>NC_089249.1:175981269-176287394 GCF_963930625.1 Muntiacus reevesi
GCTCTTTATTAATAAAAAGGCTGCGCGTTTTTCTAAAAAGTGTCTTGGCAAACGCAGTTTAACACGGGCTTTACCGGCGGGTGGAAGGAAGCTCCTGAAAGAACCCCCTTCTGGTTATGTGTGTTTCCATGGATGGAAGTTGAAGAGGACCTTGTTTTTTTTAATTCATTGACAGAAATGATATTTAAATGGCTTTTGAAGCTATAAAAACTAGTGTTTAAGTCCATATTTAGAACAGAGTTCCAGATTGATTATCAGCTTCTTGAACCGAGCAAGTTGGTCTTTCTGGTAAGAAGATGGGGTTCAGAGACTTGCCTGGTGGTCCAGTGGTTAGGACTCCATGGTTTCACTGCCAGGGGCCCAGGTTCAATCCCGGGTGGACAAACCAAGATCCCACAAGCTGATTGCAGGCATATAAAGAGAGCAAATGGGGTGCAGAAGAAAGTTAAGGCTGTAATCACAGAAGGCCGTGCCGGCCAGCGAGGAGGAGTCGGCTTTGTGGACCAGCGTGGTCCAGCGTGCACCCCTCAGGCAAGGTTCCACGGCTGCTCCCCGGCGACCCCTGCTGGCAGCGAGGCAGGGCAGCTTGGAGCACTCTTCAGCACCGGCTCTCAGCCACACATTGGTTAGCTCACAGCATTCGCCTTGCTCCTCGGCGCACTCTTGGATTCGCCATCCATGCTCAGAAAAAGCTTTCAGCATTGTCACTGCGAGGTAACAAGCCAAAAAGACCCATCTCTGCCCTTTACAGTCCTCATCGAGGCCGTCCCTGTTCCTGGATAACAGGCAGCAACTGCAGACCTCCCTTGCTGGGCCCTGGCCTGAACACGGGCGGGGCTGGTTCCTGGGTCTGGCTCTGAACTGTAGACGGAAAGGCCCCCAACAGACCCGAAGATCGCAGGTTGGGCCTGGACACTGACTTGCTCCCATCACTGGTCTCTGTCGGGTCAGTGGATCATACCACAGTGTCTCGAAGCCCAGGCAAGGCTCATCATGGACAGCAAAGGGCAGATGGGACAGTCGTTGAAGCCGGGGGTGGCCTGTCAGTCAGGGGTGCATCTCACTAGCCACCGGGCTTATGGCCGGGATGTGCGCCCCTCCCCCTGTGGCTCCTGGACCTTTCCCCCAGCCTGCTGACTGGCGGAGAAGGACCGGGGTGCACCATGTCGGGGGAGTGCAGGTCCCGCTCCCAGCTGGACCCCGCCTCTCTGGGTGAATTCTGCCCTCGTCAAGGTGTCTCCTCTGCTCAGGCTCTTCTTTCCCCTGAACCCCACAGGTGAGGCAGGAAGCTTGGTGGGAAGGAGGCCAAGGGCCTGGGGAGAGCTTGGACTTTGGGTCTGCGTGACCTGGACGCCTCCCACCCCACCCCTGAGCTCAGTTGCCAGGACAGGGTCACCAGCCCCTCAGCATCAAGGGCTTCTCGAGAGTTCTGGCTCACACGGGGCTCCTGCCCTCCCCTCCATCCTGCAGGGCAGCTGGGCCCCATCCTCAGCTTGGCAGGGGCCCTGCGTCTCCTTCCCACCCCGTGGAGCGAGCGTGGCCCTGATGCACGTTAAGCAGGACTGCTCCCTCTCCCGTGTGCGGAGTGCCAGCTGCGCACGTTTTCCTGTGAGAGACCAGAACCGTGCTGAGAGCCGAGGCGAGTCCTGCTCAGGCCTCCGTCCGAGGACACACAGGGCTGGACGCCGCAGACCCATCTCTGCCTCGGCCTGTGGCCGCTGGGGGGCCTCGGGCCTCCTCGCTGCTGGTGCCGAGGAGGGAGGTGGTCCCAAAGCCGAGCGTGGGGCCCTACGGGGCTGAGGGTTCTCCGTAAAGTGCATCAAGCCCTCTGGCCTGGGCAGGGAGCAGCCAGCACCCCGAGCAGACGCTGGCAACCCTGCCTGGTGGACAGACAGACGGGGCCAGGCGGGCACGGGTCTCCCCAGGGCCCAGCCATCCTCCTGGTCCTAGCCACGGAGCATGGCGGGACGGGAGCAGGCAAGGGAGGGTGCCCACGCCCCCCAGGACGGGAGGCTGCGAACACCTTGGGCGCCTCTGCCCGGGAGGTGGAGAAGGGGGCCGCGGAGGTGGGCCTGGGCGCACCACAGGGCGGGGCCCGAGAGCAGGCAGGCCTGCATGCTGGGTGGGTGCGGGGCACACACGGAGCGTGCCGCCCTCGGGGACACACACTGACCTTTCTCCCCAGTCTAAGCTGGAGAGGAAAGACAAAGCCCCCGGGACGTTACTGAAGGAGTGTGAGCTGGTGACGCACTGTAACACTGTGGGAATGAAGCAGGATGGTGCTGGAATAGGAAAATTGTAGAGTAGTCAATGAAAGAGCATAGGAACCCCCAGCCAGGCACAGAAATTCTAGGAATTTTAACTTCTAATAAATGTGGTACTTCAAAGCAGAAATAACTCAGATCATTGTCCAAATTCATGGCATTGGAGCATGTAGTTCTCCATATGGCAAAGAATATTACATACAAAAATAAATTCCAAAAAATTAAAGAGTTCCAAAAATATGAGAATATCAGAAAAAAATAATCAGAGAATATGTATAGCATGTGTAAAACTGTTTATATAATATACTGATACATGCATTATACTATTTATAAATTTATTTGTGATAATCTAGCTTGTGAGAGGCAGTGTGACACATGGGAACAAAGCCCTGGAGGAGAGCATGGGGACTCGCCGGTGGCCCAGTGGCTTAGGCTCCGCGATCCCGATGCGAGGGGCGCCGGTTGGATCCCTGGTCAGGGAACTAGATTCCACAGGCCCGAGCAACGAGTCCGCATGCTCCAATTAAGGCCCAGCACAGACAAATAAATAAATAAATATAGACATATTAAAAAGATGAGAGCATACAAAGTGCTAAACATTTTAGGGTGAAAAAGAACTTCCTTTTTCAGAAGCCATAAATGAAAAAAATTATATTGATACTTGGCTCTGTAAGAAATAAAAATGTCTACGTAACCAAGCAAAAGTAAAAAATGGCTCACTGGGAGAAATATTTGCAATATCTCTAACAAAGAGTTAATATCCATAATATTCTTTAATAAGAAAAATACATATAGCCCAGTAGAATGACAGAAGGAAGATATAAATAAGCAGTCAATTTGTGGGAGAATCCGGAAACCAGCATTTGGCCTTATTCTCCAGGAATAACAGGGCAGAGAGTTTGGGAATCCAGGCTGGAGAGAGTGACCGGAATTGGGACCCCGACAGGTCAGGGTGCCCGGCCCTCAGCCTAGGGAGGGCTCATTTGTTAGCTGGTTACTTTGGGCAAACGGCCTACATTTCTGCCTCACTTTTTCCCCTGTGTTTGGTTGGGTTCATCCACATGGTTACTGCTTCATAGGATGTTGTCACAGGATAAATGTGTGACTGGTTATAAGGTACAGAGATCAATGATTGGCTCTCTATAAGCGCTGACTAGTATTCAGGTCATGTTGGTGATGGACAGCGAGGCCTGACATCCTGCAGTCCCTGTCGCAGAGAGTCGGGCACAACCAACACACACCCTTTATCCTGTGAGCCTCCCCGGGGCTGAGAGTCAGGCCTTAGCTACCCATTCTCCAGATGAGAAAACCAAGGCCGTGAGAGCACAAGCCTTGGCCAGGTCTAAGTCCCAGGCATGTTGTCTGGTGGCCTCTGGGGTGAGCAGGCCTGGGCTGAGTGTCAGAGCATGAGGCTGGCTCCGGAGCCCAGCGGGGCAGGCAGCTCAGAGGGTACCGCTGGCCTTTGGGCTGAGAACACGTGGCCTGCGGGTCCCCGGGGTGCATTCCTCTTGTTCTGTCATCTGGGTGAGCACATGGCTAAGAAAGGGCGGGTGGGTGATTTCCACAACCCCCTGGGTGTTCTGGCTGGTGCCACGGCAAGGGCAGCCCCGGCCGCTGTGTGCACGGTGAGGGTGCTGTGACCAGCCGCAGCGGCCGCGGGTCACCCCCTGTCCGGTCTCAAAGCGGACACCAGAGCCCAGAGCTTAGTGCTTGGTCCGCTTGTGGGCTGGACCCACCGACCCATCAGGCACAGCGCCAGCGCTTGTGGCGCTTCTAGTGGCCCAGGGAAGTGCTTTCTTATAATAAAAAATTAACTTTCAGGTCAGAGTAAATGTTTAAGTGTGTAATAGTTATATATCTGCCCTTATAGCAATGTGGTTGTAAAATAGAATTTTTAATATATTTTTTTTTTGTGGAAGAAGGACCCCCAGAGGCTCAGCTGCCGTGGGTCCTCGTGCAGCCTGAGGCCTCCCGGCTGCTGGGACTCAAGCCGTCCCGGCCCCCGTGTGGCTGGACCCACCGCGGAGGGGACCTCACCCCCATGTCACCCGGACGTGCCCGGGAGCAGAGCGGAGCCCCGTTCTTCCGGTGGGTTTTCCATTTCCAGGGATTAGGGCTCTGAAGGAAAGCGTCTTTGGGGCAGTTTCAACACAAACACCGGGATGCACTTAAAAATAGAACTTGCAAATAGAAACCCTGAAACCATGGCTTTCAGGCAGGCATTAAGTGCATTCAGCTGGGGGCAAAACCACACCTCCCCGCCTGAATGTGGACCTTGCAGCCCGCGGTACCGGGGAAGGAGCCTGTCCCCTTAGCGGTGGCTTCTGTGTCCCTCTGCCAGCGTGCCCACCAGACAGGGCTTGTGGACCAGCCTCCAGCACCCCCCTCCCCGAGACACTCCTCTGCCACCTGTAAAACTGCATGCCCCTCTCAGGGTACCCCTATTCTGACACCTGCCAAAACAGCGTTTGTGGTTTTAAAGTGAGATTCTTAGACTCCTCAGCGACAGAAGGAAAGGGTCGCAGTTTCTAAAGAGCAGCGAGGTCTCCGGGGTGAGCATTCCCCTCAATGACCCTCCAGGAGGAATCTGGCAGGGCCCTGCCCAAGAGACCCCTCTGGATCTCCAAAGCCCCCCGCTGCAGACACTGGCATTGTGAGGGCCCAAGCACAGGTCGGGGGGTAGAGTGGGCTGAAGTTGCCTGCACGAGTGATTGCTAAACCTTTCAGAACTCTGAGGTGTTGTGTTAAAAATGAAGGAAGTGGATGCTGGAAACTCATTGGATGCTGAAAACTCATCGCCGCTTAGCTTAATTATTTGATCACTTTCTGCTCTAGTCTGCACCTTCGGGGCCACCTGTCGGGTGTGTAGAGTATAGCCTATCTGTACTTTGCCTGATCCAAAGTCAGCTGTCACTTTGGGCTAAGGCTCAAGTATTTACATCAGGGAAACCGGAAGATCTGACCGAGTGAGAGTGTTAATAAAGCGTGCGTATCTGCAGCCATTCCACATGGAATAGCACAAAAGAAATTGAGGCAGTTCATTCCAGTATTCAAAAATGATCATTCAGTTCAGCAGAGTAATCACTCATGTCATTGCCGAACAAGCTAGGATCCTCTGCAGAAATTGGTTGAATATCTTTCCTCTTACTCATGAAAACAAGTGAAACTGTTAACTCACATTCAGGCCAGGGCTACATTTGGCAATTGCAACCGTAGGTTGACTGTGAATACAAGTGTTCAGCAAAAATCCACAAAAGCATTCTATGAGACTTGATTATCGACCTATATGGCATTTATAATAGAGTATTGTGTATTTCATAGGGCTTCCCAGGTGGCTTAGTGGTAAAGAACCCACCTGCCTATGCAGGAGACCTGGGTTCCATCCCTGGGTCGGGAAGATCCCCTGGAGAAGAAATGGCATCCCACTCCAGTATTCTTGCCTGGGAAATCCTGGGGACTGAAAAGCCTGGCGGGCTACAGTCCATGGCACCGCAAAAGAGTCAGATATAGTGACTAAACAACATTGTATATCTTCTTATTTGTAAATTATGTGCTACACATATTTACACCACTACCATTTTGAGAATATATTGTTGCATATTGTCTCACTGATGCTATTTGTCATTCCCCTCCCTCGAATCAGGAGAGGAGAGGTCTCCCGTGTGGTCTCCGGTTCTGCCTGGGCTTCCTCAAAGTTCTGGGCCTCATCCCTGTGGAAAGCAGGGGATCTGGGCTCCAGGAAAGGTCAGAGGCTCCCACCCCTGGGCAGGTCTGCAAACTCTTCTCAGGAGCAGTGATGGCGGGGGTGGAACTGTCTGTCCTCCCTCCCAGACCTGACTTTCCGCAGCGGGGTCTTCAGACTGCATTTCTGCTGGGTCCCCAGGTCCTTGTAAAGGGCCGGTCCGCTGGAGCTGCAGGGGATGCAGGGGAGGTGTGCTGATTGCTTTCTAAGTGACCACACCTGTCCCACTTCCCGACAATACAGCCTCTTGAGATCACAGCTCCTCCAGTCTCTGCTTTCTCAAACAAACAGACTCAGGGGCTTTGGGTGTGGGCCCCTGCCCCTGGATTTCGTGGGCTCAGGGGTTCCGAGGTCCTCCCCGACTTCAGCTGGGTCTCCAGGATCAGAGGAGAGCTGGAGGACTTGGGGGCGGGGTGGGGTGGGGGCACTGCGGCCTCATGGACTCCAGGGGCGGGTCCAGGCTGCCCCCACCCGGGGTCCCGCCTGTGGCATCCCGCACCTGGGAAGGCAGGGGGTGGAGGCGCAGGTCTCTGACCACCCAGTGCCCTTCCGCTGATCCTGCTTGAGCGCTGGTCCCGGGGACCAGAAGGCGGCACTGGGGGTCCCCTGCGCTCTGCTCACACGGCCGCTGCTCCACTTTGCCTTGACGGCCTTCACTGTTTTAGCTTTCCGCCTGGTTACTGTTTGTTCAGGGACTTCCCTGCTGGCTCAGTGGTGAAGCGTCTGCCTGCCAATGCAGGGGACACAGGTTCGATCCTTGCTCCAGGAAGACCCCACATGCTGTGGGGCAAATAAGCCCACGCATGGCCAACACTGAAGCCCGTGTGTCTATGTGCTCTCTGACAAGACCAGCCGCTGCAGTGAGAAGACTGCGCATCGCAACGAAGGGTAGCAACTCGACTGTCGACCTATATGGGGTTTATAAAAAAGAGTAGTGTGCGTTTATTGGGTGGCTCAGTGGTGAGAATCTGCCTGCAACGCAGGAGACGTGGGTTTGATCTCTGGGTCTGAGATCCCCCGGAGAAGGAAATGGCAACTCACTCCAGTATTCTTCCAGTCTTCTTGCCTGGAGAATCCCATGGACAGAGGAGCCTGGCAGGCTCTAAACCATGGTGTTGCAAGAAGTCAGACACAGCTTAGTGACTAAACGACAACTGACTATGATGATTGATTTCTCCTTGATGTATTTTTTCATCCTTTGCTTTTAAATCTTTGTGAATTCTTACATTTTAACAGTGTCTCTTGTAAAGACTCAAGCTGTGTAGCCTTTGTTTTTACCTGGATAATTTACTCCACTTGGATTTATTATTCTGTCTTATTAAGAAGCCTCTCCTTTCCCCACTCTTTTGGCTTTGTTTCTCTGGCCTTGTTTTGGAAACAGGAAAGTGTTTAGCCTCTTTTTCATATTCAGTTTTCCTGCTGCTGCTGCTGCTAAGTCACTTCAGTCATGTCCGACTCTGTGTGACCCCATAGACGGCAGCCCACCAGACTCCCCGCTCCGTGGGATTCTCCAGGCAAGAACACTGGAGTGGGTTGCCATTTCCTTCTCCAATGCATGAAAGTGAAAAGTGAAAGTGAAGTCGCTCAGTAGTGTCCGACTCTTAGCGACCCCATGGACTGCAGCCTACCAGGTCCCTCCATCCATGGGATTTTCCAGGCAAGAGTACTGGATTGGGGTGCTATTGCCTTCTCAGTTTTCCTAGAGCTCTCTAATTTGGGAGTTTTGCACTTAATTTGATATCTAATCTACTTTAATGCCACTAAGTTTGATCAATATCTTTACTTTTTTCCAATAATACAAGGACAACCTCAATTTAAATACTGTATCATCTGATTTTTAGCTGTATCCTGTTGTTTTTTGCTCACAAATTGTTTTTAAAGTTTTTTAATTTTTAAAATTTTATAGATTTCCTTTTTTGAATTTGTTTTTTATTTTATACTAGAGTTGATTTACAATGTTGTGTTTGTTATGTGTACAGCAAAGTGATTCAGTTATACATGTACATACGTCCATTCTTTTTCAGGTTCTTTTCCTATGTAGGTTATTGTAGAATATTGACTAGAGCTCCCTATGCTATATGGTGGGTCATTGTTGACTATCTGCTTTATACAGGGTATTGTGTATATGTTAACCTCACACTCCTAATTTATTCCTCCCCCTCCCTATCCCCTTTGTTAACCTTAAGTTTGTTTTTGAAGTCTGTGAGCCTGTTTCTCTTTTGTAAATAAGATCATTTGTATGTTTGTTAGATTCTGCACATGTGATATCATATACTTGTCTTTGTCTGACTTAGTTCACTTAGTATGATAATCTCTAGGTCCATCTCTGTTGCAAATGACATTATTTCGTTCTTTCTTACTGCTGAGTACTATTCCATCGTATGCATGTATCACATCTTCTTTGTCCATTATTCTGTTGATGCACATTTAGGTCACCTCCACGTCCTCACTATTGTAAACAGCGCTGCAATGAGCATCAGGGTGCATGTATCCTTTCAGACCATGTTTTTCTCTGGATTTATGCCCAGGAGTGAGATTGTAGGGTCATGTGGTAGCTCTATTTTTAGTTTCTTAAGGAACCTCCCATACTGTTTTCCATCCTGGCTGCACCAATTTACATTCCTACCAGTGGAGTAAGAGGGTTCCCTTCTCTCCACAGCCTCTCCAGCATTTATTATTTAAAGACTCTTGATGATGGCCATTCTGACTAGTGTGTGGTGGCACCTCATTGTAGTTTTACAAATTAAGTATTTTGTTGTTGTTTAGGCAGCCAAGGTTTGTCAACATTCATTCATGAATTTACCAATGTCTGCTCATCATTCCTTCTTGCATCTTAGACCTTCCATCTGGAACCATTTCCTACTTTCTATAAGTATCCTTTTTAAAAACTGGTCCTTCAAAATTTCCTTTAAGGAACCCATGATGCAGC
The DNA here is from genome assembly GCF_963930625.1 of Muntiacus reevesi. Taxonomy (NCBI): domain Eukaryota; kingdom Metazoa; phylum Chordata; class Mammalia; order Artiodactyla; family Cervidae; genus Muntiacus; species Muntiacus reevesi. The sequence continues at coordinate 175,990,205 of NC_089249.1, forward strand.
AGGCAGAACTGGGTGGAAATAGCTCTGCCATCTCACTAAAGCTTGACGAGCCAGTGGGAAGCATCCCGTCCTCCCTCACTTTGCCTCCTTTCCGTGGGAGGTGGACCACTCACCCAGCGTACCCCGGCATCCCCGCCCATGACATCGCCATCTCTGAGGCTGCTGGCCGCCTTCTCAGGACCCCTGTCTTTGCAAAAAGTTGTGCTCAAAGTGGGACTTAAACTAAACAGACTTCCTCTAGGAAACACACAGAATCACACTGCCGCGAACGTTGCTTTTATGGACATTTCCCTGAGAAATATTTCTCTCTGGAAAAATAAATTCACAGGATGTAATTAAAACCATTATATGTGTATGTTGGCCTGGGCGCGTCTTAAGTGCTTCACCAAATGGGCCACCAAATAAAGAAATGAAGGCCGGCTTTGTTCACGTCTAGGAACAATGAGCTTTATTAACTGTAACCCAGGGCGTTCTTCTGTTCCTTTGTGGATTCAGAAGCAGCCTTTCATCGGGACCCTGGTGCAGGGCACGTGCCTTTGGTCCTGACCCAGGTGTGACCGACTGCTGCCGGTAAAGGCAGAGCAGCCCGCGCAGTGTCACTTGGATGAAGGTGACTGTTTCAGGGTCCACGGACGGCTGAATGGCTTGTGTTTTCTGACTTGCCACCTTTGACAAAATAAAATACATTCATCTTATCTTCAAACATCATAAATTCTAAAGGAGGAAGTGACCAGAGTCATAAGCCTTGAGCTACGCAGCTTAGGGAGCTACGTGGTGTGTTGTCCCCTTTTAAAAGATTTTTTTCATTTATTTATTTTTGGTTGTGCTGGGTCTTCCTTGCTGTGTGAGGGCTTCCTCTAGTTGGGGCGAGCGGGGGCTACTCTCTATTTGCGGTGTTCAGGCTTCTCCGGCTGTGGAGCACAGGCTCTAGGCTTAAGAAGTTGTGGCTCTGGGGGCCCAGTTGCTTCGTGGCCTGTGGGGATCAAACCCATATCCCCTGCATTGACAGGCAGGTTCCCAACCACTGGACCACCAGAGAAGTCCCTGTGTGGGCTCCTTTTCTCGGTTCGCTGGGGAATTCTTCATCCCAGTGTCCTGGTGGGGGACACAGCCAGGGGTGTGCACCAGGCCTCATGGTGGGCGTGTGGCCCAGCAGGCCAGTCACAGTGTTCTCCGGGATGGGTGTGTGACGCAGGCCGAGAGGTTTCTCCTGGAGTCACTGAGTGAGGAGCTTGAAGGCCTGTGGGGATGCAACAGAACAAACATGGAGGAAAGCAAGTCTGGAGAAGGGTGAGCTCTAATGCCAGACCCTGAGCTCCTGGATCCAGCTGTGCCTGAAGACCATCCCACCCTCAACTTCCCATTCTAGAGATGTCTTGGTGGCGGTGATGATTCAGTTCTGTGTTGTTGTCTTGGCTAGGTCACGATGCCAGTTATTTGGTCAACACCCGCCTGGGTGTTTCTGTGAAGGTATACTATAAATGGAATCGGCATCTACAATCCACTGACTTATTTATTTAGACCTTTTGTCTGTGCCATGATCATGTGGGATCTTAGCTCCCCAACCAGGGATCAAATCCACGCCCTTTGTATTGGAAGCACGAACTCCCAACCACTGGACTGGCCAGGGAAGTTCCCTTTGACTTTATTTTATTTTGTTTTTATGTTTTTTTTTTCATTTATTTTTATTAGTTGGAGGCTAATTACTTTACAATATTGTAGTGGCTTTTGCCATACATTGACATGAATCAGCCTCCCCTTTGACTTTAAATTAAGATCACCCTGAATAATCTGGGTGGGTCTTAGGCAATCAGTCAAAGGACTTAAGAGCAAAAACAGGTTTCCTTGAGAAAAATGAATCCTGCCCCAAGACTGCAGCACAGAAACCCTGTCTGAGTGTCCAGCTTGCTAACCTGCTAAAGAGTCAGACAAAAGTTAGTGACTGAGCAACAGCAACAGTTTGCCCCGCAGACTCTGGACTCGACACCCTCTCCTGTCTGAGTTTCTGCCTGCCAGCCAGACTTCAGACTTGCCAGCCTTCACACAGCAAACTCGTCGTCCCCAGGACAGACCCCGAGGCAAGGATTGTATGTACGTGATTAAGGGTGGAAATGGTGGATTCTGACTTTGGCTGGATCCTGGGGGCTCTGAGGGGTGAGCCACAGTGAGTTTGCCCTGCCTTAATAAGGGCTGCCACTCCCAGGGCCTCCTCTCTCTCCCCTGCAGACGTTCCAGAGCCCGTGGGCTACAGCGGGCCAACAGAGTCTATTGTCCTTCACTGGTCTGAGCAGAGCCTCTTCTGACACTCCCTGTGTGAATGAGGGACGCCCTCACCCTCACCTATAGACCATGCCAAAGGCTTGTAATTATTCAGGTGGCCAGACTCTGCCGGGCAGCACAGCCTTTGGAGTCCAGGCTTGGAGCAGTGGTTCCTCGGCCACAGGAAGCTGACTGTGGCCAACTGGCTGGCTGGGGCTCTGTCCCCAGAATGTCCACACACAGGGGAGGTGGGTGCCTGAACTGACGGCCATGTGGGGTCAGGCTGGAGTTTCCCACGCAGTGAGACTGAGGGCTGCCGGGGCAGAAGCCGAGAGACGGCCAGCCTGGGGAAGTCCATCACCCACCAGAACGGGGGTGGGCATGTGCCTGGCACAAGCCAGCAGAGACAGGGAGGGTGCTGGAGAGAGAGAGATGGAGAGACAGAGAGCGAGACCCCAAGCATCAGGGAAACAGTGAGAGACAAAGAGAGAGACAGAGAATCGAGACTGTATGACCCCAAACAGCCGCAGCAAAACACATCCCCTCTCACATCTTTGCTCTGGAAGTGACACTGACGTTCCTGCACACAGAGATGGGTGGGGTCCGTGCTGGCCCCCTGAGCTCGGGTGGACATCGGTCACTTCTTGGACCAACAGAATGTGGCGGGAGTGATGCCTGCAGCTTCCAAGGGGTCATAAGACAGGCGGCCCCCCAACTCGCTCCCTCTCTCCCCCTGCCTGTTCTTCTTTGTCTTCCCCACCCCCGGACCTCCCATTAAAATCCAGTCATCATGCTGTGAGGAGCCCCGAGTGTGGGTATTCCTACTGCAGCCCCAGATTTCAGACTCGGACAGAGTGAGAAGGCCGTGTGAGCAGACAGAGAGCCTGGGGGGATGCGGCCACAAGCCAAGGAAGCCGGGACCACCAGGAGCTGGAAGAGACAGGAAGGGTCCTGCCCGAGAACCTCCATAGGGATCATGGCCCTGATGACACCTTGAGTTCAGACCTCTGCCCCCAAACTGAGCAAGAACATGTTTCCCTTGGTTTCCAAGTGTGTAGTAATTGTCATGGCAGCCATAGGAAGCACACATCCAGAATCAGTGATCCATTTGGAGGGAGGGCTGAGAAGGATGGAGTGAGCCAGGGAGCAGGGGGCTTCCGTGGGAGGCAGGGAAGGTGAGAAGTTAACCCCAGACAGAGAGGAGGCCTTGCAGGAAAGAGACTGGACAGTCCACAGCCAGCATCAGCCTGTGAGCCCTGTCCCTTTAGACGACCCCACCCCAGCTTCGGGGTCTGCCGGCCGAGGCCTCAGCCGTGAAGCGGAGACAAGCCACTCCTGCTGTGCCTGTCCACACTCCTGTCCACAGAAACCACGTGCTGTGACACGCGGTGACACCACTGATGGTGGTTTGAGGCTGTGGCTTTGTTAGCCAGTGACACAGAGAGACACAGACTCGGCAGGTCAAGGAGAGAGACACGATCAGAGAGGCTCCTGGGTCCCAGGCAGCCAGGCTTCCAAGGTCAGCTCGGCCAGACGCCCTGGCCACCCTGCATCCCCAGACCAAACCAAAGACTCCTTGGACTTGATCCAGCTTTAGGGGACATCTGTTCTGTGTTTTGTCACCTGACTGTCTCTTGCAGGACAAGCTCTTAGCTCACAGGGATGCATGCAACCACCCAATGTTGGACGTGGGGGCAGCGGCCCTATGAAGGCCCTCAACTTCTGTTCCCTTGGTTGGCGTGGCTGGCAAGGTCGCCTGGGTCTCTCTGGAATCCCCCACCCTGCTCTTCCTTGATTTCCCAAGCAGTCAGTGTGGTTCGCCCAAACCTGGGTCAGATCACAACACTGCTTGGTAAAACCCGGCAACACAGGACAGGACCGGGCATCCTCCGGCCCACAGAGCCTCCCTCCTGGGTTCAGGAAGGGCCTCTCCCGCCTGCCTGGTCCCTTGATTTTGAGGCCTTTTTCTGTGGTTAACTCCCTACACCTTGCCTCCTGTTCCCCAGCCTTACTCCATCCTTGGCCCTCACTCCCAGGGTGATTTGTGATTCAGGTCCACGACCGGGTGTGAACTTCCTGTGGCCGCCATGACAATTACTACACACTCGGAAACCAATGGAAACGTGTTCTTGCTCAGTTTGGGGGCAGAGGTCTGAACTCAAGGTGTTGTAAGGGCCATGATCCCTATGGAGGTTCTTGGGCAGGACCCTTCCTGTCTCTTCCAGCCCCTGGTGGACCCGGCTTCCTTAACTTGGGCCCACATCCCCCCAGGATCTGTCTGCTCACACGGCCTTCTTGCTCCATGTCCGAGTCTCAAATCTCCCTCTTCGTTTCAGACTCAAAGGCCTGTTGGATTTAAATTCAGGATGACTGAGATCAGTAAGTTAACTACATCTGCAAACCCCCTTTCCTGCAATCAGGTCCCTTTCACAGGTCCCAGAGGTTAGGAGGGGGGCCTCATCTTTTTTGGAGAACACTATTCAATCCCTCACTGGACCACAGGCTCCGTGGTCAGTGTCCACTCTGGCTCACCCACACCAGGCCGAGTGGTTGTCACTTCTGACCATTTCAGTTCAGTTCAATTCAGTTCAGTCGCTCAGCCGTGTCTGACTCCGTGAGACCCCATGAACTGCAGCATGCCAGGCCTCCTTGTCCATCACCAATTCCCAGAGTCCACCCAAACCCACGTCCATCGAGTTGGTGATGCCATCCAACCATCTCATTCTTTGTCGTCCCCTTCTCCTCCTGCCCTCAATCTTTCCTAGCATCGGGGTCTTTTCCAATGATTCAGCTCTTCCCATCAGGTGGCCAAAGTATTGGAGTGTCAGCTTCAGCATCAGTCCTTCCAATGGATGTTCAGGACTGATCACCTTTTAGATGAACTGGTTGGATCTCCTAGCAGTCCAATTTGTTCAATATCAAGTCCCGACGAGCTCTTGTGAGGGAATTAAGACATCTGTCTGAACAGAAACAGCTTTCAAGGGAGCCACGTCTCTGTCCGGAGAGATAAGACGGCTCCTCCCGAGCTGTAAGTCAAGGTGAGAAGAGATGGGGGCCCAGAACGTGCGGTTGGAGGCTGACAGGGAGCCCAGGCACCCAGCTGGTGGGGTGGGGGCTGGGGGAGCCTCTGGTGAACTGGGGGGCAGTTCCCCCGGCCGACGGTGCAGACAGGGGTCGCCCGGGGTGCGCAGACAATTTCCGGTTACGGATTACGAACATTTTATGCCAAGCTACCTTCCAGAAAGATTGGGCCAGACTTCAAGGAGGCGTCTTCTGGGGACATTGGGTGTTTTATTTTGGGGACACACAGATGAGTGGGTGGCTGTGGGGCAGCCCTGAGCTGCCAGATGGCAGCAGGAGGCGATGGGGGTGGGAAAAAGCTAGCGTGCCCCTGGGACCTGGAAGGGGCAGGGACAGCCCCCACTCTGCCAGAGGTAGCGCTGGTCCTGCGTCCACTCAGAATGGCTGTGCCCAGGGTGGTTGCATGATCTGATGATTCTGTCTGTAGATCCACCCGCAGCCTGGTGTTGGTGGGTGTTTTGGGCTTTCTGGACCATAGTGGGAAGGGGAGGCCTGAGGAGAAGCTGCAGGGCTGGACAGTCCTGGGTTTGAGCCCCGGCTGGTCCGCTGTGTGTTATGGGCACAGCACCAAGCCTCCCTGACCTCAGGGCCCTGACAACCAGGGTGAGGGTCAGTGCCACCTCCAGTCCCTGCTGGTGTCGAGAGCACCAGGCCCAGCAGGCAGTTAGGGGAAGGGGTGGGATGCCTCTGATCCAGAGGGATCTCACGTCTATCTAGAGAACAGACAAGAACCCCAGGGCAGCATCAGAGCCAGGCACACAGAGGAAGTGACACCTGCTCAGGCCGTTTAACCCCTTGGAGCTCAGGCCCTCATGAGGGGACAGGGGGCTGGGGGACAGGGTTGCTGAAGCTGGCGGGGACAGAGGTTGCAGCCTGGCTGCATGAGAATCACCTGTGAGCCCCCAAAATCCCCATGCCCAGCCCACACCCGACATTGCTGGCATCAGGATCTCTGGGGTGGGGTGGTACCAGGCCTGCTTTTTCAAAAAAAATAACTGTGGTAAGATATACATAATAAACTTGACCATTTTCAGTTCAGTTCAGTTGCTCAGTTGTGTCTGCCTCTTTGTGACCCCATGGACTGCAGCATGCCAGGCCTCCCTGTCTAACTCCTGGAGTTTATTCAAACTCATGTCCATTGAGTCGGTGATGCCATACAACCACCTCATCTTCTGTCGTCCCCTTCTCCTCCCACTTTCAATCTTTCCCAGCATTAGGGTCTTTTCAAATCAGTCAGTTCTTTGCACCAGGTGGCCAAAGTACTGGAGTTTCAGCTTCAGCATCAGTCCTTTCAATGAATATTTAGGACTGATCTCCTTTAGGGTGGACTGGTTTGACCTCCTTGCAGTCCAAGGGACTCTCAAGAGTCTTCTCCAACACCACAGTTCAAAAGCACCAATTCTTCGGCGCTCAGCTTTCTTTATAGTCCAGCTGTCACATCCATACATGACTACTGGGAAAACCATAGCCTTGACTAGACGGACCTTTGACCATTTTAACCGTAGCGTACAGTTCTGTAACGAGTACATTCAGACTGCTGTACAGCCAACTGCTGTCCGGATCCTCATCATCTTGCCAACCTGTAACTTGTGCCCATTAAACAACTCCCCCTTCCCCCAGTCCTGGTTCCACCATCCACTTCCTGTCTCTATGAACTGACTCCTCTAGTTCTTGTGAGTGGAATCAAGCGGCAGTCTTCAACTTTGGTGACTGGCTTCTTTCACTCAGCATCGTGTCCTCAAGGTTCATGCATGGCCTCCTGTCTGTTTGGATTTCCTCCCCTTTTAAAGCTAGTAATAACCCACCCTGTGACAGGCCACACTGTTTACTCAACATCTCTGATGGACACTTGAACTGTTTCCAGGTTTCCTTGTCTTTCAAGCTCCCAGGTGTTCTGAGGTGCAGGCCCTGTGGGTCTGGACATGCCCCTGGCTCGCTGGAGCGTAGCATGTGGGCACCACGCCCAGCCCTGCTGACACTGGTGCTCTCTGGTGTTATCAAGTCCAAACAGAGCTGGAGGCAGCTCCCTTCCCCCCAGCCAACACCCTTGCAGACCTGCAGCCTGGTGGTACCATCTAGTGCATTTGAGTAACCCCCCTGGGATCATCAGCCCCGTCGCTGTGGCTCCCCTTACACCGACCTGGTCCAGTAATTACAAAGCAGGACAGGCCAGTGGGTCACAGCACAACTGCTGGGGGTCTCCAGTGTCTCCTGTCCTCAGCCACCTACCCCCCCCCCCCCCCCCATTCTGCTGGAGACCTTCTCCACACTGGGTGGGAAGCATGGAAGGAGCCAAAGGAATCCATGCTTACAAACCAAAACTCAGGTCTGACAATATTTCAATAAGTGAGTGTGCAAGAAAATGATCACCTTGTTCACTAATTTATTCAATAATTTGTATCAGGCACTGGGCTATACGTTGATAGATAGATCCTTGACTTCAAGGAAGGAATTAGGCTTCCCAGGTGGCTAGTGGTACAGAACCCGCCTGCCAATGCAGGAGACCTGAGACACGTGGCTTCCATCCCTGGGTCGGGAAGATGCCCTGGAGGAGGGCCTGGCAACCCACTCGTGTTCTTGCCTGGAGAATCCCATGGACAGAGGAGCCTGGCGGGCTACAGTCCATGGGATCGCAGAGTCGGACAGGACTGAAGCAACCCCAGAGCACTGACCCATCAGACTGGCTCCCCTGGGATTCGAACCCGGAGCTAGACCCTCCCTCGGTCCCGCCCATATTCTCGGGGCAGAAGGCCACGCCCTCCAAGTGGGGGCGGGGACGGGCCCGACTAACCCGAGTTCCCAGGAGATGCAAGGAGATGCAAATTAGGCCCCGCCCCCAGGCGGGCATGTTTTCCCAGACTCCTCCGCTTCTTCTGTGGACAAACACAGCCCTGACGAGGCCCGACGGCGCGCGGCTCCGACAGCTCGCCCCGCCCCCCCGCCCCAACCCCACTCCCCAACCCCACTCCCCAGAGCTCGTCCGCGGCAGCGCGCGCCCAGGCGCCGGCGCCCGTTGGGCCTCACGTCGCGTGCGTAGCGGGAGCGGGAGGCTCCAAAAGCCTTTGAGGGAAGCGCGCGCCCGCCGGAAGCCTCGTCCCCGGCACGGCCACTGCCCGCGGCGCCGGAAGCGGTCGCGCGCGCTGTGGTTCCGGAAGTGGTTCCGGCCGGCCGGGCGCGCTCGGAGGCGGGCCGCGAGGGGGGAGGCGGCTGCGGAGGGGCCGGAGGCCGGAGCCCATGGCGGAGGGCGGCGGGCGGGCCGGGCCGGCGCCCGCAGGTAACGTGCGCGCGCGGCTGCCGGGCGGTGGGGGCGGTGGGGGCGGCGGGGTGGGGGGAGCCGAGGCCGTCGCGCCCAAGCCGCGTCGACTCGTGACCGGCAGGGCCTCACGGAGCCGCCGGGGTCGGTCAGCTCGGCTCGCCGGGGCCCGGGTGCTCGGCTTCCCCTCCTGTGGAGCTTGCCTGGTCACTGTCAACCCGCTGGCCTGTGGGGTTGGAGGGGACACCCCCAACCCGCCCCCAACCGTAAAGAGAGGACGTAGGTCATTCTCCAGTTCTGAGCGCACCCAGAGGTGTGGAAAGCCCCAGGGGTCAGCCCCTGAGAGGGCGGGTGACCTTTTCTCCATGCTGCTCCGACTCCAGCCCTAGCACGGGCAAGGGAACGCGATAACGCTACCCCCAGCGAGCTGTCAGTGACACAGCAGGTCCGCAGCAGGGGCCCTTGCCCACCTCCGGGGAGGCAGCCCCGACAGAGTTTAGTTTAGAGGGCTAGAAAGGCTCACGCCCACTGCCCAGAATAGCCACAAGGGTCTCCACCTTGAAATCTTCCTGCTGTGCAGGTGTGAATCTGCAGGGGAAGAGCATTTGCTCGCGTTTGGGAGCGGCTTCCTCTTAACCTGTGGCCTGGGGTGGGTGGGTGGCGGTTCCCCTCCTTGCCTGTTTTGAGTTGGCTCTGGGTAACAAGCGCTTCTGTGTGCTGCGGTCGTTACACGCACATCCAATGAGACACCCTTCCACAGAGTTCACTAGTTAGTAATAAACTAAGAATTTTTTTTACCCCTTACTCCTAAATGTGCCAGAATTTAAGATATAATGTTGATTTGGAGACAGGTGCAACTTTTCGTCGTTCCCTCCATTCATTCATCCAATAAACGGTTCATTGAGGACCTGATACCCCAGTGAACAAAAACATAAACAAAGCCCTTTCCATCCCAGGCTTTGGTTGGTATCGACTAGCCCCAGGTACAGCCAGACCTTAGGGTCCTGGACATCATCTCCTGTGAGAGTGAGGGAAGGACTGAGAGGTGTCAAGTAGGAGGAAGAGGGTTGCCTGCTGCTTCCTGGTGTGGAGGATGGTCTGGTGGAAGGCAGACTGATTCTGCCCTTCACATAGGCACTCTTTAATATCCAGGCGGTGCTGTTTTAGCATTTACTGTGTTGCCGGCCTGGGAGTAGAGGAGTCAAGGTTGATGCTTAAGTGGTGTATTGTTGGAGAAGCTGATCAGAAAAAGGCAAACGTAAAGTTATGTTGGATCTGGAGCTGGGCAGGTGGTGGGTTGGAAGAGGCCAACGCAGGGAGGCTTGGAGGAGAACTTAGCAAAAGTGTTTCAGTCTCCTTACACCTTCTGAATTTTACTCCTCCTTCGAACTTTTCCACTCTGTGGGTGAATAACTCAGTAGAGAATACCTTCTGGAGGAGGATTGGCCTGAGGGCCCAAGGGCTTCTCGATGCCTTCTTGTTGATCTACTGAGGCCGGGTCGTGGCGGTTGCTTGAGGTACCCTCCCTGCTCTGCCCAACCACCTGGGGCCTTTGTGTCTAACCTCTGCTAATGAACTGTCAAATCCTGGAGTGTACTGTGGCCCAGCCTTGTATACAGTAGGTACTCAAAACATTTGATTTGGATATGAAAAGCAACTTCAGGATTGGAGAGCCCACCTGTGGCGGGGTCACATGCTAGGCCATCTGGTACTGTGGGGACTTGGTGAAGCAGTCTGAGTTCATGTTCTTTCCGTCTGCCTCCTGTCTGTGTAGTTAAGTTTATAGAACTCTTAATTATCTGGAGACATTTAGGGCTCCACGGTGAGGTGAAGAGCTCAATTACAGTTGACCCAGAGGGTTGCCAGAGCTCTGCCACAGTCAGAAATCCTTCTCTGACTTCACAGCTGACCCTCCATATTTGAGGTTCTGCATCCGAGAACTCAGCCAGCCGTGTATTGTGTCGTGTAGTGTGTTTTTAGTGAAAAAAAAATTGGTGTGTGGGTGGACCCACGTAGTTCAGACCATGCTATTCAAGGGTTAGCTGTAGGTATGTCACTGTACAAAATTTGTTGACTACAGTTGGCCATTGGGACAACTTGGGCGTCCTCTGCATCTGAGTTTCCTGGACATCCGGGGATTCCACCAGGCACCGACCATGGTGCAGTGTTGTGGTATTTACTGCTGAAAATATCCATGTATAAGTGGACCCCTTCAGATCCAACCTGCATTGTTCAAGAGTGAACAGTACTTGTGGTCTAGTCCATTCAGGATGTGATAGCAGAATAGACTGGATGATTTATAAACAACAGAAATTTATTTTTCACAGCCCTGGTGGCTAGTAAGTCCAGGACCAAGGCACTGGCATATTTCGTGTCTGGTGAGGGCTTCCTGGTTCATAGATGGCCTTCGTATTGCTGTGTCCTCATGTGGCAGAAGGGCCGTGGAACTCTTCAGGGTCTCTTTTATAAAGGTGCTAATCCCATTCATGACAGCTCCACCCTCATGACTTAATTAACCACTAAGGTCCTACCTATCCCTTAATAATCACCTGGGTGTTAGGACTTCCAGCATATTATTTGGCAGAACATTTTGGGAGACACGAGCATTCCATTTATAGCAACTACTCTTCCCATTCCTCACTTACTTTGATGCCCTTTTCTTACATATTATGTTATTTATGCTAAGCTCTTTTCTGGGCAGTTGATTGTTTTATTTATCTTTATATCTAATGAGAGGTAATTTCTACTGTCTAGTAGGGTAGATGTCTTCTCATACATACTGAAAAAGCTGAAAGTGTTTCTTATTTTTATTTCCAAATAAACCTTTAGAATATTTTAGTCACATCTTGTGTAAAGGCCCCAAAGAGATTTGTTAAACCCCTTAATTTATTTGGTATCACTTAAAATTTTCCTAGCATTGACTCTCATCAAAATACACTGTGTGGTTTTCACCATTCATTCTAGCATTTGTTGTTTCTCAGTTTTATAGTCTTCATTATATTGGTCTGGCTTTCTATTTATATCGTTTTATTTTAAAATTTTTTCCTTTTTACTGGGGTATAGCTTATATTCAATAAAATGCACCCATCTGAGGTACTAAAATGTGTGTCACTCACGGGGGCTCCCATGTGGCAAGGCTGTTACCTAGATGAGCATGGCAGAGTCATTTGTGTTATAAGGAGCAGTACTTTTTTTGGTATTGAATTTTGCTAAATTCAAGCATCTTTTTGTAATGTAGGAGAGGATTATATGTTTTTTCCCCCAATACTGGCATTCTTGGAATAAATTAGATAAATAATAAATAAGTAATTAATAATAAATAATTAATGAGTAATAAATAAATAACTTTATGGTGACTTATTTTTTATTTTTTGGCCACACTGAGGCATGTGGGATCTTAGTTCCCTGACCAGAGGTGGAACCCAGGCCCCTTTCAGTGGAAGTTTGGAGTCTTAAGCACTGGACCACCAGGGAAGTCCTGTGGTGACTTTGATGTATATTTTAAAGTTCACTTCGCTAACATATTATTTAGGATCTTCTCTTTTCTTTTGATGCCTCACCCCGCCAAAGTTTTAAATATTATATTCTTGCCTGATTTGATGTTGGGCACATGCTAGCTTTATTCGGGGAGATTTTCTACGTCTCTCTGGCTCTGGAAGTTTCTGGAGGCCTGGGAATGATGTACTGTTGAGAGTTGGAGAGCACCCTCTTGGTGGGAAGAGCTCCCCTGGTGACCCAGGCAGTAAAGAGACCGCCTGAAGTGCTGAGACGTGGGTTCAGTCCCTGGGTCCGAAAAAGCCCCTGGAAAAGGGAGTGGCAACCCACGCCAGTACTCTTGCCTGCAGCATCCTGTGGACAGGGGAGCCTGGCGGGCTGCAGTCCGTGGGGTCGCCACAAGTGGGGCAGACTGAAGGCTGACCCTTTCCTGGGTGGGCGGCGCCCCCTGCTGGTGGGCCCGGCAGGGCCACCTGGAGCTGACAGGCGCCCCTCTCTTCAGTGCAGGTCCTAATCTGAAGGAGTGGCTGAGGGAGCAGTTCTGTGACCACCCGCTGGAGCACTGCGAGGACACGAGGCTGCACGACGCCGCCTACGTGGGGGACCTGCAGACCCTGCGGAGCCTGCTGCAGGAAGAGAGCTACCGGAGGTGAGCGCTGCAGAGGTGCTGTCTCTGGTCTGCGCGGAGCCCCTGGTGCTTTCCAGCTCCAGAGGGTGGGGGCAGAGGGCACTGAGGGAAGCACCATCAGGCTTGGGGGCGGTAATCAGAGAGGGAGGGCGGGGAGACCCCAGTTCAGGTCCAGTTCCGTCAGTGACCGTCTGGTGCCGTCTGGGTGTCCGCTTCCCTGAGGTTACCTCTGGTGCCAGCCTCGTTACTTTTTCAGCAGCGGCCCTGTCCCTTTGCGAGCCTCGTCTGGCTTTTATCCTAAGTTGGGTACAGAAAGTCTCCTTGAAGTATTGCATCGGGTCCACCGTGTATCCAGCCTTCCTGACGGCCCACTCCTGACATGCTCTCCCTGGCTTCTCAGGGCCTCAGGCATTGGCCTGCAGGGCCCAGGGCTCAGCCTCTGGCCCGCTGTCTCATCGCCCAGGGAGATCTGGGTGCCCACCTTCTGGCTCCTTTGGTTGATAGTGCCCTGCCTGTTGCCTTGCCACATCCCGTGACCAGTGCAAGCCCTTCCTTGATTAATAGCATCAGAGTCTTGCTGTCACATCTCCCTCCTCGAGACACCCGGGGGAGCACAGAGACTGTAGGCTGTCTGTGTGTCTGAGGCTGGAGTCTCAAATAGGTTTGAAGCTCATCTGCAGCTGGAAACTGCAGGCTTTTTCTGTGTGTCTGTTTCCCCTTCAGGCCTAGGCTGGCAGCGATTTGATGGGAGAAATGCTTGTGTACTGATACTGATATTTGTACCCTTTTGTGGGTCATTCCTGAGAGGAGAATTTCTAACAACACAGAAATAGGTTTCTTCCTCCACTCCTAATGTCTTAGCATCATTTCATTAGGACGGGTATTTTATTAAAAATAAAAAAGTTTCAAATACCCGGAAAGGATCATCATACAGAACAAATAGATGGATTGCACTTGAATATTTGATATCAATGACTCAAGTCCGAAGAAAACATTAAATTTTTGTGGTACTGCAGATATAACAATAGAATAAAGGAGAGTTAAGCTAGCAGTTAGACCAGGTAGTTTCATATTGCTTTTTCAAGGACTGTTTTTGTTTCTTCTAATAATTGGGTTCTGTGAATCTCTGGTGTTTTGATGGTATTTTTCTGTTGGGATATGTTTCTTTGGTGATGAGTCCTTGGAGTATTCCTTGGCCTCCTTGGCCAGTGGAAGCTAGTTCACAGCTGAAGTAGAACCCTGACCTGCTGCATGTTTCTGGGTCACTGCTTCGGTAATCTGGATCCTGGGGCTTTGTTCAGAACTGGGAGCTTGAGGTGATGTGCGCCTCAGCTGGTGATGTAGTGGGTCCGTGTACTGCACGGCCGTGGCATTCCTTGACGGGGCTCTCACTCTGAGTGCCACTTCCCATGCGGGCTGAGCCTGAACCATGTCCCTCTGCTGCTGCTGGGAAGGGTAGTGAATCCCGCAGGCCATCATGTGTTAGGTGTTAGGTGGAAGGACCATAGTGGTCACCTAGCCCCAGGGGGGATATCGAGGCCCGGGGAGCAGTCCGACCTCTACCTTGTCCCAGGTGTCAGCTGGTGACCAGGGGCCTTGGGGCCCTGTCCTCCATCCTGTGGCCCCCTCCCCGGGCAGGCCCTTCTCTTTGTAGAGCACAGAGCTTTGATGGCATGTCCGGAAATTGGCGCTCTTAGCTCCAGTGCTGTCTAGCTGTGCCTCAGGTTTCCTTGTCCGTGGGATGGGGGCTTCTGCAGCGGAGCACCTGGAGGCGTTCTTAAAGTGAAGGCTGCCCCCTGCTCCCGGCCTCGCAGCCCACCCGGGAGAGGGCGGAAGGGCTGGCGTGTCCCGCACCTCCCAGCCTGGTTCCCTGTGCTCTCTCTCAGCCGCATCAACGAGAAGTCCGTGTGGTGCTGCGGCTGGCTCCCCTGCACGCCCCTGCGCATCGCCGCCACCGCGGGCCACGGGAACTGCGTGGACTTCCTTATCCGCAAGGGGGCCGAGGTGGACCTGGTGGACGTGAAGGGACAGACGGCCCTGTACGTGGCTGTGGTGAACGGGCACCTGGAGAGTGCCCAGATCCTCCTGGAGGCCGGCGCCGACCCCAATGGAAGCCGGCACCACCGCAGCACGCCCGTCTACCATGCCTCTCGGGTGGGCCGGGCGGACATCCTGAAGGCCCTCATCAGGTCAGTGGTGAGGGGCTGGGCCCCGCTGCCCGCAGAGGCCACTGCAGGGCCAAGGCTGTCTGCCGGTGCCTGCAGCCACCTTCTCATTTCTTATTTTCTCCCGATCTCAAAGTAGACTTGTGACAGGATTTGTCTGTTTTGTCTTTTTATTTATTTTTTTTCCATTTATTTTTATTAGTTGGAGGCTAATTACTTTACAATATTATAGTGGTTTTTGCCATACATTGACATGAATCAGCTATGGATTTACATGTATTCCCCATCCCAATCCCCCCTCCCACCTCCCTCTCCACCCGATCCCTCTGGGTCTTCCCAGTGCACCAGCCCCAAGCACTTGTCTCATGCGTCCAACCTGGGCTGGTGATCTTGTTTTGTCTTTTTAAAGTTGCTTCTTAGCTTTATCAGTTCTCTTATTTTCTTACTGGTTAATTTCTATTTTTATCTATCTTTTCCCTGTTTTCCTTGATTTTACTTTACTTTTTCTTTAACTTTTTGAGTTGCATGCTTATTCATTGTTTTCTCGATTAACAGTGTAAACTTTTAAGGTTATTAACTTACCTTTGCCTAGAGCTTTGTTTTTGCTAAACTTGTAAAATAGGTATAATTGAAGTTGTTTTCCTCCTTGTTTTTATAGGTTTTGAGGCTCTTACTGGCTTAATAAAAACTTCTGTGAACTTTTAACTTTATTGTATTGTGCCCAGATAATACAGACCATATAATGTTCATGTTGAAGATTCTTTTTTTAAAAAATTATTTTTTAACATCAGACTGCTTTGTTGTGGATCCTTGTAACAAAGTACAAACCACAGGTGTTGTAGTTTCACAGTACAGGATTGTAGCCTCAGTTAATGCTGTTCAGAGTCGCTCTCTCTGCTTTTTACAGTTTTAACTGTTGGATCTGCCCCAAATTCAGAGAAGTCTGTTAGTATCTAATTACTGTTGTGCTTGTCAGTTTCCTCTTGTATTTCTCATAATTTTGCTTACTGTATTTTGATGCTAATTGGGCTCATAAAAATTCTTATGTATGGATTATGCCCTTTATGAAAGTAAGAGGAAACCAATGGTTTCATTGAAGGCTCATTTACGTAGCATTCTGTCACTTTTAGTTTGAATCTTGTGGGTTTAAGTAACTCTTTGTGTGCTCACTTTTACTATTTGACCATCTGGGATTCTTTGTTTTTTAATACAGTTAACATTATTGCCATAGCTGGTGTTAGGTCTGTTTCTGTTATCTTTCTGTCTTAACTGTACCTTTATTTTATGTCTGTATTCCAGGATATGTGTTTTCTTTGCTTTCCCTTTCTGTTGTTTTAGATGGTTTATGGTCTTACTTTAATTGCACTAATGATTGTCATTTAATCAGTTTGAACGAGATTGCATCTTTAGTCCTGTGCTCCAGTGAGTTCTTTCTACCATGGATGCTTTCTCTCCCCTCCCTTGCTCTGGAGGCAGTTTGTTCTGTGGTTGGACTGAGTGGAGTTTATATAGCCAGTTGTCTGTGTCAGGAAGGACTGCGGAGGAGGACTATAGCATTGTTACAGGCCACAATGGGGGATTCTGAGGGCATCTAATTCAGTGCAGAACATGGTTTTTAAATATAGGTATTGAGAATATATTTATTATATCAGAAGGTTTTACGTATCACATGGCTCTGGAATTGGCTTTTGGAAAGATAAATGAGGGTGACATTGGTTGTTATGTTAGAGGGATAAAGGAATGCAATGCTTTTTGTCCCCCTTCTTTTTAAGGATTTCTAGCCCAAGAATCTAAGCCACTTCAATCCCATGTCTTTGTATCTTGGAGAATGTAAGTCATTAATTTGGAAATGTATCCAGTAGGGTCAGTCCAGGGCTTCGCTGGTAGCTCAGCTGGTGAAGAATCTGCTTACAATTCAGGAGACCCTAGTTTGATTCCTGGGTCAGGAAGATCCGCTGGAGAAGGGATAGGCTACCCACTCCAGTATTCTTGGGCTTCCCTTGTGGCTCAGCTGGTAAAGAATCTGCCTTCATTGCGGGAGACCTGGGTTCGATCCCTCATTTGGGAAGATCCCCTGGAGACGGGAATGGCTACCCACTCCAGTATTCTGGCCTGGAGAATTCCGTGGACTGTATATCCATGGGGTCACAAAGAGTCAGACACGACTGAATGACTTTCACTTTCAGTGATAAAGAACCTGCCTGCCAGTGCAGGAGATTTGAGTTTGATTCATGTGTCAGGTAGATCTCCTGGAGGAGGAAATGGCAACCCACTCCAGTATTCCTGCCTGGGAAACCCCATGGGCAGAGGAGCATGGCAGGCTACATACCATCCGCAAAGAGTCAGACACAACTGACGACTGAGCATAGGCATAGGATCAATCCGTGAAATTTCGTCCTGGTTCCAGAAATCCCGTGGGGCACTTGAGTCAATTCATGATGCACTGCTGCTTTGAATTAGCCTCAGGCTTGACTCTGAGATACATGCCCAGATGCTCTTCTTGATAACACGTTTTTCAGACATTTGTTCCCTGCCGGAGCACAGGATGTTACTTGTGCTGTGAGGCGCCGAGAGCATGTACTGTTGTGCTGTAAAGCTTCCTATGTTCTAAGTGACCCGGTAATTGACTTCTGAAGAATGGAGTTAAGTTACTGAACAAATAACACAGCCTACATGTAATCCAAACGCAACTCCTGCCTTCCCTGTGTCACTGTCCCTCATGGGCAGGGCTCTCTGTCACTGTTGTGGTCCGATATCCCTTTGCAAGCAGCCTCCGTTTTGTTACTTCTCGTTTCCCTTGGTGTTTTGTTTTATAAAGGTAAGGAGTAGTATTTCTGTGTGTGCAAAAGTTATGTTGATTTATGTAGTTGTCCCATGGTTCCTGGCAAGCGATATTAAAAGCAGTACGGGAATTTTGGAAAATACTCAGGATTAAAATTAACTGGATCCCAGCCAGTACGTTTTTATGAGCGGATGAAGGCTGTCTTTCCCACAGCTCAGCTAATACCAGATTGTTGTGTTGCCCAAAATGACAAACATTCTGGAAAACATCTTCCTAAGAATAAGGAGGAAAAAGATTTTAGTGCTTGAAATCTGGGTCTCTTAATTGGTTGTATGAAATGAAACAGCAGTTTCTACCTGGTTTGGTTTGTGTGTCAGAATGGTTCTCTAGACGCTCCTAGGACAGTTTATAGAATGGGTGACATGTGCATTTGTAGTGGCTGATGGTGCTCCATGGCATCAGTGGGGGAGCAGGCTGTCCTGTGAGCCCGTGGGTCCGCGTGCCTCAGCTCTTCCTCAGCTCTGTCAGTTCTGGGGAAGAGACTGATGATGAAACAGGCTTGCCGGCTGTGAGTGTTGGCCCGCGTGTTTACCAAGCCCTGGACCCCTGCACGGCATGGCGGACCCCGTCGTCATCCCTCCTGCCCCCAGATGAGACAGACTGTGCCGACAGCATCTGTGGGGCGTCCTGGGGCCGGGAGGGCGGTGGGGCTGCGTGCACAGTGCTGCCGTCCAGTGTTTGCTCCAGAGCGGCGGTCTCAGAAGCCAGGCTCTGTTCTCCGTGCATGCGATCAAGCGGCGCCTGGTTTCATTGGTCCCAGTGCTGCTGACGTTCCCTTTCGTTCTTTGACCAGGGCGGTGTCTGCCAGGTTTCTCTGTTGTGAAGCTCCTCTTTTCCCCTCTGTGATTAATAAATACTTTCGTGGATAGGTACTTTGTAACCATGTATGTATCTTATTCCTCATCAAATTTTTAATCCATTTATTTATGTCCGACTCATGGTTTCCTGTGGAGTTAAACTTATCCTAGGCTCATACGTACTTTGCCTGGTTCAGCCCTGGGCTCTATCATTTCTCCTAGGAGAATGATGTTGAAAAGCCAAGATCTGGACACTGGGAGTGGTTATTGCTTGTCGGTGTTGCTGCTTGCAGGCCCTCTTACTGGACACATTTCCATCTACATTCCTGTGTCCATTATGCACTGATGGTTAAAGAGTATAGCCCAAGGCCTTAGTCCAGTTCAGCACCTGGACAGCTGTGAAGGTTAGTTCAGGGTGGGGAGAGCACTCCCACCTCTGGGGCTGCTCGAAGCTGCCCCGTGTCATCCTGCTTTTCTCCCTCTCTAAATTTATGATTTTGACATTGAGAGACCTGGTTCTCCTTACTTTTTCTTCAGGGATCGAAACTGCACCCCCTGCAGTGGAAGCAGTCTTAACCACTGGGCCGCGGGGGAAGCCCTCCCCTTACCTCTGGTGTGCTTGCTTCTTATTCCTCGGTGTAACCAGTTCCTGTGCTCCTGCTCCTCCCACACGTGGCTCCTCACCACCCGCACAGGCAGCATCCTTAGCAGGCACCGTCTTGACTAGGCCTGGACTCCGACACTGAGCCAGGCCACCCTCCCTGCTGTAGTCAGTGGCCTCTGCTTAGAGTGAAACAACCAGTAGGTAGTTTGCACTTGGCCTGAGAGAACTTTACATGCCTGATAGAAAGCCATGTATTTGGGTCTCTGAGCTCAGTGACAAGGGCAGGTGCCTTGAGGGGATCATGAAGGCTCTGGTGGATAATGAGGTTTCCAGGTCAGGTGGCTCATGTGTCTGCCTGTGTTCTGTTCACCCTCACATCCAGGCTGCCTCTGAGAGTCAGGAGAGGAGTTCCTGGACAGCTGTAAAGGTTAGTTCAGGGCCGGGGAGAGTGCTGCCACCTCTGGGGCTGCTCGAAGCTGCAGGCCTTGCAGGCGAATCTGCTGCTCAGAACAGTTTGGCTGCCCTCAATGTTCCATGGACCTGAAAGAAGAGCCAGCTTGGTGGGCAGGACAGACGGGCATCAGCTGGACCCACAGTTGGGTTAAGGTGTTTCCTTTTGCTTTCCGTTTTTAGGAATTGCTGTTTAGTTTTTTACATTGTGTATTCACATGGTTCCAAAGTCACATCTGTAAAACAAAGTGTATTAAAAGAAGTCTAGCTTCTTCTCCTCACCTGGTTCATCCCTGCCCTATAGAGAACCATTTAAGAAGTTTTGTGGTTTATCCTTGAATCACTGAAAACTAAGCAGACACGCCTATGTGTCTAAATGTGTGTCATGTGCACGTTGATCGTGGAGCCTTCATCCCAAGGTGGGCAGTAGCACACTGCCTGCTCCTTGTCCTGTGTTCCTCACTTGTCAGTGACCTGGAGACCGTCCCAGCGCAGCACCTGCCCTGCCCTTGTCCCTTGTCGGATGGTCCACCTTGGGTTGGCCACCGATCACTCAGTCCCTCCTGATGAGCCTGTGGGTTGTCACCTGCCTTCCGCTGCTGTGGATGCTGTTTTAATGAACTGCCTTGTGTATACGGCTTTTCAGAGTTTTGCAGATGTTACGGATTTCCCTCTGCAGGGATTGCTCCATTTTGTATGACCCTCAGTAATGGATAGGACTTCCTTTTTCTTTAAAGCCTGGTCAGTAAGCTTTTGGATTTTCTGAAGTTCGATAGGTAAGAAGTGATGTCTCTGAGTAGTTTTAATTTGCGTTTCTGTATGAGCGAGGCTAACCATCCTTTCCTCTGTCTCTGGCTCATGTACCTGTAGGACTGTTGATCCTCTCCTTTCAGAAGGTCTTTATAGAGTAAGGATGTTAACCGTTTGTTACCTTTTCTCCAATTTTTTCACTTATTGCTGTTTTTTTGGCATGAAAAAGTTTTTCTTTAATTTTCATGTTAAAAACTTTGTTTTTATATCTTGTCCTGTTTGATCTTCCCAAATGAACTTTATAATCAACTTATTTAGCTTCAGGGATGTTATTTTAATGTATTTGTATTTATAATCAACTTATTTAGGTCTAGGAAGAGTATTTTCATTTATATTAATAAACTTACTGATCTCTTAATGAGGTTGGGTGTTCTTATCCAAGATTGTGGTATGTTTTTCTTGCTTGTGTCTGCTTTTGTGACTTTCAAAAAAATGTTTTTTTTCTAATTATAAAATACAGTTCTCATGCAAACTTTGGACATTTACTGTTACATTTATGCTTAGCTATCTCACTTTAAAGTTTATTTTGCTGTTAGAAATGAAATATTTGTCACTTTATCTTGTAATTTGTTTTTGTTTGAATATGTAAAGACTATTGGTGTAAAACCTGCTACTTCATTGCTTCTTAATTGTATTTTCATTAATTATTTAGGGCTTTCCAGACATAATCATGTCCTCTGTAAATAGGAAAAAAAACCTCTTCCTTTCCAATTTTAATCAGCTAATTGCTTTCTCTGTCTAATTACACTAAAACTTTAAAAGAAAAACACGCCTTTAGAAATAGTGGGCCAGAAAGTGGGACCGTGTATCTTGCTCCTGGCTGAGCTGCTGCTCATGTTTGCCCGTTAGGTGAGATGCTGACTTCTGGCATGAGGAAATATTTTTCATCATGTTAAGGAAGTATTCTTCATGTTCTATTTTATCAAGTGTTTTTAAACATGTCTAAGTGTTGAATTTTGTCATATGCCTCTCTCGCGTTTGAGAGAGAATTATGGCTTTTTCCCCTTCAGTTCAGTCGCTCAGTCGTGTCTGACTCTTTGCGACCCCATAGGCTGCAGCACGCCAGGTCTCCCTGTTCATCACCAGCTCCCGAAGTTTACTCAAACTCATGTCCATTGAGTTGGTGATGCCATCTAACCATCTTATCCTCTGTCGTCCCCTTCTCCTCTCACCTTCAATCTTTCCCAGCATCAGGGTCTTTTCCAGTGAGTTAGTTTTTCACATCAGGTGGCCAAAGTATTGTAGTTTCAGCTTCAACTTTAGTTCTTCCAATGAATATTCAGGCTTGATTTCCTTTAGGGTGGACTGGTTGGATCTCCTTGCTGTCCAAGGGAGTCTACAGTCTTCTCCAACACCACAGTTCAAAAGGATCAATTTTGATGCTTTTATAGGTGCTCAGCTTTCTTTATAGTTCAACTCTCACATCCATACATGACTACTGGAAAAACCATAGCCTTGACAAGACAGACCTTTGTTGGCAAAGTAATGTCTTTGCTTTTTAGTATGCTGTCTAGGTTGGTCATAACCTTTCTGCCAAGGAGTAAGTGTCTTTTGATTTCATGGCTGTAGTCACTACCTGCAGTGATTTTTGGAACCCAAAAAAGCAAAGTCTGCCACTGTTTCCACTGTTTCCCCATCTGTTTGCCATGAAGTGATGGAACTGGATGCCATGATCTTAGTTTTCTGAATGTTGAGCTTTAAGCCAGCTTTTTCACTCTCCTCTTTTCACTTTCATCAAGAAGCTCTTTAGTTCTTCTTCACTTTCTGCCATAAGGGTGGTGTCACCTGCATATCTGAGGTTATTGATATTTCTGCCGACAATCTTGATTCCAGCTTGTGCTTCCTCCAGCACAGCGTTTCTTGTGATGTACTCTGCATATAAGTTAAATAAGCAGGGTGACAGTTTACAGTCTTGACGTACTCCTTTCCCTATTTGGAATCAGTCTGTTGTTCCATGTCAAGTTCTAATTGTTGCTTCCTGACCTGCATACACATTTCTCAAGAGGCAGATCAGGTGGTCTGGTATTCCCATCTCTTTCAGAATTCTCCACAGTTGGTTGTGATCCACACAGTCAAAAGCTTTGGCATAGTCAATAAGGCAGAAATAGATTTTTTTGGAACTTTTGCTTTTTCAGTGATCTCGCGTATGTTGGCAATTTGATCTCTGGTTCCTCTGCCTTTTCTAAATCCAGCTTGAACACCTGGAAGTTCACAGTTGACATATTGTTGAAGCCTGGCTTGGAGAATTTTGAGCATTACTTTACTAGCGTGTGAGATGAGTACAGTTGTGCAATAGTTTGAGCATTCTTTGGCATTGCCTTTCTTTGGGAGCAGAATGAAAACTGACCTTTTCAGTCCTGTGGCCACTGCTCAGTTTTTCCAAATTTGCTGGCATATTGAGTATGGCACTTTCACAGTGTCATCTTTCAGGATTTGAAATAGCTCAACTGGAATTCCATCACCTCCACTAGCTTTGTTCATAGTGATGCTTCCTAAGGCCCACTTGACTTCACATTCCAGGATGTCTGGCTCTAGGTGAGTGATCACACCATCGTGATTATCTGGGTTGTGAAGATCTTTTTTGTACAGTTCTTCTGTGCATTCTTGCCACCTCTTAGTATCTTCTGCTTCTCTTTGGTCCATACCATTTTTGTCCTTTATTGAGCCCACCTTTGCATGAAATGTTCCCTTGGTATCTCTAATTTTCTTGAAGAGATCTCTAGTCTTTCCCATTCTATTGTTTTCCTCTATTTGCACTGATCACCAAGGAAGGCTTTCTTTTCTCTCCTTGCTATTCTTTGGAACTAATGCATTCACATGGGTATATCTTTCCTTTTCTCATTTGCATTTTACTTCTCTTCTTCTCACAGCTATTTGTAAAGCCTCCTCAGACAGCCATTTTGCTTTTTTGCATTTTTTTTTCTTGGGGATGGTCTTGATCCCTGTCTCCTGTACGAACCTCCGCCCATAGTTCATCAGCACTCTATTAGATCTAGTCCCTTAAATATATTTCTCACTTCCACTGTATAATCGTAAGGGATTTGATTTAAGTCATACCTGAATGGTCTAGTGGTTTTCCCTACTTTCTTCAATTTAAGTCTGAATTTGGCAATAAGGAGTTGATCTGAGCCACAGTCAGTTCCCAGTCTTGTTTTTGCTGACTGTATAGAGTTTCTCCATCTTTGGCTGCAAAGAATATAACCAATCTGATTTCAGTATTGACCATCTGGTGATGTCCATGTGTAGAGTCTTCTTCTTGTGTTGTTGGAAGAGGGTGTTTGGTATGACCAGTGTGTTCTCTTGGCAAAACTCTTATTATACTTTGCCCTGCTTCATTTTGTACTCCAAGGCCAAATTTGCCTGTTACTCCAGGTGTTTCTTGATTTTCTGGTTTTGCTCCAGTCCCCTACAATGAAAAGGACATCTTTTTTGGGTGTTAGTTCCAGAAGGTCTTGTAGGTCTTCACAGAACTGTTCAACTTCAGCTTCTTCAGCATTGCTGGTCGGGGCATAGACTTGGATTACTGTGATATTGAATGGTTTGCCTTGGAAACGAACAGAGATTGTTCTGTCATTTTTAAGATTACATCCAAGTACTGCAAATTCCAACTCTTTGGTTGACTATGATGGTACTCCATTTTTTTCTAAGGGAATCTTGTCCACAGCCGTAGATACAATGGCCATCTGAGTTAAATTCACCTCCTCCAGTCCATTTTAGTTTGCTGATTCCTAAAATGTTGACGTTCATTCTTGCCATTTGTTTGACCACTTATTTGCCTTGATTCATGGACCTAACATTCCAGGTTCCTCTGCAATATTTCTCTTTACAGCACTGGACCTTCCTTCCATCACCAGTCACATCCTCAACTTTTCCCCTTAGTTCTGTGAATATGATGGGTTACGTTAATAGAGTTTCTAATATAGGAACCACCCTTGGAATAACCCCCATGAAGTCATCATGTGTTGCTTTCTTAATGTTTTTGGAGTCACTTTGCTAACATTTTATTGGAGGTTGTAAGTTGATGCTCATAAGTGCAAGTCACTGGTAATTTTTCTTTATGGTATGACCGTTGTTTGGTTTGGGGTTTATTCTATTGTTAATTGCGTAAGATGAATTTGGGGATTTTCCTTCTTTATCTTTGCTTGAAATAGTTAAAATAGTCTTGGGATTGTTGGGTCTTCACAGGTTTGAAAGAATTCCCTTACGAGTTTTCTTGTGTGAGAGGATCCCAAGGTTCTGAACTACCGTGGTGCCTGCTGGGAGTCATGGGTCCACTGCAAGCAGGGGACGCTCCGGTGCTTCGGGCATTGGGCTGTCCCCGCAGGCGCGGTTGAGATCCGCTGACGGTGCTGGCCTGACTGTCCGTGTGTCTCCCTGCAGGTATGGGGCAGACGTCGACGTCAACCACCACCTGACTCCTGACGCCCAGCCCCCTTTCTCACGGCGGCTCACCTCCTTGGTGGTCTGCCCGCTGTACATCAGCGCTGCCTACCACAACCTGCAGTGCTTCAAGCTGCTGCTGCAGGCGGGGGCGAACCCGGACTTCAACTGCAATGGCCCCGTCAACACGCAGGGTTTCTACAGGGGCTCGCCCGGCTGTGTCATGGACGCCGTCCTGCGTCACGGCTGCGAGGCGGCCTTCGTCAGCCTGCTGGTGGAGTTTGGAGCCAACCTGAACCTGGTCAAGTGGGAGTCCTTGGGCCCAGAGTCGAGAGGCAGGAGGAAGGTGGACCCCGAGGCGCTGCAGGTCTTTAAAGAAGCCAGAAGTGAGTGGCCTTAATTCAGCTCTGCCTGGCAGTCTCTTTAAGTCGGTTGAATGAACCAAGTTGTAGCAGTGGAAAAAACCTCCTAATTAGCACTTGGTCAGAACCTTCAGATAGGACTAGGAATTTTTTAGAATGGTCTTCCAGATTAGTTTCTTTTTAAATTCCTGGACACCAGGGATTAATAGCAAGGAATCTGTAATGATACATGTTCTCAGAGTTCCTGGGATTATGTTCTCTTTACTCCTTTTCTCTACTTTGTGATCTGAGATTCTTTCATTCATGCGTTTATGGCTTTTAAGTGTTTGCTTTACAATAGATTTCAAGCTCTTCCTTCTCTAGGGCGCCTCACTCCCCCTTCTTCAATTCCACTCAAATACCATCACTCTGGATTGTGAATTAAGCCTGATTTTTGCTAGAATTAAGTCTGAGGTTTGCTTATTTATGAAGAAGGGCTTTGCCAGGGAATTAAATTGATGCACAGGGAGTTTGGGGTTGATCCGTGGCTTGGTCTCGTTATCATTCTCCGGGACTCAGGAGTTGGCCCTTGGTGCTCCCTCTGACCTGCCCACTCCTGGCCTCTTTCCCACCTGGGTCTTGAGGGCATCTGAGTGACCACCTTTCCCCAGTCCCTTACCTCTTCAGAACTTCTGTGCGTTGTGTTCTTGTTACTGGCTTTCCCTAATCCAGTCATTAAAATTTGCTCCTGTTGAG
The DNA here is from genome assembly GCF_963930625.1 of Muntiacus reevesi. Lineage (NCBI taxonomy): Eukaryota > Metazoa > Chordata > Mammalia > Artiodactyla > Cervidae > Muntiacus > Muntiacus reevesi. The sequence goes on from NC_089249.1 coordinate 176,016,066, forward strand.
AGTTGGTTACTGGTCAGTTGGAGCCATGCTGATAGTTAGGCTGCCTGTGTTCATGCCTGTTTGACGAGGCAGGGACACAGGGAGGCTTTTTTTCACCCAGAGTAAAATTCTCAGCCTACCTTCCTCTGTTGCTTGGTCTGTCCCCCTCCAACCCCTTTGGAGCTTTGGGGTGGACCAAGAGCAGAGGCTGACAGAGGGCAAGGGTCAGGGCTCGCAGTGGGCAGCTCTAGTTTCTCTGCCTAGGGAACTCAGCAGAGGTGAGCAGATGCTTGGATAGTGAAGATTCTGCTCCTTGTGCAGATGAAGGAGCAGGTAACAGTCCTTTGTCACCAGAGCCAGCTCTCCTCTGAAATTGGGATGCTGGCAGCAAGCACTGGTGTGTCCTGCCTGCCGTCCCCACCAGCCTCTGGTCTGAGGCGATAGGGGAGAAATGGTATTAACCCCCCCTTCCTCTGTCTTTGCCTTTCCGCCCCCGCGTTTCAGGTGTCCCCAGGTCCCTGCTGAATCTGTGCCGCGTGGCTGTGAGAAGAGCACTCGGCAAATACCGCCTCCATCTGATCCCCTCGCTGCCTCTGCCAGACCCCATAAAAAAGTTCCTGCTTTACGAGTAGAATTCTGGAGCGCCGTTGATTGCAGTGAAGAGGTGGCGGTGACCTGCAGTGCAAGTTGACACCGACTCTCGCCGCGTGACCACATCTTGTGCTGCCGAGTCCCGCCTGGCTGCAGGTGAAGCAGGACTGGCTTTGTTCCCCTGGACGGTGTTCTATCTCAGGTGTTTGGGCATCGGACACTCTTGGGGTCAGTATCAGTATCAGCCAGGAGGCTCCTACACAACTTCATTTTGTGCTTCCTCAGTCTGGAAATTAATGCAGTGGGCCTTGAAGTGTGAGCAAGTTGGGGCTGAGGCTGGAGGCCTGTTGATGTCCTGAGTGGAGAGGACTGGCATCTTCCAGACTGCTTCTGGGTTCACTTCTCAGCTTGTTGGCTTGACTGCAGTCAGATGAAAAGGGAGTTTGTAAAAAGTAGAGTACAGAAATGCAGTTCCTGAACTTGTGAGTTTGTGTTCCCAGCTCCTCTGTTGAACATGTGATGTTTACACACACACGCTTTCCTTGCCACGTCAGTGTTCTCTCCATGTGGTGAGGTCATCGTGTCAATTGGCTTCATTCAAGGATGGTTTCCCGATCACTTGGGTTGGCTTTATGTCTCAAGGTCAGTACCTGCAGTGCTCACAGTCTCTTTAGGTAACGCTCAGAGCTCGACACCTAGCACCACACCCAGCTGTGCCTAGCATCATGCCAACAGTCTCACGAGTTCTCTGCCATTTCACTCTGGGGAGCTTCCAGAAGTCCACTGATTTCAGGAGGCCCACTGCCTCCACATGGACCAAGGACCGTCCAACAGCATCCACTGCCAGTTCTAACGGAAGTCTGCGCACACACTGCGAAATAGACACTTCACTCATCTTCTGGGTGGTTCAGAGCTTTCAGTTCTATGGTGTCCTGTGGACAGAATATCTGGTGTTTGGTTGATTGCGCTTCATTTGTTTGGACCTAATGTCTTGGTAATTGCTTCTAGAACTGAAAAGGGGGATAGCAGTGAGGTTAGAGGTCTCCTGTGGCTGCCGAGGTTTGGGGTAAGGGAGAGGAATGATCTGGGTTATCACCCGACAGCTCAGCTGTGGGCAGGGCTGCGTGGCCAGGTGTGTGTCATGTCGGCACAGGTGGGCAGGTGGCTGCCTCTTTGAAGCATCCAGGTGCCGCTATTTGCAGGGAAATCACATCTGTTTGTTGAGGCCTCAGGACCATTGTGTGGATCCATGGAAAGTGTTTAGAGATGGGCGGATTTCACATCTGTGTTTAGATTTTCTGTAACAGTTGAACAAATGATATGGGTTTATTTAATTATCAGCATTATTGTGTGTATTCACTAACGGTGTCTGGTCATGGTCTTCCGTGATTGAGGAATTCTGAGTATGCCTCCTGGCATGGATGGATGTGTGTTGGAAGCCAGGCCGACCATGTGCACACAAATGAGGTCTGAGGGGAGAGAAGTCATCAGTGATTCAGAAGGGAAGATGCAGCCATTGGAGCTCGTTGCAAGCTGAGGCTGCGGCCTTGGAGGCTCAAAAGCGGGCTGTATGCTGCTGCTTTTGGCTCCGAACCTGCTGGGTGGGTTGCGTTCAGAGCTCTGGGTTCCACCTGCAGCAGGAGAGGCGTCCTGAGAGAGGAGGGGCCGCCGGCAGGTGACTGATGGTGCCTTTGCCACCAGATCCAAGCGCTGCGGGGATTTGGTTCGGGAGAGCGACAGTGTGCCCGTGGCCCTTGTGGTGGGACTCACCGGCTCTGGGCAGTGGTTTCATTGCAGCTGTTGGGGGAGGGCTCTCCCTGGTATAGAGAAGGGTTGTAGGATAGCTGGAGCCGCAGGAGGGGGCGGAGCCACCAGAGAGGGGGCGGAACCACTGGAGGGAGTGTCCCTGGGGTGCAAGGCAGCATATCAAGTCACTTTCTCAGTCTGGCTAGAGGAGTCTCAGGAGCAGTCACTCACCTCACTTTATGCTCCTGCAGCTGCGCTTTGGCCTGGATTCCCTTCCTGGGGGCCGTGCTGCAGGCTCGCAGGACCCTATGTGCCCTGGTGGGCATTTCCTGCAGGGGTTTGTTAGGGACAGAGCCTCCCTGGGGTAGGAGGTGACTCTGTTCCCAGGCCTGGAAAGCAGCATCTGGGGCGCTGCCAGGCAGGAGTGTGGGGCTGCATGGAGACAAGGGCCCCCGGCTGGCCTGGTGGGGTGGCTGTCAGGCTGCTGTGCAGGGTGATGTGAGTGTAGGACTTGTTTCTGGGGTCCTCTAGAAGGACTGGACTGAGTTGATCCTCATTGTTGGGCCTGGCCCAGACCTGGCCAGGGAAGGACTGGGACTGGGGAAGGACTGAGCCAGGGAGTGGGGGCCCCCTGCACCACCCCAGAGCGAGGTGGGCTCAGGGCCAGTTGTCCTTTATAGAGGCAGGTTGACTTTCTGTGTTCAGCCAGCCTTTAGATAATTTTTTCAGAATCCCAGCAACTGAGGTTCAACCTCTAGTTAGAAATTCCATACGTGCGAGACATGACTCTGAAAACAGCATAGCTAGATACTTAAGGCCATTCCTCCTTGTTTTGAGCCTCATGTTACTAAAGCTCCCTTTTTCTGTTGTTGGCAGGGATAGGTAGGGTACAGACTAGGAAGGAGTCATTCTCTCCACAGAGCACTTTATAAAGCCCAGGCTCCAAGCCCCGGGGTGCCCACTGCCACGTAGCCAGGAAACGTGGACTTGGGTGATGAGGTTGTGGCCCAGAGCACCGTGCCCACGGGGCAGGGCACGACAGACCGGTGGGCAGGAGCCGGGCCCAGCCTGGCTCAGAAGTGTCCTCACTGCCCCTGGGGCGCCTGGGGGCCGTCGGGCCGAAGGACTCCTGTGCTCGCGGCCTCGGCTGCAGTGGACGGTGGGGGTGGGGCTGGGGATGTGGGGCGGCGCCGAGATCTCGGAAAGGGTTCCGCTCTGGCATCCTGGTGGGAGTTCCCAAATGTATTTCTGAAACCCTTCAATGTCATGTGTATCCGTGCCTTTTCATATTATTTCTTGTATTTATGTATTTATTTATTTATGTCCTGCCGTATTCCAGGAAAGGGTTCAAGGTCATCATGCTTAGTTTTGATGTTCTCTTTTGATGTTTGATAAGTTTTAGTCAACGTGCGCTTGTTAAACAGGACATTTTAAAAAGAAAGGACAGTTTTTTTTTCAGTACAATTTCCTCATGTTGAATATGTTTCTGTTATCAGGCCTACGTGCCATCATTTTTCCCCTTCTGTGAATTGACTCTTCAAATGGAAGGGTCGTGCAGGAGTCTAAGAGAGGAGCCTGCAGGCAAGGTTGGACCGAGCCAGGGAAAGTCCGCCTTGGAGAAGAAGGCTCTTCTGTGCTGAGTTGCCTGCTGCCTGGCCCTGAGCGGGCCCGGCCCTGGGGAGGCCGCCTTCTGACGGCAGGACAGGCGGACACGCGGGAGAATGTCTGTGAAAGCACTGGCGCGTGAGCCGTCCTGGCGACGTGGCAGCGGCTGTCTTTGTGCACGTGGCCCCTCTCCTCAGTGGGTGTGCCTTTGAGGTGCTGACGGCCTGTGGCCTTGCTGGTCAGCTGGGCTCTGTGCCCCGGGGACAGCGAGAGTCATGGCGACCGTGACACAGGCCTCCTGCACTGGTCAGAAGGGCAGGGACACGCGTGAAATAACATAGGAAGTCAAGTTTACTCCATTTAGAGGGTTGTCTTTTAATCTGAGATTATGTTCTTCCTAATTTGGGTGATAAAATGTCCTTTTATGTAATGAAGGTGATAATAAAGGGCAACATCGTTTTTTTATAAAAGCACCTGGTTGCAGATTAAAATGTTGGCTGCCCTTCCTCAGATCCCAGAACTTCTTTTTAAGTTGGCCAGGCTCTGAGACCCAGTGTCGGGACCCACAGTCTGTCTATAGCCTGTGTTCATGACTGAGGAGTTCCTCCTGGAGTCTCCAGCGGCCTGTCCGTGGCTGAAGGAGAGCCCATGGCTCCGCTGCCTGGTAGTCCAGGCACAGGCCCTGCGGTCCCCAGGCGGGTCAGGAGCGCGTGCTTGTGTCTGCCGATGACAGCACTGTCCCTGGGAGGTGGGCCTCTGGCTACCCCCGAAGGACACTCCCAGGAAGCTAGCGTGGCTCCTCAGTGGGGCTGCCGCTTACCCTGGGCACCTGAGGCACCTGAGGCACCTCAAGGCTTGGCGCTGGTGGTGGGGTGGGCCTTCGGGTGCCAGGGCTCAGGCTGTTCCCCTGCCCCTGGGGCTGCCTGCCAGGCACTCAGCAGCCGGGCCCAAGGGGTCTGGGTGCCCCACCAGCTCAGCTCTCCCTCCTGGAAGTGTCTGATTCGGCTGCCTGGCATCTCTCCCTCACTCACTTAGGCCTCACTCCCCTTCTCACGCTCCCCATCTTTCAACCTGACTCCTTTGATGTGGAATAAAATGACTGAAATGCACACGAGTGGTCAGTGGGATCCTGTCCTTGGAGAGTTCCACGGGAGGGACACGCAGGTTCTGAAGTGCAGTGGTCTGTGGAATAGACGCCGTAAATTGTAGGGAGACGGTTGGATGGGGAAGTGAGCGAGGGTGGAGGTGGCTTCTGTTGCCTTAACTCATAGTTGCTCAGTGTCTGGAGGGCATGAGGATCCTTTCTTTATTAAGTTGCATGGATCTCAGACCTCTACCATGTGATATGTGTGTGTGCACATGTCCAGGTCTGTGTGGTGTCTGAGCGTGACTCTCCCGTGTGTCATCACCTCAGTTTGCTGCTGTGGTTTAGCCAGCAGCACCCCTGCTCCTCCCTGCACTGTTTGCACAGTCCCCGTGGTTTCTGTCTGGTGTTGTGCACGTGCGGTGGGAGTGCTGGCATCAGCCCTGGGTCTTTGCTTTCTCTTTGGTAGTGACCACACTTATCTGCAGCAGCTGGGACCATGGCTGTTGCTGCACTTGGGCCTGGTTAGGAGCTTTCAGAAATGGGATGGACATCTTTGGTAGGTTATTGTAACTGTAATGAATGCTTTACTCCCCGTTGACTCCCCCCAAATGCCTTAATTCTGTGTACTGTTTATCTCATTGGAGAGAAGAATTGATCACGTGACATCTTTGTATATGCACTTCAGGTAGAGGCAGTGGCTTTCTGGAGAGCTTCTCATGATTTGCAGAGAGGGGCATCTGTAAATGGGAGTCTAAACGGCTTCTCTCCACTGCTTGGGGGCCCCCGTGCTCCAGGGAGGCACTCATAGTGTTGCACAGGTTTAAGCTGGGATGAGCCTGTTTTATTGAGAGGGTTTTTAGTCTGAAGCGAAAGTGCCTCTAAAATGTTTGAAAGACATGACTTTCCTTCATGGTGACACTGTCCCTACAGTGCTCTCTTGGGTGGGGAGGTGGTGGGGACTGTGTTATATGTGACTTATTTGACAGTGGGAGGGTGAGTTGTGAAGCTTCGGGAATGAATGAACTAAATAAAGCATTTATTCATTTTTCCGTGACACGTCTCTGTATTTGCTATTAATATTTCAGATATTTCCTTCGTTCCTCACACCAGTCCCCAAGGCCCACCCGCAGACGTACACCTCTCCTGCTCTACTGAAAAATGGCCTCACTTTGTCTCAAAAACCAGCTGCCTGTGTGGCGGGGATTGCTGGTTCTCCTTCACTATCTGTTGTCTGTGTCTGTGATAACAGAATGCACAGTTATAGCTGGAGACTTGAATCCTCTGAATAAAGTCTTCACTTCCCAGACTTCTTATAACTACATGTGGTTGTTTATCATAGTTCCTTCCTGAAATCCCGTTAAAATTACAGGGAATTTTAATTTTTTAAAAAAGCATCAATCCACTAGGATGCCTATAAATGGCAACAAAGTTTTGGAAACTCTCAAGAAAATAGATGAATGGTAAGTGACTTAGAAGTGCCGGAGAAAACGACTTCGTAGGAAAGAAAGGAGAACAGTTGAGAACCTGGTTTTACTGCAGAGCTCCGGGAAGCTATGGGGTCGGCAGTTCCAGGCACCTCTAGAAGTGGATGTGAGGAGTGAAAGCAGCGGGACTGGCTAAAAGCCAGTTTGGAAGCAGCTGTAAGTCTCCACTGCACACAGTCGGGCACTTGTTGCTGTCCTAGCCCATTGGGAGCTGAGACATCAGCCTTCAGTACGTAAAGTCCTCAGCACAGGAAACAGGCCGTGTCCTCCAGGCAGGAAATAAAAGAGAAGGAGGCTTCTTAAGGAGTCTTACCAGCCTCAAAGGAAACACTCAAAAGATACCAGTACTGAATGGGACCAAAAAAAACATACACTTCAAAACAGTGGATACCGGTAAAGAATTCGAGAGAATCCTGAGAATGAAGGTTGTGTCTCCAGATTACAAGGATCAGCTAATACTAACCACGGCATGTGATCAGCCCTGACACATTACTGTGGGATTCCAGATCACTGGGGAGAAAAGATTGTATAACTCAGGGGTCCCCAACCTCCCAGACTAGCCTGCGGCCTGTTAGGAACTAGCTGCACAGCAGGAGGTGAGCGGCAGGTGAGCGAACAAAGCTTCACCTGTATTTACAGCTGCTCCCCATCACTGGCATTACCACTTGAGCTCCACCTGCTATAAGATTAGCAGAGGCATTAGAGTCTAATAGGAGCTCAAACCTTACTGTCAACTGTGCACGCAAGGGATCCGGGTTGCATACTTCTCAGGAGGCTCACCACCCCTGTGTGCACCATCCTGTATTCTCCACCATCCGTGGAAAAATTGTCTTCCACAATGGTTTCTGGTGCCAAAGATGTTGGGGACTGCTGCTATAATTTCTGGAGAGAACAGGACGTACACAGGTTGAGTGAGTTGAGTTCAGCCACTCAGTTGTGTCCAACTCTGCAACCCCATGGACTGCAGCATGCCAGGCCTCCCTATCCATTACCAACTCTCAAGAGTTTACTCAAACTCATGTCCATTGAGTTGGTGATGCCATCCAACCATCTCATCCGATGTTGTCCCCTTCTCCTCCCGCCTTCAGTCTTTCCCAGCATCAGGGTCTTTTCCAACAAGTCAGTTTTTTCCATCAGGTAGGCCCAAGTATTAGAGTTTCAGCTTCAGCATCAGTCCTTCCAATGAATATTCAGGACTGATTTCCTTTAGGATGGACTGGTTGGATCTCCTTGCTGTCCAAAGGACTCTCAAGAGTCTTCTCCAGCACCACAGTTCAAAAACATCAATTCTTTGGGGTTCAGCCTTCTTTATGGTCCAACTCTCACATCCATACATGACTACTGGAAAAACCATAGCATTGACTAAATGGACCTTTGTTGGCAAAGTAATGTCTCTGCTTTTTAATATGCTGTCTAGGTTGGTCATAGCTTTTCTTCCATGGAGCAAGCATCTTTTAATTTCATGGCTGCAGTCGCCATCTGAAGTGATTTTGGAGCCCCCCAAAATAAAGTCTGTCACTGTTTCCATTGTTCCCCATCTATTTGCCATGAAGTGATGGGACCAGATGCCATGATCTTAGTTTTCTGAATATTGAGTTTTAAGCCAACTTTTCACTCTCTTTTACTTTCATCAAAATCCTTCACTTTCTGCCATAAGTTTGGTATCATTTGCATATCTGAGGTTATTGATATTTCTCCCTGCAATCTTGACTCCAGCTTGTGCTTCATCCAGTCCAGCACTTCTCATAATATACTCTGCATATAAGTTAAATAAGCAGGGTGACAATATACAGCCTTGACATTCTTTCATGATTTGGAACCAGTCTGTTCCATGGTCAGTTCTAACTGTTGCTTCCTAACCTGCATACAGGTTTCTCAAGAGGCAGGTCAGGTGGTCTGGTATTCCCACCTCTCAAAGAATTTTCCACAGTTTGTTGTGATCCACACAAAGGCCTTGGCATAGTCACTAAAGCAGAAGTAGATGTTTTTTTTGAACTCTCGCTTTTTGATGATCCAATGGATGTTGGCAATTTGATCTCTGGTTCCTCTGCCTATCTAAATCTAGCTTGAACATCTGGAAGTTCTCAGTTCATGTACTGTTGAAGCCTGGCTTGGAGAATTTTGAGCATTACTTTGCTATCATGTGAGATGAGTGCAATTGTGCAGTAGTTTGAGCATTCTTTGGCATTGCCTTTCTTTGGGATTGGAATGAGAACTGACCTTTTCTGGTCCTGTGGCCACTGCTGAGTTTTCCAAATTTGCTGGCATATTGAGTGCAGCACTTTCACAGCATCATCTTTTAGGATTTGAAATAGCTCACCTGGAATTCCATCACCTCCACTAGCTTTGTTGGTAGTGATGCTTCCTAAGAGGTCCGCTTGACTTCTCATTCCAGGTTGTCCGGCTCCAGGTGAGTGATCACACCTTCGTGATTATCTGGGTCGTGAAGATCTTTTTGGTATAGTTCTTCTGTGTATTCTTGCCACCCACCTCTTCTTAATTTCTTCTGCTAGGTCCATACCATTGCTGTCCTTTATTGAGCCCATCTTTGCATGAAACATTCCCTTGGTACCTGTAATTTTCTTGAAGAAATCTCCAGTTTTCCCCATTCTATTGTTTTCCTCTATTTCTTTGCATTGATCACTGAGGTTATCAGGACACAGGTTATCAGGAATCCAAATAGCTTTGGAACCCTCAAATATGACATCGGACAAAACAGGAATCAGACCTTTCAGAATCCTCAAAATTTGGAAGGACATACATACAAAAGTCATGCTAAAGACTTGTAGTTTTTTGAAAATGTCTGTTCCACTCACCCTTTCTTAAGAAACTTGGAGGATGTACTCTTCTAGACGAAAGAGTACACAAAGAAAGGAGAAAACCTAATATTCAGGAACTGTGGCTCCAACACAAAAGAGGAAGGTGAATCCAGGAGCATAGTGAAAGCTTTGGGGATGGCAGCTGTGTGTTTAGGCCAGAGGCGAGGGGCTGAGACCCCAGAGAAGACATCCTAATTACTAGGATACCTGTCGTTTCTGAACATATTTAGATAGGAGTTCGGAGTGACTTATTGACAAATACCTGAGAAACCAAGGGACATAACTCTAAGGAAGAGAAAAGGTTGGGGAAGAAAGAAAAAGTTACCATGGTAATACTAGACACCTCAGCTGTGATTAATGTTCATGTAGTCATACAACATCCACTACGACCATAAATGCTCTGGGTGGGGGGGTGGGGATGGAGGGGTGGGGACATGCGTATGAATGAAAGCTAAAAAGCAGAATTCATTACAACCAGTGGCAGGCAGCAACAAAGCCCAGTGTTGCTTCTTTCCAAAGAAAATTGATACACCTCCATAGAAGGCAAAAAGGGCATTCAATTCAGTTCAGTTCAGTCGCTCAGTCTGCCCGACTCTTTTGACCCCATGAACTGGCAGCCCACCAGGCTCCTGTGTCCATGAGATTTTTCAGGCAAAAATACTGGCGTGGGTTGCCATTCCCTTCTCCAGGGGATCTTCCCGACCCTGGGATCGAACCCGGGTCTGCTGCACTGCAGGCAGATTCTTTACCGACTGAGCTACAATTTAAAGGGCAATTTTATAAATTACGTAAAAAGACAGGATATATTACAAACAACTTTATGATAGTAAATGTGAAAATGCAGAGGAAACGGACACATTCCCAGAAAAACAGAACTCTTCTAATTTAAGGAGATGTTGGGACAGCCACCTGGGCGGCCACCACTGGAAGGAAGCCGTATTGGAGTCCTTACCGCGGAAATCTCGGCGCGTCTCCTTTAAGAGAAAGTGAAGCCCCGCTCCATATGGAAACACTTCTCTGCGCCGTTCCGGTAACTTTCCGACTGGGCCGGGCCAGGAAGGACCCAGGAGGGGCGTGTTTTCGTGCGTGCGGCTACGTAGGGGCGGGGCTTCCTGAGCCGTCCTCTGGTGACGCGGCCCGCCCTTGGTACGGCCCTGGTCGGGTTCCTGAGAGCTGGGTGGGGCCGTTCTGAAGGGTTCCCTGGTTGTAGGGCGCGTGCTCCCTGAGGCCGTGGGCCGTGCTTCTCCTGCTGCGGGCCCTGCTGCGGGGAGGTGGGCCGGCGGGGACTTGCTCTTGCGTCCCCGGCGTGGTTGGTGTGGAGCAGAGCGGGAGGCCGCTCCCGCGCTGGGCGCTTTTGTAAGAGCGTCTCAGGTCTGGACTCCCCCGCGCGTGTAGCCCGCTCAGGCCCGGCCTGTGAGAAGTGCGGCCCAGGCTGGAAAGACCGGCTGCCCCTGGGCTGAGCGCCGGGAAGCCGCCGTGGGCAGGAACTACGGCGGGGAGGCGTGTGGGAGAGGCTCCGGTCCGGCCTCCGCCTCCCCTGCTCCTGAGCGGACGCGGGCTGGGGAGGGCCTCGAGGCGAAGCGCTGTGGAGTCCACGTGTCAGAGAAACCCTTAGTGCTCGGGGAGGACGGCTCCGGATCGCCGCGGGCGGGGGGGGGCGTTCACCACCCCCATCCCCCACTCCCCGGACAGAGCAGCAGGTGTGGGGACGCCCACGGCAGCCACACCGGAGGCAGGCGTGAGTGCAGTAGCTCCGGCCTCTTTTTGACAACAGAGAAGCCAGCCTGGAGAAGAGCCTTCTGAGCGCAAACCGTGGGGAGGATGCGTTCAGAGAAGGATACACGTTCTTTTTTGCCATCAGAAGCTTCACAGCAGAAAGGCCTGATGAATGCAGTAACTATCAGAGAACCTTCAGTCACGTGTCTAAGCTCATTCAGCAGCAGGAAGTGTATACCAGAGAAAACCGATTTGAGTTCACGGAATGAAAGCTTTTTTCCAAAGGTGTGCCCCGATTTACACTGGAAAGTTCACAGCCTGGAAAAGCGCTAGGAGTGCAGCAAACGGAGGAAAGCCTCCTGCCCAAATGTCCAACTTGTGGTGCACAAAAGCTTGGTAGGTATGACCAGTGGAAGGGAGTTTGAAGCTGTAGGTCCAACCTCATTCACCCCTGGCAGGCTCACCGTAGATTAAGGCTAACCAGCAGCAGATGTGAGAAAACCTTCCGGAGAAGGCCTCACCTTGTGAAGCATCAGGAAGTTCATGCCAGAGAAAGGCCTGAAGTACGCAGGGAACGTGTCTTCTCCTTCAGCGGAAGAGGCTGTGAGTCAGCCGCAGCTTTGATAGCCTTTGTGAAGATGCTGGAAGTTGAGCTCCATGTGGTCAGAGGCCCACACGGGATGTTCCTAAGGAGTGCTGTGTGCGTGGGATCTTTCAGGCGCAGCGTCAGCCTTGCTCACCGGGCTGGGGCTCCTGCCAGAGCTCTCTCAGTCAGTGTCTGTGGCAGAAGCTGTACCACCTCTCTGCCAGTCGGGAGGGACGTGTCACCTGTGATCCCTCGGGTCCTGGGAGGCCCCCATTAGCAGGTTGAGCACAGGGATGGGCTGTATCCCCTTCCTGACTAGCTCAGGCACGGGTGCGACCTGCGTAGACCAGGAGGACCTCAGCTGGCCTCTCTGGCTCTCGGGATGGTTTTCCTTTTTTTCAGGGACACTTGTCCTCAGGTGACTGGATAAATCTGTCCAACTTCTGACTTAAACTTCCTGGGAACTCTTGCTTCCCATTATTCTGCTGGGGTGGAAATAAAGGCATTGTTTAAGCCACCTTGAGCCTGGGAATTTCTGCTTACTGTGTAGGGTGAGCTTAGAACAGTTGGGGGCTGTCAGCATTAAGGGTGCAGGTGAGGGAGGGGAAAGAGAATGAGAGAACTCTCTCTGCTTTTGGCCTGGTTTGTATTGCTGCCCAAGACCTCCTGGGAATGACTGAAGCTTTGAGGCTTAGTCCTTTGGTCTGGAACCAGGATTGTTTTTGGACAAAAAGGTCACCCCAAGTTGGGATGGTTGGTAGGACACCCTCAGTGCCTCTCAGAGCTGCCTGAGTTTGGTCCCTTGAATGCAGGGTGTGTCTCGCATTCCCCAGCACTGCTGAAACTTTTTCCTAGTGCCTGCCTAGGAGCCATGTTCCCTGAAGTTCAGAAACCGACAGGCGTCTGTCATTGGCCGTAAGGCCCGCGGCGCTGTGTAGCAGCCATAACTAGTGCAGAAACACTAGGCATGATAGTAGGGAGCAGGAAAGAGTGCATGTGCGCCTTTTAAATGGACATTCACAAATGTTTGGGTAACTTTGGCTCTGAAAAATGAGAGTGTACAGCAGTTCTCACGATCTCCAGGTGGCATGTCTCTCCTACGACCAAGCTCACTGTCAGTAAATAAAGTTTCTGCAGTGGCTGAGTGCCTAGTCCAGGGCAGAGAGGTTCACTGGGCGGCCCTGGGCCTCTGGACCAAGGCTGGTGGGCGGGAGGCCACCTGTGGGCGTGCCCAAGAAATCCGCCAGGCAGCTGCTTGCAGGGGCTTCTGTGGAACTTGGGAAGCTGGTGGGAGCAGGCCAGACTCCTGGGGAGAGCTGGGAAGCTGCCTGTGGGGAAGTTGAACTTGGTGGGAAGCCAGTTAGGATTCCTAAAGACCCCAATCAGGAAGCTGCCTGCTGGGTGCTGCTGGGAGTTGAACTCCACTGATGTCTCATGCTAACCAAGCACCGAGGGAATCAGAGAAAGTGAAGTGCAGTGGAACCACGAAGAGAAATGCCCTCCTTCCCAGCGTCCCTCTGGCAGCCACTCTTGACAAGCTTCACATCGTTCCAGCTGGCAAGTTAGCAATGCTCCAGGCTCACAGCCGAGCAGTGGAGCTTGGATTTGGGAAGCTTTGGAAGAGGATTCATGTAGTGTTCTCGAGGCAACGTGGCAGGCTTCTTCCTCCAGGGGCCCCAGCCTCCCCTCAGTCAGGGAGTCTGGCCTGTGAGTTGAATTAGGTCCGGGTACTGGGTGAGAGGCAGTCTCTATTACAGTTGTGACTTAGGTTGGGTGTTTGACTGTTTCCTGTTTTAGAGATTAGCCAGTGCTCATAATCTGAGGATTTTTTTTAAATTGTTTAGTCACTAAATCGTATCTGACTCTTTGTGACCCCATGGACTATAGCCTGCCAGGCTCTTCCATTCATGGGATTTCCCAGGCAACAATACTGGAGTGGGTTGCCATGCACTCCTTCAGGGGATCCTCCCGACCCAGGGATCAAACCCGAGTCCCTTGTTTTGGCAGGTGGGTTCTCTGCTGAGCCATCTGGGAAGCCAGTTCCTGAGGTACCATGTTCAAGTAACTGCTGTCAGATCCCTGTGGATCAGGCTGTTTTGATTATGGGTGCACATCTGTTGTCTTTCTTAGCAGACATGCCCCCCCCCCACCCCCGGCCTTTGAGGGTCAATTCCTGCCATTTGGGCTCTCCTCGTCTGGAATCTCATCGTCTCTGTTAAAACTGGGGAGCCCATGTCGGTGCAGCAACCCCCCATCCCATCTGCTGCTGAGGAGAGCAGCTGCGAAGCTTTCCAAGGGTGTGAGCGCTCCTCTTCCTCATGTTTCTCAGCGCCTTAGTCTTCCTGGATCTCCTGAAGGCTGTAGCTGGGAGATGGGTGTACAGGTCACACAGGCTGTATCCAGTCCAACCGTCCTGTGTCTCTAGGTGTTTGAATTCCCTCTTCTGTGCCAGGGCAGCTCTGGCATCTTAGTCTTGCTAAATGTAGACCGTTCCTGAGTAGAAACTTTGCCAGACAACCAGACATGTTGTTTAGAAACACCTCCAGCTGCTCGAGTGCCCTAAATCTGGACTCTAGTCACTTCACCATCCTCCATGAATTTTGCCTCAACTAGTGTTATGTTCCACCCTCCGTGGTTTGACACCCTGAGTCCACTTGACATGTTTCCCATGTTTCTGATATACGTTCCTGAGATGTGTATTAGAAAGGGCTTGCTCATTGGGAAAGACACTGATTCTGGGAAAGATTGAGGGCAAGAGGAGAAGGGGGCAACAGAGAATGAGACGGTTAGATGGCATCACTGACTCAATGGACATGAGTTTGAGTAAGCTCTGGGAGATGGTGAAGGACAGGGTAGCCTGGCGTGCTGCAGTCCATGGGGTCGCAAAGAGTCGGGCATGACCGGGTGACTGAACAACAACACTTTTCTAGGTGTGTAAGCTGTTCTACCTGGAGTGACCAGGTGTGTTCCTGGCCCGCTGGAACGTGTGAGCTGACCTGTCACGTGTCTGGTGGCAACAGAGCAGTGGCTGTGGGTCTTGAGACCCACAAGTCCTCTTTCAAGGCATCTACCCTTGGCAAGGTTTTACAAAGGAATTTCAAACAAAGGAAGAAGAATCTTTTAAGACGTAATGGACAAATGACTTCTCCTGGTGAGGGAGGCTAAGGATAACTGTTGGGCTTAAGATGTCCAATTTTCCTGGGTACAGCCAAAGGTCCCCATTCCCAGCTTCATGCTCCCACACTTTCCCAGTCAGTGTCCGATTTTCCCTTGAGACACTGGTGAGACTGAATCCAGCTGTTGTTCACAAGCAACATAATGAACCTTTCTGTATTATTTTTAGAGTTATCAGCCCTGTGACTGCAAGAAAAAAGAGGTCATTTTGAGGATTGAAGTATTCTGGTCCTCACTGTTGCTTGTCCTGGCAGTTAGGTCACCATGACTTGTTATTTTTTCTCTGTGTACACTCTCGTGCCCTGGAGGCTCTGTTCTACACTGTACTCCCTGTAGTCATCGTTACTACCATTTAGGAAGAAAAGAGAGCTTCTGCTGTCACAGGGGCTCCGAGTCCCCTGCTTCTGTCAGTACTTCACGAACAACCCAAGGCCGTGGCTTGATTAACTGGTGCCAGTGCCTGTGGGCATTCTGTTTCCCACTGACAGCTCAACACTGCTAGAGCTGAAAATCATAGCAGGTCAATCCGCAGGTCTCGTCTCTGCCAGTCTATCTCCTGTGACCTCTCCTGGTACCAGTTCTGTATCAGGGTCCAGTCTAGCAGACAGGAACCACACAATAATTTGAGCAAGGAAGGATCATTAATTATTTCCAGAGGGAAGAAAGAAGATTCTAAGATACCTCACGGGAGAGCACCCAAGGACGGAACAGACAGGGAAGAGGGGGAGCCCTCCCTGAGGCTGGATCGAGACTTTGTCGGAGACGGCGTTGTTTTAACTCAACAGATGGCAGAAAAGTTGGCAGGGTTGATCTAGACCAGCGGTGGCCCATGCTCGTTGGTCCAAGACTGATGGGCCAGAACTCTGAGCAGTCAGAAGGTGGGAACTTCCATCGCCAGCACTCCCTTTGCCCGAACTTGGGATGCCTGCATGATCCATCTGGAAGCTGGCATGGTGGAGGGAGGTGCTGTCCACTTTGCTTAGTACCCTTCTGGGGCATAACTGGGCTTGCTGGAGAGCTGCTGAGAAACCCTCCAGGGGGTGCCCATGAACCTACTAGAAGCTATTTGCAGGGGCGCACTGAGCTCCCCACCAGGAAGCCATCTCAGACTCACTGCGGGGCTGAGCTCCTGGGTTTACAGCGGTCCTGCTAAGCACCTGGGGAACCAAGAGGAAGGAAGGCACCCGGAACCGGGCTTTTGGATTGGGTCCACTGAGGCAATTAGCAGTCAAACAAAGGAAAACAAATAATAGAATTGGGAAGGTGAAAGCAGAACTCGTTATTTGACAATAGGTGTAGCAAATCCAAAAACATTTACAGTTACATTTTTAGATTAGTAAGAAAGCTTATAAGGTTGTTGAATATACATAATCAACTAGAAGGCCAATTGCATCCTGTGCACCAAAACCAGAAAATTAGAAATTAAGACTTAAAAAGTTCAATTTACATTGGCATAGAAATCAAGTACCTAGAAATATGTGTAACAAAAGACATGTAAGAAAACTTTGGGAAATATTCAGAGAAGACACAAAGAGAGTATAAAGTATGTCAAATTTCTCCACATTGACCTATATAGATTTACACAATCCTAATGAAAATCCTTAGTGGTTTCTTTTTGAATTTGAAAGACAGTTCTGATAATCACATGGCAGTATAAAAGGAGGAAGCATAAAAGTCAACAGGTTCTGGAAGGAAAAGGACTTCCTGAGAGGTCATGCTCTCCCGGAAATCAAGACTTAGCATCAAGCTGAAGAGAGAGTGGAGTTCTGTAGGCAGGGACACAAGAGGACCACTGGGCCAGATCAGAGAGCCCAGGGATGGATCAACGTACATGTTTGTGCGTGATTTATGGTGAAACGGACACTGCAGAGTAGTGGGAGAGATGGTCTGCTGAATGATAGTGTTGGAACAATGGGGACCCATAATCACACACACACATGCACAAATGAATCTCCATGTTTCACCATACTAAAAAGTCAATTCCAGTTGCATTATTGATAGATAGGAGAAAGGCCAAAACATGCAAATAAAAAGGAAAATCTTCATGACCTCAGGGTCTTAAAAAAGGCACAAATTATAAACCACAGAGCAGAAGACTGACAAATTAATCTGCATTAAAATGAATTTCTGTTCTTCAAAAGACACTATAAATTGAATGAAAGACAAAGCAGTAAGTGGGAGGAGATACTTGGGATGAGACAAAGGTCTTATTTCTAGAATAAGGAAATAATTTATACAAACCAATAAGAAGGAAAGACTGATAACCAAATAGAAAAGATCTGAACAGGAACTTCATACAAGAGGAAATGCAAAAGGCCAGTGGACACATGAAGACTGTTCCCCTTCAGTGGTGATCAGGGAAACATGCAGGTGGAAACCACAGTGGGAGCCCACACCTAACCGGTCGGCAGAAAGGGCAGAGCCCTCACTGTTGGTGGGAACGTGAAACGGCCCTCAGTCAGTTCAGTTGCTCAGTCGTGTCTGACTCTTTGTGACCCCATGAACCGCAGCACGCCAGGCCTCCCTGTCCATCACCAACTCCCAGAGTTTACCCAAACCCATGTCCTTTATGTCGGTTATGCCATCGAACCATCTCACCCTCTGTTGTCCCCTTCTCCTCTGGCCCTCAATCTTTCCCAGCATCAGGGTCTTTTCCAATGAGTCAACTCTTTGCATGAGGTGGCCAAAGTATTGGAATTTCAGCTTCAGCATCAGTCCTTCCAATGAACACCCAGGACTGATCTCCTTTAGGAAGGACTGGTTGGATCTCTTGCAGTCCAAGGGACTCTCAAGAGTCTCCTCCAACATCACAGTTCAAAAGCATCAATTCTTCAGCGCTCAGCTTTCTTCATAGTCCAACTCTCAGATCCATACATGACTGCTGGAAAAACCACAGGCTTGACTAGACAGACCTTTGTTGGCAAAGTAATGTCTCTGGTTTTTAATATGCTGTCTAGGTTGGTCATAACTTTCCTTCCAAGGAGCAAGCATCTTTTAATTTCATGGCTGCAATCACCATCCACAGTGATTTTGGAGCCCAGAAAAATAAAGTCTGCCACTGTTTTCACTGTTTCTCCATTTATTTGCCATGAAGTGATGGGACCGGATGCCATGATCTTAGTTTTCTGAATGTTGAGTTTTAAGCCAGCTTTTTCACTCTCCTCTTTCACTTTCATCAGGAGGCTCTTTAGTTCTTCTTCACTTTCTGCCATAAGGGTGGTGTCATCTGCATATCTGAGGTTATTGCTATTTCTCCCGGCAATCTTGATTCCAGCTTGTGCTTCCTCTAGCCCAGTGTTTCTCATGATGTACTCTGCATATAAGTTAAATAAGCAGGGTGACAGTATACAGTCTTGATGTACTCCTTTTCCTATTTGGAACCAGTCTGTTGTTCCATGTCCAGTTCTAACTGTTGCTTCCTAACCTTTATACAGGTTTCTCAAGAGGCAGGTCAGGTGGTCTGGTATTCCCATCTCTTTCAGAATTTTCCACAGTTTGTTGTGATCCAAACATTCAAAGGCTTTGGCATAGTCAATAAAGCAGAAATAGATGTTTTTCTGGAACTCTCTTGCTTTTTCGATGATCCAGCGGATGTTGGCAATTTGATTTCTGCTTCCTCTGCCTTTTCTAAAACCAGCTTGAACATCTGGAAGTTCACAGTTCTAACCCTTGGAAATGAACAGAGATCATTCTGTCGTTTTAGAGATTGCATCCAAGTACTAGCCCTAGAACTTTGCAAAACAGTGCAGCAGCTGCTAAAAAGGTAAACTTACCTATGGTATCCTCTGACCATAGCACCCAGCGATTCCACTCCCAGGGGTTTGCCCCAAAGAGATGAAAGCGTTTGTCTACACAAAGACTTGTGTTTACATATTCATATTTATTTATAAGCCTCTAATTACTAAAGGCTTCCCTTGTGGCTTGACTGGTAAAGAATCCACCTGCAATGCAGGAGACCTGGTTTCGATCCCTGGGTTGGGAAGATCTCCTGGAGAAGGGAAAGGCTACCCACTCCAGTATTCTGGCCTGGAGAATTCCATGGACTGTATAGTCCATGGGATTGTAAAGAGTCGGACACGACTGAGCGACATTCTCTAATTGGTGAAATCCCAGTATCTATTGAGAGGAGGTAAACCATGATGCATCCATATGAAGGAGAACGGCCCCGTGATTAAAGGGGCTTGGATTAGCGCTACTGCAGCGACATGAACCCTGGAAACGTGCTTGGTGAGAGGAGCCAGACACAAGAGGCCGCATATTCCAGGATTCCACTTTCATAGAATTTAAACAACGCCAACTATAGTGATGGAAAGCCTCACCTGGTGTGGGGCAGTGAAGTGGTGCAGAAGAGGGGTCACCAGGGGGCGTGAGGCACTCCCAGGGCGTACGGCCCTGTTCCCTGCCTTGAACCTGGTGAGGGCAGCCCGGAGAGACATGGAGGCCAAAGGGTACGGGTCGGTGCACTTTCAGCGTGTGCGGTTTACTGTGTGTTGCTTTACCTCACAGCAGGGCTGTTAAAGTCACACACCTTGTGTTCCATCAAGAAGAAGAAAAGTAAACCACACAACTCTGCCAGTGCCTGATCAGAAGACCGAGATAGTACGCACTGCAAATTACTTTAAAGTAAAAGCCCCATAAGTTTCTAGTGAACCCGTTTCTCCAGCTCTGACTGCAGCCCCTGGTGGGTGCTCTGGTTTGGGGGGTGGTTGCCAAGCCCTCCATGTTGGCCCCCAGCGCCATCTCCTGCCCATCACAGCTGAGGAGAGAAAGGCCATCTCCCCTGGGCATGGCATGCCACCCCGCTCTGCCCCCCGTGCTGTTTGCACCCCTGCCCCTCTGCATACCACAGTCCCCTGATGCTGACCACCCCCTGACACCTTCAGATGGCCCACACAGGCCCCTAAATGCCCCTGGCTCCCCAGGATGAGGGTCTGTCATGCATGGGATGAAGCGTGGCCTGGGCAGAGCCTGGAGGCCTGCTGGCGTGTGTTCAGGGGCAACGGGAAGGGCCTGGTGTCCCAGGAAGAGGGAGGTGGCCGTCAGGAGATTCTGCAGATACAGAATGGCTGGGGTGCCCCCCAGGGGCAGGGGCACTGGAGCGAAAGCAGATGGAGCCCCAGAGAGCATGTGTGGAGATGAGCTTAGGTCTTGCCCCGCAGGACGATGTTTCTCAACATGTGCCCTTTGGTCTCCTGGCAGCCTCAGGAAACACGCCGGAGAGGTTCATAAAAAGTCCGGGGAGCTGGCATTGATTGCATTCATTTCACAGTCTGAAGGGAGTGATAGATGGTGGGCTTCTCAGAGACCTTCTCAGGAGCTCAGTGGTCACATCCTGCAGGCTTCACAGGCCTGCAGAACAAGGCTGTGTTACCTCCCAGGGCTGCCAGCAGGCAACAGGGTGCAGTGTGTCTGGGCTTCAGAGTTCTTGTAGTTTACAAGTTACTGTTTATGTTGAAGTTTTCATTGAAAATTCTCTCTATTATGTTGTGACGGCCAGAATAACGGCTTTCCTCAGATGTCTGTGCTCTCGTCCCTGGAACCTGTGAGTATGATACCTCGAGGGGCAGAAAAGTGTTAGTCTGTCAGTCATGTCTGACTCCTTGCCACCCCAAGGACTGCAGCCCATCAGGTTCCTCTGTCCATGGGATTCTCCAGGCAAGAGTACTGGAGTGGGTTGCCATTTCCTTCTCCAGGGGATCTTTCCGACCCATGGATTGAACCCAGGTCTCCTACATTGTAGGCAGATTCTTTACCATCTGAGTCAGCAGCGAGGGGCAGAAAGGACTTTGCAAATGGGATTAAGGTAGGGGGGAATGAGCTGGAACAGTAACCGGGGTTTTCTCGGGAAACCAGTGCCCTTTGTTCTGAAGAGGCGGCCCCTTCATTGGCTGTGTGTCCTTGGCCCCTCGTACACGGCTGGCTTCCAGTAGGTGCTTTGTAGATGCTGGCAAGTGATGTCTTTCCACAAAAGTGAAAGCATGTTGTGGATTGAAAGAGCCCCTGGAGAGCCTGTTGCTAAGACCCTCGCATGCAGCGGTGGGTCCCCAGGCTCCGCCTCCCCCCAGGGTCTCCTCTCTGGGGTGTCTGGCTTCTTGACCAGCAGCCCTGGGGAGGGGGGGTTGGAAAACGTGCACTTAATCCAAATGCCATATCCATACGGTTTCAGAAGGAATGAGAGCCAAGCTGTGGTGAGCAGTGGGTTCGAGGGCGGCTCCAGAGCATGGAGGGGCCCAGGGCCCCAGAGAGCTCGAGTTTCCAGGCCTATAAAACCCAAACGGGATTCCAGGTGTGTGAGGTGAAACCACACTTAACGTGCATGTAACAGCCAGGTTGGGCGACTTGAGGACAGACCTTGAACAGCTTGGTAGAGCCGCATTGCCAACTTCAGCTATCTCCCGCCTCCCCCTTTGTTGCTATGGCAACTCAGGGATGGTCCCCATCCCCAGGCCCAGGGCAGGGACTCAGAGAATGCTGTGCAGGAGAGATTCTGTTGAACCAGGCTTGAGTGGGGAGGCGGATGGGGGCTCCTTGATGCCTTGCACCATCTCCTGCCCCAACTCTTCCCTTCCATCCTCACCACGTCCACTGCCTGGGTGCATGCCAGCTGGGACAGCATCCTCACGCCTCTCCTGCCTCCTGTCTGCTCCACTCCGTCCTCCCACACTTCTGGAAGGAGCTTCCCTGAAGGTGGCTCCACCTCCCATCTGCCCGTGTGAAAGTGAAAGTGCAAGTTGCTCAGTTATGTCCGACTCTTTGAGACCCCATGGCCTATACAGTCCATGGCATTCTCCAGGCCAGAATACGGGAGTGGGTAGCTGTTCCCTTCTCCAGGGGATCTTCCCGACCCAGGGATCGAACCCAGGTCTCCTGCATTGCAGGTGGAGTCTTTACCAGCTGAGTCACAAGGGAAGCCCAGAAATACTGGAGTGGGTAGCCTATCCCTTCTCCAGGGGATCTTCCCGACCCAGGGATCGAACCAGGGTCTCCTGCATTGCAGGCGGGTGTAAATGGCATCATCTCCAGTTCTTTCCTGGCCCTGCTGCCCCCACCCCCACCCCCAGGTACCCGGAGCCACTTCTTCCCTGCCTCCCACCCACCACATGCCAGCTCCTTCCCACAAGCGGTGCTGGAAACCTTCTTGGGGGGCAGATACCACTTCTGCCGGGATGCCTTCTCTTCCCTCCCAGCTAAGTGGTGGCCTCCCCCAGTCCCCCGTGCTCCGCACCCTGGAGGGTTGTCTTCCTGCCAGGAAGAGCTCCTATCCTATAGACGCTAGTGATTTAAACCCTATAGGGTTGCCAGACAGTACAGGACGCCTAGCTGCATTTGAATTTCAGATGAGCAAGGAATAGTTTGTAACTATGTCCCATGTAATAATTAAATTTAACTGGGCACCGCATATTTTTATTTGTTATTTATGGCAATTCTATTTGAAATGAACTTGGGGATAAAATTAAAGCTTTTACAAATATGTAATTCTGTCAGTGGGAAATCTGATCTATAGATAGGAAAGGGGAGTATTTTGAGAAGCAAACAAAGTAGCTAGAGATACATTGTTTTTAATTTATGAAAATTGAATGAAACTCTTCTAAATTAGCTTTAAAAAATAAGAAAAGCATCAGTTATTTCCCAGGTGCTCACCATCCATGCCTCTGATAATGGTAACCATTGAATAAGCCTGAAAAAATATGAATATTTAGCAAAATATTTTCCTAAAGCCTGACCTGGCTTTACTTACAGATTTACTTTTTGTGTTGTTTCAATATCCTTCTTTTATCATTTCCTTTCCATTTCAAGTGCTTCCTTCAGTCATTCTTTAGGGCAGCTCTGCTGTCGACAGATCCTCATAGTTTTCCTTCATCTGAGAATGTCTTGGATCCTGTTTCATTTCTGAAGGGCATTTGCACTGACGGTTCTGTTCAGTGCCTGACAAATACTGTCCCACTTCCTTATGGCCTCTGCAGGTTCTTTTTATTTATTTATTTTTATATAGTGAGAACTTTCATATCTGGAATTAGCCAGCTGGACTCAGTTTAGATGATCCCAATTTTGTTGGCAACATCCAAAGCACCGTAGTCAGGAGCCAGCTGAACAGATGCCTCTTCTCTCCATCAACCTGATCAGGGTGTTGACCTTAGGCACATCAGTGTCATAGAACTTCTTCACAGCGTGTTTAACTTGTTGCTTGCTGGCCTTGACATCCGCAGTGAACACCGGTGTACTGGCTTCTTCTGTCTTCCTCGTGGCTGACTTGGTGGTGATGGGGGAACTTGATGACGGCATCGTGGTCAAGCTTGTTACTCCTGGGAGTGCTCCTCCCAGGGAGTGCTCCTCCCAGGATGTTTGGGCTGCCTCCTGAGCAGCAGTGTTTTTGGCCAATGGAAGGTGACGCCTGGATCTTCTCTTTTTTGTGGCTGTGGACGCCTTGCAGCACTGCTTTCTTGGCCTTCAAGGACTTGGCTTGGGCTTTGGGAGGGGCAGGGGCTTCCTTCTTCAAGTTCGGTGCTGTCTTTGTGAAGAGCTGGCTTCTGCAGTTTCTGATGAGAAACCATGTCTTTCAGATTGCTTTTCTCATAGAGATTACATGTTCTGGTGCATATTTCTTTGGGTTTATCCTCTTTGGTGCTTGATTAGCTTCTTGAATCTGTAGATTTGTGTATTTTGCCAAATTTGGGAAAATTTCAGCCATTACGTCTTTGAGGATTTGTCAGTCTGCCCCTCTTTCCGGGTCTCTGATGATGCGAATGTGGCATCTTTCATTATTATTTCCCACAGACCCCTGAGACTCTGCTGTTTTAATTTTTAAAGTATTTTTTCCTGTTGTTGAGATAGCTAATTTCTGCTCTCTCTTCTAGTTCACCAGTTATGTCCTCTGCCTTCTCTAGTCTGCTGTGAAGCCATCTAGTAGTTCCAACCCCACCCCCCCAAGACCCTCAAGCTTTGGTTATTATATTATTCAGTTCTAAAATTTTCGTTAGCTTCTTCTTCATATCTTCTGTTTATTTGCTGAGGCTTTTGTTTTTAAATTTATTTCCAGTGTATTTGTGATTCCTTGTTTAAGCATTGTTATGATGGTTGCTTTAAAAGTCTTGTCAGGGAACTGCCCTGTGGCTAAGACTCTGTGCTTCCACTGTACGGGGCCAGGGTTTGATCCCTGATCAGGGAATTAGATGCTGTATGTTGCAACAAAGAGTTCACATGCTGCAACTAAAGAATTTGCATGCCATGATTAAGATCCCACATGCCACAACTAAGACCCAGCATAGCCAAGTAAATAAATAAAATTTTTAAAAAAGAGCTTTGTCAGATAATTCCAGCACATGTGTCATCTTGGTGTTGGCATCTGTTGACCATCTTTCCTCATTCAAGTTGAGATTTCCTCAATGTGATTAGTGATTTTCAGTTGTATTCCAGACATTTTAGGTATTCAGGATTTTATTAAAACCTATTTAAGCAGGCACCCTCTGCCACCTTGTCACTGGGAGAAGGAAGTGTGGCCTTGTTCCCGTCAGGTGGGACTGAGGTCTGGGTTCCGCTCTTGGGTGCTGTTGACTCCACGGGGGCTGGAGGGGATGCCTCCCCTGGGACCCTGTAGGGGAGGGTGGCTGTCCCGTAACCACTGGGCAGTGGTGAAAGTCCTGGCTCTGCATGAGGCCTCCTCTGACTGTGCCTTGAATGATGTGTAAGCTGATTTCCTTTTTGAGGGGAGGCGGGCATGCTGGGATTTTAGTTCCCTGGCCAGGGATTGAACCCAGGCCCTTAGCAGTGAAAGCACCAAGTCCTAACCACTGGATTGCCGGGGAATTCCCTGCTGATTTCCTTTAGACTATAGGGCTTCCCTGGTGGCTTACATGGTGAAGAGTCTGCCTGCAATGCAGGAGACACGGTTTCAATCCTTGGGTTGGGAAAATCCCCACTCCAGTATTCTTGCCTGGAGAATCTCCATGGACAGAGGAGCCTGGGGTCGCAAAGAGTTGAACACAATTGAGCATCTAACACTTGAAGTCTATGTCGTAGCTCATCAACCACCTCAGGGGAAGCCCTCAGCCCAGTGTCACCTCATCACTGATGCTTAGAAGGACCTTGAGGATGTTATCATAATCTTTACAGAAAATGAAATGAAAAACAAAAGCAGTGGCTTCATAGAGCCAAGACATCAAGCAGAGGCTGCTGGGGCTGGTCACAGTGTCTGAGTCCCATATGGTCTTCATGCTGAAGGAGATGGACGCACCTGACCTAAAGCAGGTCTTCCTGTAGACAGAGAACCTGCCGCAGGGGCTTTGGGGGCTGCAGGCCTGGGGCCACTTGGGACTCCTGTCTCAGAAAGGTCATCTGTGCTCTGGGTCCTGCTTTCCTCATTTGTAAATCAAGAGAAGGGGCTCTCTCTGGTGACTGACTCTGAGCGTCTTCGATATTCCTCATGCTTGTCAGTGATGGCAAACAATAAAATGATGGAAGGCCCACAGAAGTGGGGAAACTGAATGTACTCTGGTGGTTAGCACGTGGGGAGCTTGTGCAGGGTTTGAATCCAGTTTCCATGAGTGATGAAACAGCATGAAGTCGTGGGGGTCAGCAGTTCACAGGATCACTGTGTGATCTGTCTGGTTTGACTCTAGAAACAATTAGCATTTTCCCCCAGAGGCCCTTAAAGTCTAAGCCAACTCACATACCATCCAGCTCACTGGCCAGTCGTGGGGCATCCTGGAGATGGGGGTGAGGCCTGGGGGCGGCTTGCACGTTGTCCTCAGGGTTGGGCCCTGACTGTGTCCCAGGCAGGCCTGGAGAGGATGCAGCATCCCCGAGGGCTTCACAGACCCTGAGAAGCTCTGTCCTGTTTTGACCACACCACGAGGCATGTGGGATCCTAGTTTCCTGATAGAGATGGAATCAGCGCCCCCCTGTGCTGGAAGCTTGCAGTTTTAACCA
Source organism: Muntiacus reevesi (assembly GCF_963930625.1). Classification (NCBI taxonomy): domain Eukaryota; kingdom Metazoa; phylum Chordata; class Mammalia; order Artiodactyla; family Cervidae; genus Muntiacus; species Muntiacus reevesi. The sequence continues at coordinate 176,041,779 of NC_089249.1, forward strand.
CCGCATCGCCAGGGAAGTCCCCTGGCCTGCTTCTAACATTGCAAAAGTCCAGGAAAGAAAGTGCTTCATCCAGGGAAGAAGAAAGTGCAAACTGGTGTTGGGATGAAAGGAGGACTTTTCAGGTACTTTAGGGAGAGAAACCTTTGAATCTTTTCTGCAAAATGAGCAGGTTAAGCAAAGAGCCATCATGGGATGCAGGAGTGAGTGCCGCCCTGAGGAGAGAACAGGGGCGGGGCGGAGGGCTGGTCCCTCACCGGATCCTGGGGAGCTGGGGGAGGAGACGTGTGAGGGCAGCCGGGATGCTGCCCGCTTCCAAGGGCATCAGGGCTGTTGTGGGCAGAGCTGCTGTTTGGGATGTTTGTGATCACAAGCCTCCACTCAGTTCAGCAGGTGGAACTGTTCATACCTGTTCAGACCTACATGGCTTCTAGAGCCCCAGGGACATCCGGACCCCAGGGGATCTGTCCTCTGCTGGGGGGGCTCCGAGCAGGCACAATGCTCACAGCCTTTTCATTCTGGCAGGAAAAGAGTTTCTCAGTAATTACCCACTCCCCCCCCACCCCACCCCCCAGTTCCCAGATGGTGCTAGGGGTAAAGAATCGGCCTGCGGATGCAGGAGATGTAAGAGACTGCGGGTTTGAGACTGGGCCGGGAAGACCCCCCGGAGGAGGGCATGGCAACCCACCCCAGTGTTCTTGCCTGAGGCAGCCCATGGACAGAGGAGCCTGGGGGCTACAGTCCATGGCATTTGCAAAGAGTGGGACACGACCGAAACGACTTAGCCCATGCACACCCCCCAGCTCATCAGAGCCTCTCCAGGGCTCGGACCCCTCTGGCAGGGGCATGAGGTGTGGGGAGGGGAGCGGGTTAGGGCTCAGGCCTAGAAGATTTGGGCCCAGGTATGAAGACCCTTGAAGAGTGACCGCCTCAGCTCCACCACCTGCTGCATTTAATCCAGGCCGCAGCCAAGTTTCCAGAAAGTTAAACAGGGCTTTTATCCTGAGTTTATTGTTCTTTGATATGTAATTTGACCTGATGTAGGGCTGAGCAAATGCATTGTCTTATTTCACCCGTGACATATTTATTGCAGAGAATTTTCAAATCTGTGGGAACGTCTGTTCAGGCTGTTTCCTTGGGAAGAATTTAAAGGGAGACGGGTCAGCTACCGAAAGCAGGGACGGAGGAGCTCAGCGGGGAGAGAGAGACGGTGCAGGAGGAGAGGCGTTTAGGAGAGGGAGCTGCTCTCACAGCAGTTTACTGCTCTGCTTGTTCTCAGCAGCATCGTTTTCTAGGTAAGGCGCGCCCCCCTGATAGGTTTCCCCCCTCCCTTAGTGAGATGTGAACGGAGTCTCCTGTCCCTTCAGCGGGAGGGGCTTGTCCTCAGCCCTGTGAGCTCAGCCTGCGTCTCTTTGCCTGCAGGTGTGTTGTCCACGGCTTAGGCTTATTTGAGGGGTTAAATGAAGCCAAGCAAGGGATGCACAGGAAAGGAGTACGGCTTAATCAGGCATCAGGGCTGAGTGTGTGTGTGTGTGTGTGTGTGTGTGTGTGTGAAAGGGGTCCCCATAGGAAGCCACACTTTAGCAGAAATCTGATCTCAGGGAGTTTTCTAGAAGTGTATGCTAGTCGCTCAGTCGTGTCTGGCTTTTTGTGACCCCAAGGACTGCAGCCTGCCAGGCTCCTCTGTCCATGGAATTCTCCAGGCAAGAATACTAGAGTGGGTTGCCATTTCTTTCTCCAGGGGACCTTCCTGACCCAGGGATTGAACCCGGGTCTCCTGCATCGCAAGTGGATGCTTTACCATCTGAGCTAGTAGGGAAGCCCTTACTAGGAGAAGGGTGTGAAATAAAATTCATATTTTCTAGCAAGGCAAGAAAAACTTCAAACAAAAATTCTTCTCTGCCCTTTGGCCCCCTCGCGGCCCTCACGGTGTATCGTGTCTGCATTACTGCATGGACCGAACCTCCCTGTGGGTAGGAACACCCGCTCAACCATAAAGAGCAGCCTTCTCCCAGATCAACAAGATAACTCCTTAAACGGTAGCACTCCTTCCTGATCTGAAGGAGTCACGTGACCACCGGGGTGACATCTAGATCTGGACCACGTGAGCGGCCGGTAGTCGGTCGTTTGATGTACAGCCCTCTGTCTCCAGCTGTGTCTTGATTTCTAATCGGCCTGTCTGTTCTCAGAGCTTTCCGAGATGCTCTTGCCCAGTTTATAACCCTCAAGTTTGGCTCATATAAAATTCTCCAGTTCTTTCTTAGGTTGACTGATTAACGTTTCATCAGTGACAGGCAGGTCTGAACACAGAGGAAGTGGGGAGCTTATGCAGACTCCTGGGGTGGAAGGGCACCCAGTTATCTCATTCTCCCCTCCCTCCTTGGAGCTGGGCTGGCCGCCTCCCCTCAGCCTCTCCAGTTGCAGGTAGAGACCATGGAGCACCTGTGAGGCCTGCTGAGCACTCTGATCGTCATTGAGAAGCTGCCTTGAGAAGCTGCCTACTGGCTTAAGCTGGGAAAACCAGGTGGGACTTGCATTTTGAAAGGAGCATTCTGTGGTACTAGTGGTAAGGAAGCTGCCTGCCAACTCAGGAGACATAGGAGACGTGGGTTCAACCCCCAGGACCAGAAGATCCCTTGGAGGAGGGCATGGCAACCCACTCCAGTATTCTTGCCTGGAGAATCCCATGGACAGAGGAGTCTGGCGGGCTATGGTCCTCAGGGTCACAAAGAGTTGGACACGCCTGAATCGACTTAGCAGGCAGCATGCATCCTGGCTGTGGGAGCCAGCCTTAACGACCAGCGTAGGAAAACGATTTGACTATTGCCCAAGGCCGGCTTTGATCCTGGCAGCCTGGACCATGGTGGTGGCTGGTGGGGGGGCAGTGGCAGAGGATGGAGAGAAGTGAGTGGGTCTTAGAATTGCCAAGGAGGTCAGAGCTTCTGATTGTGGTTGGCTGATGGGATAATGAGTGATGAGGAAAGGAAGGTATCAAGCACCGCCCTATGAGTCTACCTTATGGACTCCTTCCGGGGTTGGTTCCTTTGTCCTTCTCTCATTCAGCCTTTCCTGAGGCAGATTGAATTGCACCCCTGAAAAGGGTGTGTCAAGGTCTTACCCCGGGACCTGTGAACGGACCTGTGAACGTGGCCTTGTTCGGAAGCAGGACCTTTGCAGAGGGAAATCAGTTATGACAAAGGCCTACTGGAGCAGAGTTGGCCCTAAAGCCAATGACTGGTGTTCTTCAAAGAGGAAGGAGCGGGAGGTTTGGACACGGAGACTGAGAAGAGACTTGGAGGGGAGAAGGCTGGCTTGTTCTGTTGCAGGAGACGCCAGGGCTGCTGGCAGCCTGTGGAGCCTGGGGAGGGGCCTCTAATGAACTCCCCCCAGCACCTCCTGCAGGAGCCAGCTCTGCAAAGTTCCTTGGCTTTGGACTGCTGGCCTCCTGACCGGTGAGAGCATGCATTTCTATTGTTTTAAGTGCCAACTGTGGTCATTGTCATGGCAACCCCAGGAAATGCAATTCTTGGAGCATCTCTGAGCCCCCACTGAGCAGCAACCACTGTGCCCGGGAATAGGACCTGCTCTGGGACTTTCAGCTGGTGGCCGAAGAGAGACAGCAGGGTGGCTCGTGGAAGGAAGGGGTTGTCCTGTGGGCCCCGGGGAGGGGCTCCACCGGTGACACGGGGATTCTGGCTACCAGGTGACATGTCCTGAGGCCTGTGGACTCAAGAGGAGCGGGATTGTCCAGAAACATCTGAACGATTGGGAGTGGGGAGGGCAGGCAGACGGTGGTGAAAGGTCATGGTTCAGGGTTCAAGTTTAACCCTAGCATCCTGGGCACGTTCGGAGTCAGCCTTTGGATGGCACGGATGCCCCTTGGGCCCCCCCCAGCCTGGCCTCCCCAGGCTGCACCCTGCATGTGCCTAGACCACACATTCTGCATTGTTCCCAAAACTGCTTCTAATGAGCCTCGTTTTCAGCCTCTGTGGCCGCGGGCCTGAGGTGTGTCCACATTCCCGTAAAGTGTTTAGAGTTTATTCCAAAGCAGGGAGGCTGCCCTCGCCCTTCGATCAGACTTCGAGCGTGTGAGCCCCTTCTGGCAGTCTCCAGTTTCACCGACTCCTCCTCCTCGCTGTCTCCCCCTACCCTCCATGGTTCCCGCCCCCGGTTCCTGCCTGAACCCCCGTCCCCACCCTCACGAAGTCCAGGGTGGAGGGGGGACTGAGGCTGGGCCCACGTGGCTCCATCACAAGCCTCATCAGGCCCTGGCGACCCTGCGACGTTACTCATGGTTTTCAAGAGAATATTAATTTCCACTTTAATTGACTCCCCCTTGGCGGGGCCTGTCCCCCAGAGGCAGCTTTTAGAACTGTTCTGCTTTCCTCTCAAAGGAAAAGCACGGCAGTGGCCAGCAGCCTTTTAGAGAAGGACTTTGGAACGAGGAAGTCTTCTGCCCTAGGGGTGCCGCCCATCTGAGCAATCAGACCCCCTCCCGGATGGACAGAGGGACGGATGGACGGACGGACAGATGCTCATGGTATGGGTGTTGAGCACAGGGCCTCTGCTCCTCTGCAGGACCAGGAGGTCTGAGGGTCAGGAAGGAAAAAAGGAAGGATGATGGGTGGATGGAGAAGGAATGGGACTTTCCCTCCAAGCTTCTGACCGTGGCTTTGGGAGCAAGCGGCTGGGCGGCAGCCGTTTTGAAGCCCCTCCACCACATTCTTGCGCCTGATGCTGTGCCCTGGGGGACGTTCTCCAGTGTCTCAAAAACCCTCCAGCCACCCCTGGAGGTTGAAACTGTGTGCTTTCTTGTGGGAGCAAGCCTGAGGAGACGTGTGGCAGCTCTGAGAGCTGTGCTCTCTGGACAGTGGCTGGTCACCCCAGTCCCATGTCTCCCAGGTGGCGTTCAGCCAGAGGCACATGGTTTCCCATCTGCTCGCAAGAGGCGGCCGGAAGGACAGCCCTTGGCCCAGCAGTGTGGGCTGCTCCCCCGTGGAGGGGGCTGGATGAGGCCCCTGTGTGGTCCCTTGTACAGTGCGGGTGAGGGCACCGCTGTACCGGATGCAACTCTGCAGGTCGGCTTGACCAGATCCCTCCCCGCTAAGTATAGAAACCTCACTTTTCTTTACATCCCTTGACTATCCCCCATGGATAATATCGGGCTTCCCTGGTAGCTCAGTGGTAAAGAATCCTCCTGCCAATGCAGGAGATGCAAGTTTGGTCCCTGGGTCAGTAAGATCCCCTTTAGTATGAAATGGTAACCCACTCCAGTATTTTTGCCTAGAAAATTCCATGGGCAGAGGAGCCTGGCAGGTTACCATTAATGGGGCTGCAAAGAATCAGACACGACTAAGCACGTGTATAATATCAGTGTTTTAAATAGTTCATCTAAAATACATTTAGAACTACATTGCACGGTGTTACAATTTTGTTTATCAGTAATCTGGAAAACTCAAATGGAGAAGAAAAACCTATTGTAATTCTCTGTATCTTTTTCTTCCTTTCTGACACCCCCAATTTCCTTCTTTTGTTGTTTCCTTTATGTTTAGAGAATTTTCTTAGGTATTCCTTAAGGCAAGTGTGCTGGTGACAAATTCTGTTAATACTCATTTGTCTGAGAGTGTCTTGATTTCCGCCTTCATTTCTGGAGGCTATTTCCTGTGGATATGGCATTCTGGGCACAGCTTTTGTTTTGACATGTGAAAAATATTGTGCTACTTTTTTCTGGACTCCTTGGTTCCTTATGAGAAATCTGCTGTCACTCTAGTTGTTTATTCTCTACTGTAAGATGTTTTTCTCTAGATGATTTCAAGATCTCTTTTTTGTCTTGAGTTTTGAGTTTTCAGATACGTAATGATAATGTATCTTGGCACAGATTTCTTTGGGTTTATCTTGTTTGGTGTTTGCTCAGCTTCTTGAATCTAGAGGTTTATGTCTTTTGCTAAATTGATGAAGTTTTCAACCATTATGTATTTGAATATGTTTCAACACGTTCCTCTTTCCCCTCTCCTCCTGGAACTCTGATGACGTAAGCATTTGATCTCATTATATTCCCACAGGTCTCTGAGATTTTATCTTTTTTTTTCAGAACATCTTCCCTCAGTATTCAGTTTAGATAATGTCTGCTGTTCTGTCTCCTGATTCGCTGAGTCTTTCCTCTGTCTTCTCCTTTCTCCTGTTGAGCTTCTCAACTGAACTTTTTATTTCAGTTATTTAACTTTTTAGTTCTTAATTTTCCACTAAAATATATTTTATTTCTTAGTTGAGACTTTCTTTGCTGGGACTTTCATTTGTTTCATTTCAATTTTTTCATTTGTTTCAATCATATTTGTAATTACTTGTTGAAACATGTTTATTATGGTGGCTTTTAACATCCTTGTCAGACAGTTCTTATGTCTGCCAGCTCACTGTTGACAGCTATTGTTTTCTTTTTTTTTTTTCTCACGCAGTTTGAGATCTGTCTGGTTCTTAGTATGATGAGTGATTTTCATTTGAAGCCTGTGAACTGCTCTGGTGGAGGAGGGGGTCCTGCCTTGTTACTGCCTGGTAGAAGTAGAGGTCTGAGTTCCCTGGCAAAAAAGTCTTTACTGTTGTGGGTGAAGAGGGGGGCACAGTTTTCTCTATGGTGTTTGGCTGCAGCAGAGCAGTCATTCTCTAAATGTTTTCTGTCTGGTCAGGCTGCCTCTTTTCTGATCCTTTGGCTACAGATAACAGATTTTTGTTGTTTTCTTGGGGTGTTTGCCCGTTGAGAGTTCTGGGTTGCAGCCTTGTTCATATCCAAGCCTAGAACATATGAGGCAAAAGAGAAGCTAGACATATCCTACTGTGCTGTCTCTGGGACCCTGGTCCACCACCTTCTCTCCAGCCCTCAGAGTGTTTTATGTTTGTTTTACATATAATGTTCAGGGTTTTTAGTTGTGCTTAGGGAAAAGTAGGTTTGCTTCATCCCAGGAGCAAAAGAAACACGAATTCCTTTTATAATCAGAAAAACACAGGATGCAATAATGTTTCATCCAATGTTGCACGTTAATTGGGTTGCAGAGATTAGAGAATGAACAGAGGACTGCCTTCCAGCTGAAATAAGCTGGAGGGAAAGCTCAAGGGGCTGGTTGTAACAGAACTGAACAATAAAAGCAGCTCTTTTGCTCATAAACTTTTCTGTTTAAATATTTTGACCAGAATCACCAGTGAAGTTCTGTCTGTTTACATTCATCCGTGACAAAGGAAGGTTGATGCAGGGAACAACTGCAACCCCATGTAGTTCGTAAAATTAATAACTGAGAAATTGGACTTGTGCTTCCCCATTCTTATTTTGCTCTGGCTTTTAGCTAAACCAATGACTATTATTTTGTGCCAGAAAGTCCTTCCCAAAAGGTCTGCTTAAGTGTTCCGGCAGATTGGGAAGGCAGCAGAGGGGGGAGTGCGCGGGGACTTCGGCCCACAGCCGACCTGCAGGCTCCTCTCCCCGACTACAGGCGCCCCTTTCCCACTCCCCCAACCCGAACTGTTTCCTCCCTCGAGGGGAGAGCAGGGATGAGGTTTCCAGATTCAAAAGGAGGCCAGCCACGACCTCGGTCCTTTTCATGGCACTTCCTTTCCTGGGCAGCGCATGAAGGGAAGTGTCCGTGTGTTCTGAGGTCAGGGTGGGACGGGGCAGGCCCCCAGGTCCCCACCCTCTCTTCATGCCCTGGTCCTGCCGTTCTCACCTGCAACACAGGTTGCACTGATGCAGGTGGGGAGGGGGACTCTCACTGACTCTCTCCTCGTTGTCACGGCCACAAGGATGGTCAGTCCCTTTGGTCCTGGGGGCAGCGATGTCCTGCAGTTTGTTCATTTCTCAAACATGCAGAGTCTGACTCTCAGACTGCAGGCACTCAGCATCACAAGGCTCTTTTTTGCAAAATAGTTTACTTTTATTTATGTATTTATTAGGCTTCCCTGGGTCTTAATTGCAGCCTGCAGGATCTTTAGTTGCCACATGCGAACTTAGTCAGGGCATGTGGGATCTAGTTCCCCAACCAGGGATTGAACCTGGGCTCCCTGCATTAGAGTCTCAGCCTCTGGACCACCAGAGAAGTCTCCACCACAAGATTCTTATATCCTCTGGTGCTATCTTCATGGGGAAATATGTAATTGCCTACTTAACACCCACAAGGTGAGGCTCTTCACAGGCTGGTAAAAGGGAGGCAGAGACTGGAGGTAAATGGGCCCGTGGGCACCTGCTCAGATGAGGCTGTTCCAGGGAAAGTTGGTTTCCGTTCCTGGATAGACTCCTCTTGTCCCCGTTTGTTGCCACACCACTTCCAAAACACCAGGGGTAGAGCATCTGCCCACACCTCTGCCCCCCCCACCCTGCAGGTCGAGACTAACAGAAGAACTGGGTTATGTTTTGCATCAAAAGCTATTTTCTGTCTTCATCACCCCCTCCTTCTTCCCTTGTGCCACCTGCTCCCAGCTGGACCAAGCTGGTTAGGGTTAATTCCAGTTTCTTCCATCTTTCCTTGCTCCTCTGTAACTTAAAAATCCAATAAGCTAGGGGAAAAAGTGAATCACCCCAACCCCCGCTTGTGGTTTCCACTCTGCCATAAACCAGTGAGGCCACCTTGGGCATCACCCACCTTTCCTGAGCTCAGTTTCCTAACTGCCGGTAGAGGCCTGGGCCCTGGGGCAGCCCATCACAGGGGCAGTCATCTTGGGCATCAGCTGCGGGGAAGGGAACACGGGGCGGGTTTTGAAGTGTCTGCTGACCTGAGACCCCTGACCTTTAAGCTCAGTTTTCTGTGCTCACCCTAATTGCAGCATGCTCGTGCCTTTGGGGAATACGTGTAACTCTATGGCTGATTCATATCAATGTATGACAAAACCCACTGAAATGTTGTGAAGTAATTAGCCTCCAACTAATAAAAAAAAGAATATTTACAGACAATTAAAAAAAAAAATGTACCCGCGATTTAAACGTAAGTGAGTCCGCCTGTGCAGAGGACATGAGACAATAGTAAGATGCTGCTGGCGGAGATGCAGAGGGAAACCACACGGTTAGCAGGTGAGCACCACGTGGGGATGACCCTGCAAGGCCTGGGCACGATCCGGGCAAGGGCAGGGATGCTCAAGGGCACCTCGTGCCAGCAGGGCATTCGCTGGCAGCTCATGAGTTTCCAATAGAATGGTAGACGAGATGAGGGAGGTGGGAGCTGAGGCAGTGTTGGGGGGCTGAGCCAAAGTGGGTGCCAGCTGTCACCTTGCTGGACCAGGGTCTGGGGCCACAGGCCCACCCAAGATAAGGTTCAGGTGAACGGGCTTCCTGGCTTTTCTGGGCCACGTCACCAGCCAAGGGGAGTGTTCTCCACTGAGCTGGTGGCGAGGCTGCTGCTGGGGAGGATGGAGTCACGACCTGATGGCCTCAGGCAGCGATGGACACACAGGTGTGATGCGGGCCTCACGGCTGTTGGCTGATTCCACCTGCTTCTTTTCTGCTTTTTTAGCAAGTGGCTGTGAGAAAATTTAACATGACAGTTCAGTTCAGTCGCTCAGTCGTGTCCAACTTTTTGTGACCCCATGGACTGCAGCATGCCACCCTTCCCTGTCCATCGCCAACTCCCAAATCTTGCTCAAACTCATGTCCACCAAGTCAGTGATGCCATCCAACCTTCTAATCCTCTGTCGTACATCTATGCCACCGTTAAAACAGTGAAACAGGTGGCATTCATTTTAATAATATAGTTTACTTAACTCACTCTTTTAAAATATTATTTCAATCCGTAATCGGCACAGAAATTATCAATGAGACGTTGCATGCCCCTTCTTGTGCAGAGTATTTGACACTCGCAGTGTGTGTGACCCGCCCAGCGCCCTCCAGTGGCCTTGTGTGGCCAGCGGCCACTGTCCGGGACGCCGCAGCTGAGAGAGGCGAGACAGGGTCAGAGCAGGGGGCCTGCTCTGTGGGTGGCTCATGAGAGGGTCAGGGCCCCATGAAGGGAGGGGTGTCTTCCTCTGGGAGGAGTGGGTTGAGGTGAGTGGAAGTGAGTGGGGGGGCACCTGCCTCTGTCTGGAGGGACTCCTCCCAGTCTGGACACTACAGGGACACACTTTCTAAAACATGTCCCCTGGAGGAGGAAATGGCAACCCACTCCAGTACTCCTGCCTGGAAAATTCCATGGATGGAGGAGCCTGGTGAGCTACAGTCCGTGGGGTTGCAATCAGACATGACTGAACGACTTAGCACGTTCTCAGATTCTGGGGAGACTGGCAGGACCCAGACCCCGTGGCCACACGGGAGGCCCTCCCCATCAAGCTGGGCTCCTCACGGGGCTCTGGTGCCTTCTCTGCGGCTCTCTGGTCCATGCGTCCCGGGAGGGACGCGGGTCTCCCCTCACCTGCACGGAGCCGAGCAGGGGCTGGTCAGGAGCTGGTTATGAAGGTGGATTGGGGCTGAAGGTCCAGTTCTGGGACAGGAGTGCCCCTCTCTGTGACTCCCACCACCACCACCCCCTGCCAGGCCGCGGGTGTCGGGACGTCCACTTAGATACGTTGATCCTGTCATAATCATGTCAAAAACTGTTCTTTTTCTACCAAACTCTTAGAGCAGACCACAAACGTGGCAGCCTTCGTAATCTCATGTTCATCTTTGAACATCAGTTTTGTGTTTATTGAGGAGCCATATCTTGACAGCCTAGTTCACCTGCAAGCCTTACTTGTGAGCAGGGTCTTTTCTCAAAGCTTCGTCTTCCTGCGGTGCAATCAGGGTCCCAGTGAGGACTGGAGGTCACAGCCTGATGGGGCAGCCACATGGCCAGGACCCCCTGGGAGGGGACCTGAGTGCAGGAGGGCTCCCCAGCCCCTGTGGGCCTCGCGAGCCCCGGGAACCAGGGAGTGGGGCCTCGCTGTCCTTCCTGGAGGTGGACGCTCCCAAGCCCAGGCCCGCCTCAGGGGCCGGGGGTCAGCACACCTGGGGTGGGCAGGGCTGGGGCTGGAGGCCTAGCGTGGGGAGGCGGGAGCCGCCTGTGGAGGCCCCGGGGCGCGGTGAATGGGCTGTTTGTGCGTTAGGAACACCCCAGTATCTCAGGAATGTGGCCCTGCCCACAGCAGGGAAAGAGCCAAGCTGAGAGCCGAGAAATCCTAATAAAACACCACTCCCGGGAAACCACTTAAATGAATCACTGCTAAGGTAATAATAACTCTTTTGGCAAATGCATTTTCTCTGCCCCAAGCCAACACATATTCAGTCCCACAAAGGTCCCTGTGATGGGTGGTGGGGCAGCCCCCGCCAAGGGGACGTTCTCGCGGCTCTTAAATTCGGTTCCTTTCACAGGGCTGGGCCCGACCAGGAATTTAGAGGACTCTGCTGCTTAATGAAATGTTCCGGGGCTGTATTTATTTAACAGATACATGCATTTATTGGGCTCCTAGACAGAGCAAAATAAGCTTTTAAAAATATCTTTATATTGATCTCATATATAGTTTTTTTTTTTTTTTTTTCATTTTAAGCAATTTTGGGGGCTAAGAGAACAGAAAATACCCTGAAGAAGGCTGGCAGCCTGAGGGTATTGAATGAGCCATTGATTATTTTTTTCCCTGTTAAACTCAGCCCCAGGCGATGCGGTTACAACTGACCAGTGGAAAGGCTGAGGGCGAAAAAAATCAGTTCACCTTTTCTGTACTTGGCCATCTCAGGCTGGGGGCGGGGGTAGGGTGGGGGTGCTCCCCCTCCAGCTGCCCCCTCCAGCTGAGACTCCCTGCTCTGCTGCAGGGGGACTTCCCTGGAGGCGGTTCTGGTGACGCTCTCTCCCGACTCAGACCCATCTGGGGTCACCTGGAGGACCTCACTCTTCCCTCAAGCCTCAGTTTCCTTTTGTTTAAAATTAGGGGGAAGGGCTATTTAAGCCAGCAAGCCTGAAGCCCCTGACTGCCATGAGCCCCTCCCACACCCGCCCTGGACAACACCGTGCGTCCGTGGGAAACGTCACCGTCACTGAGGACAGACGCGGCTTCAGGGGCGCCCTCTGGCTGTGCAGGAGGTGAACCCCGTCAGCCATCAGGACAGCCGGTGGTCCGCTGGTTCACTCACACAGTCACTTTCGTGGCTCCTTTTCCGGTCGCTCAGTGCTGTGGGGGCAAAGGTCACCATGACTCCCCGCCCCAGCTTGTCTGTTAAGCTGGAGTGACTGGAGGTCAGACGAAGACACGTGACGAAGGTTCTTGCAAGTAAAGCAGGCGGTTATAGGGAGGGCAAGAATCTCCTGGGGATTTATTAGGAGAAATAAAACAGTGACATTCCTTTATTTACTTAACAAGCACCCACTGCTGGCCTGTGACAGACAGCCCAGTCTGGGCTCTATAAGAAACAGGAGTGTGGATTAGGTGTGGATTGTGTGCACCGTGAGCATTCGTGTGTGCCTCTGTGCAAGTACACGCACACCCACGTCCTGTGCTGGGGCTACTGACAAGGAGCTGGTCGCTTTCCCAGAAATATGCATGGATTCTCACTCAATTTTTCACCACTTCTTACACTGAGTGGCGTTTATCAACTGCTGCCTAAAAACAAGAACAGGTGACCAAACTCCTTAACTATAATACGAAACGCTTCTCTGGTGGCTCAGCGGTGAAGAATCTGCCCGCCAGTGCAGGAGACAAGGGTTTGATCCCTGAGTTGGGAAGATGCCCTGGAGGAGGAAATGGCAACCCACTCCAGTATTCTTCCTTGGGAAATCCCATGGACAGAGGAGCCTGGCAGCCTACCATCCATGGGGTCGCAAAGAGTTGGACACGACTGAGCAATACACACACACATGTATCTGAGTATGTACTCAGGTGATGATGTAGACTGATAGGATAGCATGACATTAGCCTTAACAGTGTGTGTATGTCTATATAGTGTGTGTACAGTCTAGCCACATATATATACGTACACACATGTTGTAATTTTTCTGACAGTATTTGCAATGACTGCTCATTGTGCAAAATTTGGTAAACACAGAATATATGAAGAAGGAAGTATAAACCCAGTTACCCACCTTGCTGAGCAATACTGTGAAGAGTTTTATGTGTTTTCTTCCGGGCTTTTGTGGCATGCACACTCATGTAATTGTGTCCTGTGGGGCCCAGTGTCCGGGCCCATCTGTGTCCAGCTGCTGGCGCTTGTCTCCAAGCCCCGAGGGCCTGCGATGTTGGATGCTCTCCCAGGGAGATCTGCAAGTTGCCCGTGATGTAGGAGCCCATTGCTTGTTCTCACAGAGCCCATGGGCTGTCAAGGCCACTTCAGACCTTTGTCCCTGGGCCTGGCACCCTTTGTTACTGAACCAACCTTGCCCGCCATGTAGCAAAGTCCCTTACTGACACTGGTTTGTGTGAAGAAAAGTACAGTGTTTATTTGCAGGGCAACAAGCAAGGAGAATGGACAGGTCATCCTCAAAAGACCCAACCCCCTCACTGATTTTCAGGGAAGGGGTTTTGAAGGCAACATTTGGGATGAGGGTTGCAGCTCATGGACCCTTCTTCTGATTGGTTGGTGGTGAGGTAACAGAGTGGTGTTTTGGGATTTTTGACCAACAGTCTTCTGGTTCCAGCCAGTCTGGGGTCTGCATGCTTGTGGTGAGTATGTGGTCGCCATCCCCCACCTGGGCGGGGGTCCCAGTTTCTGCAGAACAACTCAAAGATACACATCAGATTGTTATACATGTTCTATGAGGAGGACCTGGGACTCTGATTGTTGTTTAAGCTGTCATTACTTTTCTTGCTTAACTGCTTTTTCTCTCTTTCCCCACTCCCTCACTTCGCTAATTAGTAACTGCTTGAGTCTGCTCTTTGGAACTCAGGGAAGACCTATGGGATCACAGCCTTTTTCTGCAAACAGGAAACATGGGACACAGAGGTGTTTCTGTGCTTGGGAAGGTCCTGCTTTGTTTCAATCCCCGCTTTTCTCTGATTCTCCGCAGTCTTGAGGGGGGTGGGGTTAGGATAAGAAAGGGAATAAAGTTTTGGATAGAGAGGTTCACAAACCGGCAAGGGAACCTTGGTTTCTGGGGACTTGGTTTCACCTTTGCCTTGGTGTCCTTGACTGGGCTCCTCCCTGCTCCGTGGCCTCCTTTTTCAGCATGCTGGTCGGCAGCAGGCATTTTCTAGACCCGATGCTGCTGCCACTGACAGAGGTGTATTTTCTCTACATCCAGAGTGGACCCCGGGTCACTGAGCTTGGCTGGCTATATAATTTGCAGGCCTCGGTGCCAGGTGAAAACACAGGGTCCCTTGTTCAAGAAGTAGGAAAAAAAAAGCTTTTCCTGTGGTTTCTCTCTTGACCTGTGACTATGTTTTTACTGCAAGTGCAGACCCTCACAGGAGCCCCGGGCCCACCCTGTGACTTGGCACCTGCCCCTGGCTCTCCCGGCAGGTCGCTGGGCTGGGGGGCCATGCAGTCGTTTGTCCCACTGGACTTCATCCACCAAACACAAGTCCATGGGGAAATGGTGAAGTGTCAGGACGGTGACAGCAGGCACTAACCGCCATGGTCAGAGCCCCCTGCCAAGTGCAGGGTGCCCTGTGACTTCGTGGTCACACCCCAGGGAGCTGCCCCAGTGGCTGAGGAGGGGCAAAGCCCAGAAGGACTCTGACCGTAGGAATGGTGCCCGGCTGCACTGGAAGGTTGGCATGGGCTCAGGACTGGGACCTGGGGTGGCGGGGAGGACTGCCCAGGCCCCCTCCGAGGCAAACGGTTGTCACCGGCCTGAGGCCAGGCCCTGCCCTTTCCTGACACCAGAGCAAAAGCAATTTCTCTAAAACGTGTGGGTTTACCGGCTAATCATATTATTCTGCTCTTCTGTCCTTTTGATACTTCTTTTAAAAAACCCCCTTTAGCACAAGTGTAGGTGGGGTTATGGGAGGAAGGCAGGGAGAGGTTTGGGGTGTCTCACCTCATCTGTAGACGGTTCCCTCGCCAACGCTGTCGCAAATCGTTAGCCCTGGGTTCAGACAACTTATGTGACAGGTGAACCCTCCTATAACTGCTGTGTTTAAAAGGCCCAAGAGACGGCTGCCCCAGGGGCGCCCAGCTGGGCCCTGACTGCACATTCATCACAAAACTGTTTAAAAGAAACTGCCTCGGGGCCCACCCCACTCCCGGGGGAAGCGGATGGAGCAAATGCAGAGGGATATCCAGATAGGAAACACCTGTCCCTGCCTGGAGCCGGCCCGCCATTGTTTTATATATTTGTGTTTTCCTTTCAGTTCATTCAAACTCAATATCGAGGTGAAATTAAGTACATCATCGACCTAAAGCTACCAAACCAAATACATAAATGGTGGGATTTAAAACCTGTGCTGCCGCGGGGCCGGGTCTGGCCTGTGGCCAGTCTGGGCTCGTGTACAATGGGGCAGTGTGTGCTTCGGGCCCGCCAGCTCGGCCAGACCGCAGGCACCCCGGGTGGCCCGGCCGGGATCGCGTCCGAGGAAGGTGGGGGCGAGGGAGCTGGGGGCGAGGGGACTGCAGGGGGCTCTAACCTGCAGACGGGAGCCCCCAAGCTGGCTGTCGTCAGGGGGCCTCGGGGCCAACAGTGTGGGGAGTGGGGCGCCGGACCTGCAGGGGGAAGGTGTGGAAATCTGACACAATCGCCAATGTTTTACCTTCTAAATCACCTGGGTCTCTGCAGTTGAAATGCATCCTGAACTTCCCACCCCACATGTCTCGGGCGGGGGGACCCCAGACGACTTCTCACTTTCCAAACTCACAAGTCGTAATTCTTTCTCCGGGGGCAACCGGTCACGGACTGAGCTCTGGGCGCGCTGCTGAGACGCCATGAAAATCCTGGAAGTGTCCCGGGACCCTCCCCTCTCCTGCTCTCCACAGGGAGCAGGCTGAACCCCCGGAGGTGTTTCTAGAGCCAGTCCTGTTGGGTTGGGTTTTTCCAGAGCCACTTCTGGTTGCAGAGGGGCTCCTGTCACTCAGGTGTGACTCATGGCCCACCTTCAGCCCAGCAGGTTGGCCTGTCACCTGTGCCCTCCTGCGTGCAGTGGCATCCTGTCCGAGCTGGGCGGACCCAG
This sequence comes from Muntiacus reevesi, assembly GCF_963930625.1. Taxonomy (NCBI): domain Eukaryota; kingdom Metazoa; phylum Chordata; class Mammalia; order Artiodactyla; family Cervidae; genus Muntiacus; species Muntiacus reevesi. The sequence continues at coordinate 176,057,808 of NC_089249.1, forward strand.
TCCCCAGCACCTTGTCAGCTGTCCATGAGGCCTGGATGCCCCACTGGGGGCAGGACTGGACCTGTGACCCTGCACGCAGTGCCCGCGGGCTGGGTGGCTTCTGGTCTCAGGGTCCTCCTGGGCACTGGCCCCGTCCAGTCTCTCTGCTGTCTCTTCTCTGTTATCAGCCTCTCCTCCAAGTCCATGTCAACCGCAGAAAGGCTGCTTCCAGGAGAGGTGCATTCGTGTCCTGGGCCCCTGGAAAAATCGAACTGATTATGGATTGATCACGGCCCATTCTGTATTGGCTCTTGAGCATTGGGTTCTCCCACCCTCTCCTGGACCCAGGTCCAGACTAACAACTCACGTGGTTTCCATCTTCCCTGCAGATCCCTGACCACTGACCTGGAGGGGACGCCTCCCCCAGACTCCTCCTGCCACCATGGCTATCAGTGACTTTCTTGGTCCACTTTCCAGCCCCCGAGTGTGGCAGGCGCTATGCCCCCATCTCTGGGGGGACTGGGACGGTTAAAACCCTTCTTCCAATGGCCTAAGCCTCTCTATGTCATCCCTTGTTCTCCGTGATAAATTAAGACCTGGGCACAATGCACAAATGACCACAAAATTCACGGAGTTAAAATAACACAGATTTATTCTCCATACAGTTCTGGAGGTGGGGCGTTCCGAGTGAATGCTTCCTGGGGCCCTGGGGGAAGACATGCCTCCTTGCCTTTCCCAGTCTCTAGAGCCTCATGACCCCTTCCTCCCGCCCACCTGGCCCCCCATTTCTGCATGTGCTAGGTCGTTTCAGTCTTGTCTGACTCTGTGCGACCCCATGGACTATCGTCCGTCAGGGTCCTCTGTCCATGGGACTCTCTAGGCAAGAATACTGGAGTGGGCTGCCGTGCCCTCCTCCAGGGATCGTCCCGACCCAGGGACTGAACCCGTGTCTCCTGCGTCTCCTGTGTTGGCACATGGGTTCTTTACCACCAGTGCCACCTGCCTCTCACTTAGGTTGTCCCATCTGCAGCCACCAGACTGTGGTCGGCTGAGTAACGGCCCCCCAGAGGTATCCCCAGCCTAATCCTTGGATCCCGTGAAGGTGACCTTCTGCGGCAAGAGGGTCTTTGCAGCACGATTAGGTTCAGGATCTTGGAATAGGGAGTGTCCTGCCGTATCTGGGATGCAGGGGCCTCTGGAAGGGGAAAGGCAAGGAGATGGTTCTCGATGGAGGTACGCAGCCCCGGTGATAACTTGATTTTAGCCCCATGAGTCTGATTTTGCATTTCTGAGCTCCAGACTGTAAGATAATCAATTTGTGTTATTCAGAGCTGCTAAATGTGAGGTACTTCGTTTAGCAGCAGTAGGAAATTAATACAGGTGCTCCTGGAATGTAGGGGAGGCAGGTTAGTTAAAAAGGGTGAGGGAGGAGGGGACTTGGCTTGAAGCTGTCTATACAGAGGGCATGAGCTGTTTTCACCTAGAATCGAGGTCCATCCAGGATTAACACGGCTTCAGCATGTGTGTGTGAGATGAAGACTCAAGACTGGTATCTTCTTCTCACAACCCACTCCTGTTTCCTAGACTTTAGCTGAAGATTCTCCATATCTACTTTGGCTTGAGCTTGATATTTTCCTAGGTTAAAAAAAACCTTATTTCTATAAATGTTTAGTTGTTCTGTCCATCATTTACAGGTGCAGAGAATTTAAAGAGTCGATACAGGCCTTCACAAGTCCTTTCCTGCAGTTCCTCACCCTTGGCGGCCAGTTCAGCTGGTGTTGACCTGGATGACACTGAGTAACATGTTTATATGGGTACTTCCTGATTTTTCAAATCTGTCGACTCTTCATGTAGGGTACTGGCTCTTTGGGGCCTTCAATTACATCCTGTCCTTCTGCATAGACACACAGATGGACACATACATACTTACACACACAGACACACACACACGGACACATACACGAGCATACACATAGACTCACACACGTTATACATACATAGACACACACAGACACATGCACAGTTACACACGCAGAAACACACATGGACATGCATGCTTACACACAGATGCACACACCTCTGGTTCTTCCTCCTTCTAATATGGTTGGCATCATTTGACTAAGATGAGTAGCCCATGTTTACTATTCACAGCTAAGCCATGAAGAGCTGTAAGTTTAATTCCTCTCGTTTTCTTTTGGGTTAATGGTTGCTTTTTTTTTTTTTTTTTTTTTAACGTATTTTACCCCTTATCACAGTCTCAAACTGTCTCTCCCAGTGGTATAAACGCTGTTTCTCGGTTTCGTCTTCTTGGAGAAGGATCCATCCCTCGTTACACCTGCAGCTGCACCCTCTAGGCATCCTTGGGATGGATGGTTTGCTTCTTGGCCAACCCAGCTCCTGGCTCCTGGGAGACTTGGTAGATTCGGTTCCTGGATCTGCCATGCTGGTCCTGCTTGTCCATCCTTGTTGCTGTTGTTGCCTCTGCTGGTTCTCTCCACCTTTGTGGATTTATGCTATCAAAACACATTCTCTGCCCTCCACGCTGGGCCTCTGGAGGGGTGGTTGACGCACCTCTGTCCTTTGTCGTCATGACCTCTTTGATGGGAGCTCTTCCCTGCCCCTTCCGACGGGTGAGCGTTACCTGCCGCGTGTCCACTGTACAACAGCGATGCCGGCGATCCGTCCGGTACCGACTGCCGTACGGTGCCAGGCTCTGCCTTCACTTCATGCAGCCTCCCCGGAAGGTGGGGCCTCGGCCCCCAGTGTTTAGATAAGAAGAAGGGGGCCTAGGTTGGACTTCAGGTCCCCTAGATGCTGAGTGGGCAGAGCTGGGCGTGGGCCCCTGTCCTCTGCCTCCAACCGTGGACTCCTTTTTTTCTTAATTCTAGCTGATGGAGCTGAGTGTGTTTGCGCTATGCTGCCCAGGGTGTCACTTGCTGGGAGGGTGGGAGTGTGGCAGTGCTCACCTGACGGATTAGCGAGGATCCCCAATGGGGGAGGGCTGTGTCCACTGTCTACCCCGGCCACTCCGCGTGGGGGTCAGCTCAGAGGACCCCAGAAGCTGCCCCCACTTCACTACCTTCTTTGTGTGTTTTCTTAACTTTTTTCAGTGGAAACTTTAGATACTTAAAAAAAAAAATAAGCGTCTCTTCTCACTGTTTGGATGCCATATCATTGGTAGAGTATTAAAAAAAAGCCCTCCAAACTATAGCTTTCACATGCCCGACTGAGAAGATTGATTTTAAAAGGTGAGTCTGTGTTTTTGTGCTGTGTGCACTTATGCAAACAACCTGAGCAGCCTCGGCAAACTCGGGTGCACTTTTGTTCTGTATTTATGTCTAATACTGACGGTTTTGTGGGAAAGCTACATTTTTACGATCCTGAAGTACCTATTTCTTTCCCCCGTGTACAGTGTAATTGCGTCTTATTTATTGCACTGGGTGTTAGCACTCATAGTTCATTAAGAAATTCTCTCCAGGGCTTGTTGGGGCTGGTGCGTGGATAGAGGTAGAGTTAACATCCAGACTTGATGGCGGGGACAAGGGGTGACTCCACGTTCTGGGGACACGCCAACACCCAAGCCCCATGGGTCCCATCCAGACAGGTCTCACCTCTGAGCCTCTGGACCCCAAGACTCTCAGGACTCATTTCTCAGCTTGAAGAGTGAGGTGGAGCTCAGAGCTGTTTCTTTTCTGGCATTGACTCTGCAGCAGCCGTACAAGGGCCTCCTGGGCAGCGAGAGGCTCAGCCAGACCCGGGAGGAGGGAAGGTTACTGGCTACCCTCGGAAGTGGCAGCTCCTGAAAGGAGCGAGCTGACCCTTCCCCGGGGTAGGAAACCCATGAGTGGTCAACTGCACACTCGTCCTAATGCCCTCAAGGGCCATGGCAGGGAGCAGGGACATTCGGTGACATTCATCACCAGCTCTCCCAAAAAGTGAGCAGGACCCCCACTCCAGAGGCAGGTGTAAGGTTTGGCTCAGCGTGGTTCTTGTTTCAGGAGCAGGGGACCCTGGTGGGGAGATGCTGTAGGTCAGGTGGGGTCTGGCCGGAGTCCAGGTTCTCTTCCTCTGGAGAAAGACCTCCGGTGGCACAGAAGTTTGTGGGGGCTGGTGGGCACTCTCCATCTGGAGCTGGGGAGGCTTGGGTGGACAGAGGGTGCTCTTGCCTGGGCCCCCGTGAGGGCGGCACTGATAACCCCGTTAGGGCACGGTAGGCCCTGTCCCTGGGCACTTCTGGACTTGGAGGACACCTTGGCCAGCTCTGGGGTCAGCTTCTGTGTTTTTCTGGCAATGCTGGGTGTAGGGTAGTGAGGGAGGGGCAGCTGGACTCCAGAGCTCCACCTGGACGTCCTCGTCTCTGTCTTGGAGAAGGTCTCCTTGTCTGGGTTGGTGGCCACCCTCTTTCTGGTGTCAGGGCAGCTGCTTTGGGTAGCCGTGAGCGAGCTGTGGTCTGTGGGACTCACCCTGGCCCCGGCTCAGCTCCATCGCTGTGCACACCATGATGTGCCCTGTGCAGATGGCCTCAGCAGGAGAGCTTAGCTCTGGAAAAGCGTCTCTTCTGAGGGTAGTTCAGTTGAGGGTCTTCAGAGATCATCCTGGATTATCTGGGTAGGCTTAAGTCAATGACAAGTGTCCTTAGAAGACAGAAAACAGAAGAGGGGAGAAGTAGACTCGCAGAGAAGGTGACATGAGCCTGGGAAGATGGAGCCACACCCAGGAGCGCCAGTAATCACCAGCAGACAAGAAGGAACTCTCCCCCTTTCCACCTGAACCTCCGGGGGCAGCATGGCTGAAGTCCTTGTTTCCTGGCAGGTCTTGCACTTTTCCAAAGAGAAATTAGAAAACCCAAAGTGTAATCAGTTGGGTCACACGAAAATTATAATGAGAAATGTGGGTAGCCTCCCTGGTTGATAGCCAGCCAGGACATAAATAGAGAGAAAGTATCCAGATTGGAGAGGAAGAAGTAAAACTATCTCTATATACAGATGTTGTGATATAAGGCATGTCAAAGAATCTGTGGCCATCTTTAATCCATCCAGTTGGCCCTGGCTGGAACCTCTACTACAAAGTATTGCAGACAAGTAAGAGCAGCTGTTCCTGAGTTTAGGCAGAAAGCATTCAGTCTTTAACCATCAAGTATAAATTTAGCTGTGGGCTTTTTGTAGATGCCTAAGATTGGAGAAGCTCTCTTTGTTCCTCACTTGCTGAGTGTTCTTATTACAAAAGGCTGTTGGATTTTGTCAAATGTTTTTCTGCATTTGTGGTGATGATCATGTGATTCTTGCTTTTATACTATTGATATGATGTATTATAGTAATTAATTTTGAGATGTTGAACCAGTCTTGAATTCCTGGGATAAATCCCATTTCATCATAGTGTATAATTCCTTTATATATTTCTAGATTTGGTTTAGTATTATTTTATTGATGATTTTTATGTATGTGTTCATATGAGATATTGGTCAGTGGTTTTCTTTTCTTGTGATAGCTTTCAACTTTGGTATCAGGAAAACAATGGCCTTGTAGAATGAGTTAGTAAGTGTTCTCTCCTCTTCTATTTTTTGGAATAGTTTCTGAAGAACTGGCATTAATTCTTCTTTTAATGTTTGGTAGAATTCACCAGTAGAAGTCACCTGAGTCTTTGTGGACAGCTCTTTGATTACACTTTGATTTCTTCACTTGCTAAAGACCTATTCAGATTGTCTTCCTATTTGAGTCAGTTTTGGTGGTCTGTGTCTTTCTAGGAATATGTCTACTTCACCTAAGTTATATAACTGATTGGCACATAATTTATACATGTATATATATACCCCATAGTTCCTGGCACGCAATAGTTCTTTTATACATTTTATTTCCGCAAGGTCAATAATAATGTCCCTTTCATTTTTTAAAAATAAATTTTTATTGGAATATAGTTGCTTTGCAATGTTGTGTTAGCTTTTTGCTGTCCAGCAAAGTGAATCAGTCATATGTATGTGTATATTCCCTCCTTTTAAGATTTTCTTCCCACTTAAGTTCCTTGAGGTGTACTGTAGGTTTTCATTAGTTACCTATTTTATACATAATAGTATATTCTTCTTTCATTTCGGATTCTAGCAATCTGAACCTTCTTTCTCCTTCTCTTTTATTTTTAAAAAGTTAATTTGTCTAAACGTTTGTCAATATTGCTAATATTTTCAAAGAACCAGCTTTTGATTTCACTGATTTTTCTCTATTGTTTCTCTATTCTCCATTTCACTAACTTCTATTCTAATCTCATTATTTCTTCGCTTTTGCTTGCTTTAGGTCTAATTTGTATCTTAAGGTGGAAGGTTACTGATTTGGGGTTTTTATTCTTTTTTTAAAAATTAAGGTATAACTGACATGTAATGCTGTATTAGTTTGGGTGTACAGTATTGTGAATTGAAATATATTTATGTTGTAAAATGATTACAACAATAAGTTTTGTGAGCATTTATCACCATAAAGTTTCATTGTTCCCCTTTGTGGTGAGGACTTTTACGATTTACTCTCTTCAGTTCAGTTCCGTCGCTCACTCATGTCCGACTCTTTGCGACCCCATGAATCGCAGCACGCCAGGCCTCCCCATCCATTACCAACTCCCGGAGTTTACTCAAACTCATGCCCATTGAGTTGGTGATGCCATCCAGCCATCTCATCCTCTGTCGTCCGCTTCTCCTCCTGCCCCCAATCCCTCCCAGCATCAGGATCTTTTCCAATGAGTCAACTCTTCACATGAGGTGGCCAAAGTACTGGAGTTTCAGCTTCAGCATCAGTCCTTCCAATGAACACCCAGGACTGATCTCCTTTAGGATGGACTGGTTGGATCTCCTTGTAGTCCAAGGAACTCTCAAGGGTCTTCTCCAACACCACAGTTCAAAAGCAGGAATTTTTCAGTGCTCAGCTTTCTTCACAGTCCAACTCTCACGTCCATACATGACCACTGGAAAAACCATAGCCTTGACTAGATGGACCTTTGTTGGCAAAGTAATGTCTCTGCTTTTTAATATGCTGTCTAGGTTGGTCATAACTTTCCTTCCAAGCAGTAAGCGTCTTTTAATTTCATGGCTGCAATCACCATCTGCAGTGATTTTGGAGCCCCCAAAATTAAAGTCTGACACTGTTTCCACTATTTCCCCATCCATTTCCCACTTACTCTCTTAGCAACTTTCAAATGTACAATACAGTACTATTAGCTATTATTTCCGTGCTGTACATTACATCCCCAGGACTTGTTATAACTGGGAGTTTGTACTTTCTGACCTTCACCCATTTTTCCATCCCCTACCCTGTTCCTCTGCTCACCACCAGAGATCTTTATTCTTAACATAGGCATTTACAGCTATACATTTCCTTCTGGGCACTGTTTTTGCTGCAACCTAAAGGTTTCCATAGGTTGTGTCATTGTTTTCATTCATATCAAAGTATTTATAATTTCCCTTGTGATTTCTTCATTGACCAATTGGTTATGTGTTGTTTATTTCTTTCACTGTTTTTTTTTTTTTTTTTTATTGTATGCAGTATGAAGTTGCAGCATTTCCCGATTTCGGAGTGACTTTTTTTCCTTTAAAAGATTAGTATGGTGGATTAAAGATGCCCATAAATTTTTTGAGATTTCTCTTATTAAGAGGTGAGGTCTCTGGCTCCCCTTCCCCTCAGTCTGGACAGGCTCTATGACTGTTTGGGCCAACAAGATGCAGAGCAATGAGGCTATGTGACATAAGGCCATAAGGCCAGGTGGAAGCAACTTTGCAGCGTGTGCTTTGGAATCTTGGAATGCTTGCTTGGGAGGGGGTCAGGGTAGGTAGCCACTAGGTAAGAAATCCAGCTTATGAGAAATCCGCCATACTATGAGGATGCTCAGCTAGCCATGTGGAGGAGCTACTGAGGAAGTGCTGACCATCCCCATGTTAGTTTGTTCAGGCTGCCATTACAAAGCCCTGCAGAATACAGGGAAGCTCAAACAATAGAAGTTTGTTTTCTTCCTAGGGAAACTAGTTCTAGCGCCTGGAAATCTGGGATCAGGGTGTCAGCATGGTCGGTTTCTGGTGATAGCTCTCTTTCTGGCTTGTAGATGACCCCCTTCTCATTGTGTCCTCACATGGCAGAGAGAGAGAGAGCAAGTTCTTTGTTGTCTATTCTTGGAAGGAAATGAATTCTATCCAATCTGGCCCTCACCCTTATGACCTTAGTTAACTTTAGCTACTTCCTTAGAGGTCCCATCTCCAAATACAGCCACACAGAGGGCTAGGGCTTCAATATATGAATTCTGGGGGGACACAGACATTGAGTCCATAACAAGTACCCAGCTGTTCCAGCCATCCCATTCTGGGTTCCAAGTAGGTGACAGAAGAAGTCACTTTGATAGTTCCAGCCCCAGGAGATAATCTGGTTGAGCCACCCCTGCCCTCTCTTGCTATCTGAGGCATAGTGGCAAGGCTGTGGACGTTGTACAGCAAGGATGTGCTTTCTTCATTGTGTCTGCACTGATTCCTGACCTGCAGAATTATGAACAAAACAAAATGACTTTACTGTCCCAAGTTTTGGTATGATTTACTGCACAGCAAATGGAAATGGGAACAATGAATTTGTCGCATTTATATTTATTGTTATTATAACAATCAATTCCCTTTAATGGATCACACCTTTGTCATGGCAAAGAGGCTGGCTATAACTCAATGAAGCTATGAGCCATGCCATGCAGGGGCATCCAAGATGGACGGGTCATAGTGAAGAGTTCTGACAAGACGTGGTCCACTGGAGGAGGGAATGGCAAGCCACTCCAGTATTCTTGCTGCAAGAACCCCATGAACAGTATGAAAAGGCAAAAAGATATGACACTGGAAGTTGAGCCCCTGGGTTGGAAGGTGTCCAATATGCTCCTGGGGAAGAGCAGAGGGCAGTTGCTAATAATTCCAGAAAGAATGATGTAGATGGGCCAAAGCAGAAATGACACTCATTTGTGGGTGTGTCTGGTGGTGAAAGTAAAGTCTGACACTGTGGAAAACTATATTGCATAGGAACCTGGAATGTTAGGTCCATGAATCAAGGTAAATCTTTATTTTGGCCCAGAAGTGTCATATGCCACACCTGCTCAAAGCCTATTGGTCGGAGCCAATCATGTGACCCTGCAAGGGTGTTGGGCAGTGTGAGGAGCAGGTCGAAAGTTTACGAATGCTACTGTTCCTGCTATGAACTCTATCCTAGTATATTAAACATCAGATGAAACAGATGCTTTTGAGGGATGTATAAATTAGCAGAATTGATCCAAGAAGTAAGAGATGGCAAGAGTAAACACCGACATCTTAGGAATCAGTGAACTAAAATGGATGGAAATGGGCAAATTTAACTCAGATGACTGTTACATTTACTAGCAGGGGCAAGAATCCCTTAGAAGAAATGGAATAGCCCTCATAGTCAACAAGAGTCCAAAATGCAGTTCTTGGGTGCAATCTCAAAAACGAAAGAATGATTTTGGTTCATTTCCAAGGCAAACCATTCAACACCAGAGTAACCCAAGTCTATGCCCCAACCACTGATACTGAAGTGGTTGAAGTCGACTGGTTCTATGAAGACCTGCAAGAGCTTCTAGAACTAACACCATAAAAGGTGTCCTTTTCATCACAGGGGACTGGGATGCAAAGTAGGAAGTCAAGAGATACCTGGAGTTACAGGCAAGTTTGGCCTAGGAATACAAAATGAAGCAGGGCAGAGGCTAATAGTTTTGTCAGGAGAACACGCTGGTCATAGCAAACACCCCTTTCCAACAAAAAGCAATGACTCTACATGTGGACATCACCAGATGGTCAATACCGAAATCAGACTGATTGTATTCTTTGTAGTCGGAGACGGAGAAGCTCTATACAGTCAGCAAAAACAAGACCTGGAGATGACTGTGGCCCAGATCATGGGCTCCTTATTGCAAAATTCAGGCTTAAATTAAAGAAAGTTGGGAAAACCACTAGACTGTTCAGATAAGATCTAAATCAAATCCCTATGATTTTAGAATAGAGGTAATGAATAGATGCAAGGGATTACATCTGATAGACAGAGTACCTGAAGAACTATGGATGGAGGTGCCTAACACTCTACAGGAGGCAGTTACCAAAACCATCCCAATGAAAAAGAAATGCGAGAAGGCGAAGTGGTTTTCCGAGGAGCCTTCACAAATAGCTGAGAAAATAAGAGAACAGAAAGGCAAGAGGGAAAGATATGCCCAACTGAACGCAGAATTTCAGGGAACAGCCAGGAGAGAGAAGAAGGTGTTTCTCAATGAGCAGTGCAAAGAAATAGAGGAAAGTAATAGAATGGGAAAGACTAGAGGTCTCTTCAAGAAAATTGGAGATATCAGGGGAATATTTTATGCAAGGATGGGCATGATAAAGGACAGAAATGGTGAAGACCTAACAGAAGCAGAAGGTATTAAGAAGAGGTGGCAAGATGACACAGAAACACTATACAAAAAATGTCATAATACCGGGATAATCACAATGGTGTGATCACTCACATAGAGCCAGACATCCTGGAGCATGAAGTCAAGTGGGCCTTAGGAAGCACTGCTGCAAACAAAGCTAGTGGAGGTGATAAAATTCCAGCTGAGTTATTTCAAATCCTAAAAGATGATGCTGTTGAAGTGCTGCACTCACTATGCCAGCAAATTTGGAAAACTCAGCAGTGGCCACAGGACTGGAAAAGGTCAGTTTTCATTCCAATTGCAAAGAAGAGCAGTGCCAAAGAATGTTCAAACTACCACACACTTGTGCTTATGCTAGTAAGGTGGTGCTCAAAATCCTTCAAGCCAGGCTTCAGCAGTACATGAACTGAGAACTTACAGATGTACAAGCTCAGTTTAGAAAAGGCAGAGGAACCAGAGATCAAATTGCCAATATCTGCTGGATCATAGAAAAAGCAAGAAAAGCATCTACTTCTGCTTTAAATGACTACGCCAAAGCCTTTGACTGTGTGAATCACAGCAAACTGTGGAAAATTCTTAAAGAGGTGGGACTATCAGACCACTTTTCTTGTCTCCTGAAAAATCTGTATGTAAGTCAAGAAGCAACAGTTAGAACCTTACATGGAACAACTGAGTTATTCAAAATTGGGAAAGGAATATGACAAGGCTGTATCTTGTCACCCTGCTTATTTAACTGATATGCAGAGTACATTGCGTGAAATGCTGGGCTAGATGAATCACAAGCTGGAATCAAAATTGCCAGGTGAAATGTCAGCAGCTTCAGATATGCAGATAATACCCCTTTAATGGTAGAAAGTGAAGAGGAACTAAAGAACTTATGATGGTGAAAGAGGAGAGCGAAAAAGCTAGTTTAATACTCAACATTCAAAAAATGAAAATCATGGCATCTGGTCCCAGTACTTCATGGCAAATAGAAGGGGAAAAAGTGGAAACAGTGACAGACTTTATTTTCTTGGGCTCCAAAATCACTGCAGATGGTGACTGCAACCATGAAATTAAAAGATGCTTGCTCCTTGGAAGAAAAGCTATGACCAACCTAGACAGTGTATTAAGAAGCAAAGACATCACTTTGCTGACAAAGGTCCACATAGTCAAGGTTATGGTTTTTCCAGTGGTCATGTATGGATGTGAGAGTTGGACTGTGAAGAAAGCTGAGTGCTGAAGAATTGATGTTTTCATTTTCTTTTCTTTTCTTTTTTTTTAATTTTATTTTATTAGTTGGAGGCCAATTACTTCACAACATTTCAGTGGGTTTTGTCATACATTGACACGAATCAGCCATTGAGTTACACGTATTCCCCATCCCGATCCCCCCTCCCACCTCCCTCTCCACCCGACTCCTCTGGGTCCTCCCAGTGCACCAGGCCCGAGCACTCGTCTCATGCATCCCACCTGGGCTAGTGATCTGATTCACCATAGATAATATACATGCTGTTCTTTTGAAACATCCCACCCTCACCTTCTCCCACGGAGTTCAAAAGTCTGTTCTGTACTTCTGTGTTTCTTTTTCTGTTTTGCATATAGGGTTATCGTTACCATCTTTCTAAATTCTGTATATATGTGTTAGTATGCTGTAATGTTCTTTATCTTTCTGGCTTACTTCACTCTGTAAAATGGGCTCCAGTTTCGTCCATCTCATTAGAACTGATTCAAATGAGTTCTTTTTAACGGCTGAGTAATATTCCATGGTGTATATGTACCACAGCTTCCTTATCCATTCATCTGCGGATGGGCATCTAGGCTGCTTCCATGTCCTGGCTATTATAAACAGTGCTGCGATGAACATTGGGGTGCACGTGTCTCTTTCAGATCTGGTTTCCTCGGTGTGTATGCCCAGAAGTGGTATTGCTGGGTCATATGGCAGTTCTATTTCCAGTTTTTTAAGAAATCTCCACACTGTTTTCCATAGTGGCTGTACTAGTTTGCATTCCCACCAACAGTGTAAGAGGGTTCCCTTTTCTCCACACCCTCTCCAGCATTTATTGCTTGTAGACTTTGATGTTTTCAAATTGTGGTGCTGGAGAAGACTCTTGAGAGTCCCTTGGACTACAAGGAGATTAATCCAGTCAACCCTAAAGGAAATCAATGCTGAATATTCATTGGAAGGACTGATGCTGAAGATGAAGCTCCAATACTTTGACCACCTGATGTAAAGAGGTGACTCATTGGAAAAGACCTGATGCTGGAAAGATTGTGGGCAGGAGGAGAAGGAGGCAGCAGAGGATGAGATGGTTAGACAGCATCATGGACTCAATGATGGAGCTTAAGCAAACTCCAGGAAATATGAAGCCTGGTGTGGTACAGTCCATGGGGTTGCAGAGTCATACATGACTTAGCAGCTAAACAACAACAACAACAACAACAACAACAACAACAACAACATTAACAATTAATTTAGGCCTCAGTTTTCTTACCTGTAAAATGAAAATAATACTTAAGGCTTAAATAAGATGATATATGTACAGCTCTTACTTAGCATGGTGATACATATCTCTATCTATCTATCTAATATGTACCTGCTAAGTCACTTCAGTTGTGTCTGACTTTTTGTGACCCCATGGACTGTAGCCTGCCAGGTTCCTCTGTCCATGAAGTTCTCCAGGCATGAATACTGAAGTGGGTTGCCATGTCCTCCTCAGGGGATCTTCCTGACTCAGGGATTGAACTCATAACTCTTACATTTCCTGCATTGACAGGTGGGTTCTTTACCACTAGCTCCACCAAAAGATAGCTTGACTAAAGATACCTCAGTTCAGTTCAGTCACTCAGTTGTATCCAACTCTTTGTGACTCCATGGACTGCGGCATGCCAGGCCTCCCTGTCCATCACCAACTCCCGGAGTTTGCTCAAACTCATATCCATGGAGTCGGTGATGTCATCCAACCATCTCATCCTCTGTTGTCCCTTTCTCCTCCCGCCTTCAATCTTTCCCAGCATCAGGATCTTTCCCAATGAGTCAGTTCTTTGCATCAGGTGGCCAAAGATAACTAGATGCATATATTTTTGTATATATTCTTTCATTTGCTTGAGAAAGTTGGCAGTTTTCCTCTGAACTTTGATTTCTTGTGGCGAGTGTTTTGAATCATTCTCTTCATCTGCTTTCTTACCTACTATATTTTGATGTTATGATTTAAAGTTCTTTCTTAAGGGAAGGTCCTGGATTTCTTGTTTACTCATCTTGGAGGGGAGTTTCATGTGGGGTTTCCATTAGCCCCTAGTCAATGAGAGCAGAAGTTTTTGTCCTATATGCCTGGGCCCTGGTTTTGCTGCCCTCCCCCCTCCGCTCCCCTCACCAGCCCCCTGCCCCCAGCCCTGAGATGAGCATGGAGGCCTCTCTACACATCACGAGCTGCTTTCCTCCAGATCATCCATCGTGAGGCTGTGGCTTTTCCTGATTTCACAATCCTTGATCATTTTATTTACTTTTGATGGTAGTGGTTAAGAGAGAGGGCATTTTAGGGTGTGATTTATGTAGGAATGTATGGTATTATGATAAATGTGCATTATTATGCCATTTTCTTTCTTTTGCCATCCAGGATGGAGCAAAACCTGGCCTCAGCCCTGGAATTTGTCAAAGTTAATGAATAGAAATCTCCGTGGTCCATTCACGGGGCAGCCACGTCTGTTAGCTCAAATAACAGCAATTCCCTCACATCAAAGCTCTTGCTTCACTAAAATGTCCATCCGGCTTTTGAGTGGGAAACTCATCGGGAAAGAATTCCCATCTTGTCAGAGGTTCAGGAAGGACTGACATGAAGCAATACTCTTCGGAATCCTGCAGGGTTTCAATGGTTTTCATGGAGTCGCACAACCTCTTAGGCTCGACAGGCTTCAGTGGGACTTCGAGTGTCCATGGTTCATCCTGGGTGGGTCATGTTTAGCCTCCTCTGTAAAAGCACCAAGCCTGCAGAAGCTCCTGCGAATGTGCAGGGGTCACATTAGTCCCTGGAGAGGAGGGCAGCGGGGAGCAGGCAGGAAGCTCGCTTTAATTAGACTTGAGCTTTCCATCCAACACAGGACTGCATCTGATTTTCACTCTGTGGGCTTCCGCCTCCCAAGGCAAACAGAGGGTCCGAGCGCTTGATGTTTAAACACATTTCACACACAAGTCGATTTATTTACTTACATAGACACGCACTCGCACACACGCAGACCCACCCGTTCCCGGCCTCGCCATGTGTGGGGCAGATTTCGCCTCCTTCCCCACCCTCTCTGTGGGCCCAAGCAGAGCTGGGTCGCATCTCTGTTTGTTTTTACACGGAGGGATTCATCAATTAAACGTCCAGCTTGGAGATCTGGGCTATTGGGGCTGTTCGCGCAAAGCCAGCTCCTCGCTTTAATCTCCACCCTCGGCCCCAATTAGCTGCCCTTCAATCAACAGTATTTGGACAAGGATCCTGTCCAAAAGAGCAGCTTTTCTTACCCAGAGGGCCCCAAGGAAAAGTTGGGGTGTTTTCATTGTCCTCAGGGGTCCCCACTGGCTCTGAGCTTGCATCTGCTCTCTGAGGAACCCCATCCTGCCTGCCCTCCACCCAGGGAGGTTGTACCAGCCACAGCCGTGCGTGACTCCAGAGGTTCTTGTTCACTTTCCAGGGCTGCACTCCGAGGGGTGTCTGCTGAAAACTGGGCCTCTTCCCGGGGCCGTGCACACACCCACACGTGTGTGCACTTGCATGCCCACACACAGAACTTCTGGACCATGGGGCAGTGCCTGGTTCAGCCCGATCTTAAGGCCCAGAAAGCAAGACTCAGGGGCGTAAACAAGTCCCTGGTGGCCAGCGATGCAGCTGGACTGGGAGCCGCTCCCCAGCCCTTGTCTCCAGTCCTACGCCAGGGCCTGCCCTCCCCATCCTTGCCCAGGTGCTCCCTCTTATCCTGAATAGGTCTTTACTTCTCCCATTTCAAGAGGTCTGGCTTGGCACATAGTGAAAACTGGTGGGGTCCTTGGAGAAGGGTCATGGGAGGGCTCTGCCCAGGTCACGTTTGGCTGGTCCCTGGAGCCCAAGGCCTCACAGAGCTCCCAGCCACCTGTGTCCCTGTCCCTGGGGGCTTGACCACTGGCAACTGCAGTCCCTGGAGGTGAGCTAGGCACTGGGGACTGCTTTCCCCCATCCCTGCTCTTCCCATGTCCCAGGAGAAGGATGTTTTTCTAGGAGGTTACTTAGTGAGCATATTACTGATATATTGCATGAAAAAGGCAGGTCACAAGATAAATCTTACATTTTGGCTGGTAAATATGTATATGTTTATTATATATAATATAGAAAAAACACAAGAAAGAAAATGCTAAGCAATTATCTCTAAGTGGTGAGATTTAAAAGGAATAGTTTTCCTTTTGGGGGCTTATCTCTTACTTCTAAACTTTTGACTATGAAAAGGTATTAACTTCATAATTAAAATGTTATTAAAAAATAAAATGGAATGGTAGAAGAAACTGTTTGGTCTGAAATAAAAAGGACTTGGAGACACAATGATTGTATCTGAGCTAATGTCACATGAAAGAGAGATGCTGACATTTTCTGCTGATGAGGATGGGGTGCGGATTTACAGCTGAAACAAACAGACAAAATGGCAAAGAACTTACCATTAGCAAAATTATCTATAAATAAGTTGAGCTAACTCAGATGGTGATGTTTTCTGTCACAGAAAGACTTCTGGATCGGATGGGGTGGTGGCAGGACTTCAAGTATAGGATTAACAACAGTGATGATGAAGATGGTGATGTTTATGATAATAATGGTGGGGATGATGGTGGTAATAATGAGTGATGGTGATGATGATGGTGGTGGATGGTGATAATGATGGTGATGTAATGATGGTGATGATGGTGATGGTGATGATGGTAACGATGGTGATGATGGTGATGGTGATGATGGTGATGATGACAATGGTGGTGATGGTGATAATGATGGTGATGTGATGATGATGGTGATGATGGTGATGGTGATGGTGATGATGGTGATGATGACAATGGTGGTGATGGTGATGATGATGATGGTGGTGATGGTGATAATGATGGTGATGTGATGATGATGGTGATGATGATTGATGATGATGGTGATGATAGTGATGGTGATGATGGTGATGGTGATGATGGTGATGGTGATGATGATGGTGTTGATGGTGATGATGACAATGGTGGTGATGGTGATAATGATGGTGATGTGATGATGATGGTGATGATAGTGATGGTGATGGTGATGGTGATGATGGTGATGATGACGATGGTGGTGATGGTGATAATGATGGTGATGTGATGATGATGGTGATGGTGATGATAGTGATGGTGATGATGGTGATGGTGATGATGATGGTGGTGATGGTGATGGTGATGATGGTGGTGATGATGAAGGTGATGGTGATTATGAGGGTGAGGACGATATAATCTTTATGTTCATGTTATGCTGACAATAGGCTTCCCTGGTGGCTCAGTGGTAAAGAATCTGCCTGCCATTGCAGGAGATGCAGGTTCAATTCCTGGGTTGGGAAGATCCCATGGAGAAGGAAATGGCAATCTGCTCCAGTATTGCTGCCTGGGAAATCCATGGAAAGAGGAGCCTGGCAGGCTAGTCCATGGGGTCGCAAAAGAGTCAGACACGACTAAGCAACTAAACACCAAAAACATGGTGACAATGCAACATTGCTTTTCATACCCAGCTGATACTTGCCCAGCCCTCTGGGGAGGCGCCCAGGCACTGTACCCCTCACCCAGCAGAGTGAGTGAGTCCAAGAGAAGACGCTACTGCTGGCCCAGAGGAAGAGCAGGAAGCTGACCCAGACCTTTCACTCCCCGGCACAGTACCCTCCCTCTTTCATCTGAACGTGGTGGCACCTTGTGCAAACCAAAGACTTCTGGAAGGAAAGGTATATTCCCTGGACCCTGCTGCATACGCCCGCACTCCCATGGGCTCAGAGAAATGCGGCCACAGCCTGGGCCCCAGGACCAGAACAGTGTGGATGGGGAGCAGGTTTGCAGGGACTCAGGTGGAAAAGCGTGTTTCTGTGGGGGAGCCAGCCTGAGATGAGGGTGGAGCCTGTGCCCACAGGCCTTCGGACCGGATCCTCCTCCAGCAGGGCCCAGAGAGGGGACTGCTTCCTGCAGCAGGCCGAGCCCCCCAGGCCCCCACCTGGCATCCCGCCCACCTTCCATTTCTGAGCCCAGCCCTTGGATGGGGAGGTTTCCCTGGATTCTCTCCAACCTCAGCCTCCGCTTGCAGTTCACACGGCTTCAGGTCCCTCCCGGCTCTAGCCCAGACCACCCTCACCTCCTGATGCTGCCTGCTCCAGCCCAGCATCCTGCCCCCAGTTTCAGTCACTTCACCCTGAATGTAGCCAAGTGGAGTGCCTCTCCCACCCCTGCTCCACAGCTTTTGCTCTCAAGGGAGCTGGTGGTGTGATTATCACTTGTCCCCATCTAGTCCCGAGTCCCATTTATTCTCCCTGACAGTTCCCAGCACTGCCTTCTCCTGCCGTCTCCCAGGGGCCCTTGCTGCTGTTCCAGGGTGGGTGGCCTCTGCACAGCCGCCCACCTGCAGCCCCATCTCCCCCTTCGCTGCCCCTCATCACATCGTCACTTCTGCCCATTGGTAGTTTTGGTGTTTTGGTTCCAACCCACAGGACTGAGCCCCTGGAGGTCCCCAGGGGGTTCCACTTGCATGTGTCTCTAGGAACCACAGGCTTCGTCCTCTGCCTGCACTGGTCTCCTCTCCTCCTTCCCTTGAGGGACTTCTCTCCATGCTTCAGGCCTAGCTGGCTTTGGGCTCAGCCTGAAGGAATCCTGCCCGGCTCCTCTGCTGGAGTAAGATGCTCCCACCATCCATCAGAGCACCCTCATCCTTGTTAGCTAATCACAGGGCATGGGTTGGCTCGCAGTGAATAAACAAGGAAGTGAATGAATATATGAATGAAGGGGGTGTCCAGGGTCCCGTGGTTCCCAGTGGCAGAGTTGGAATTTCCACTGCTCAGCAAGTGTCTGCCGTGTCCCCCACTGAGCCCAACCTTGAGTTCAGGGCCAAGGCCCAGGGCAACCAGCGAGGCAAGAGGCCCTGCCTGCCTGGAAGTGAAGTGCAGCCTGCAATGGGCTCCGAGTCCAGCTCTTCCTCACGTTGCAGAGGCTCAGGGGCCAGCACGGCCCTGCAGGACATTTTGCACCTTTTCAAGTGGGTGAAGCAGGGTCCAGAGTCCAGCAGCCCCAGGCACTCAGGACACACGCACGTCACTGACAGCGGGAGCCTCACTCTTATTTACCTCTTCCTTTCTGAAGGCCATTGCCAGAGGGGCGGCCTCAGAGGCTGGCCAGCTCCCTCTGCTCAGCCACAGACGACAGGCGAGGGCGCTGCTGAGCGCTGCTCTGGGAGGACAGGGGGGAGCGCCTGCCCTGCAGATCCCAGCCTGACCCCATCAAAGGGATGCTTCGGCAAGGGGATCGGATGGACGCCGGCCTGGAGCAGGGACGCCAGCCTCTGCTGTTAAGCGACGGCCCCAGACCTCTTTGTTTCTCCGCTTCTTCCAAAGTGGCAAAAGATCAAGGCCCCGGAGCTTGAAACAACAGAAGGGAAATCGCTTGCAGGCGTGCATCTGGAGGCCAGAAGGGGTTTTAATAGCCCCGCCTGGAGGGCGTGAGGAGGGGCGCTGGCCAGGGCGCCGGTTCCGACTCTTCCCTCTGACTCCCCTGGGCTGGGACGAGGTGCGGGGTCCCACCCCTTAGGTGGCATCCACCTGGCGGCAGCCCTGCCTCGTCACTCAGGAGGGTGGCCCCTTCTGCCACCCCGGGGTCCTCTCTGCACGTTCTTGGTCTTGTAGCTCTTGCCTTTCTGTCTCTCATGCAGTCAGGGGAAAACCTCCTCAGTCCGGTTCTGGGCTGGTGAGAACTCGAGGCCCGGGGTTAATGAGGGTCTACAGCAGGGCTGTGGCTCCCTGGCAGGGGTCGTGTGCAGACACATGTCTGTGATGACTCCAGGCCGAGGAGAGCCAGCCCCAGAGCACCGCAGACCTTCCCTGTGGGCGGATGAGACAGGCCTCCCCTGGGGGACGTCACCCCACGGCCAGTGGTGGCGGGAAGGGGGTGTGGTGGTGCCTCACTGCAGAGAAGGGAGTCTCTCTCTCTTGCTCCATTGACCCCAGATGGATGATTTCTGGAAGGCTGGCAGGATCACTTCTCACAGCTCGTGGTTATCTGGGCTGACTCTTCTTAAAAGCAGTGAGAAGGGACCTGAAGGTTCTGGGGGGTTGGGAGGTGGAGAGGCCTCCGCTTTCCTCCACTCGGGCACCAACAGCCGCAGAGACAGCACCTGCTTCACACGGAGCCACAGGAAACCCCCACGCCGGCCACAGCTCACACCCACACCCACACCCACGGCGCCACCCACGAGCTTTCACCGCGTGTCAGCTGTGGCCCATTCACCATGCCACCCAGCCAGGGGTGACGGTTCACGCCACCATCCAGAAGATGCTGGTGTTGGGGGAAGGCTGGTGTGCTGTTGAAGGTTCTCTGGTTCCTCAGAGCCGGAGCTGAGTTTCAAATCCAAACCTCCCTGAAAACCGGCCCTGAACTCTCCAGGATCTCCTGTCTCCCAAGAACTCGAGTGAATGAATTACCTAGCCTGGTCCAAGTTCTGTCTCCGAGAGCGTGTTTCCCTGAAACGCAGTTTGGATCTCGTCACTTCCCACCTCCGACGCTGGCTGTGGCTCTCCTTTCTTGGCGGTCCTTACTGGATGGCAGCGGTGACAGACGCCCTTGGATGCCGAGGCTGCTCGGGGCTCTGGCCCCTGGCGGGAAGGCTACGTGGCAGAGGGAGGCAGTTGGATGGACACGTGTGTCCCTGGGCTCTGAGTGGGCGGGAGACCAGGCACCTGCTGTCCGGGTTCCTAGGCTGTGCTGCCGGGGGCTCAGGCCACTGGGTGGACTCTGATTGGTTAGCTGCAATTGATCAAGGCGTCCTGTCCTGGCCAACCTAGCCAGCGGAAGGGGCTGCAGCCAGGGGACGGGAGGACGGGAGGCCCCCCTACCAGACCGCACCACCGCCACCTGAGGCTGTTGGGGCTGGGTTGGCCCTGGGTTCAGCGCAGCCGAGTACCCTCTGGGAGGGCCTGAGTTGGAGTGCGGGAGGCCAGCCCTCCCAGCAGGGCACTCCTCAGGAATGCCGGTGCACAGTGGGACTCCTGAGTTAGTCACAGAAACCAGCAGAGCACGCCCCCAGGACAGGGTGTGTGCAGCAAAGGAGGGCGTCGGAGGAGGGAGTGCGGGGCTAGTGCCATGGAACATGGACCTGAGATACTGATTTGCAGACTGTAGTCCAAACCCTGGGAAACATAAGTAGCTTTTAGATCTGCAACTAAGAATCCAGTTAAGTCCATTTTCAGCTACTCCAAGGGGTGGGATGTGGTTCCCTTTGCCCAGGATGGGGGTGAGGGTGGTGCTGTTTAGTGGGACTGCCAAGCCAATAGCTCACCTGTGCCAAGAGTAGAGACTGGCCCATGGGATCTTCTGGTTTTTTTTTTTTTTTAACTTTTTATTTTGTATTTGGGTGCTTATTTTGCTTATTTAATTTATATGCAGAGTACATCATGTGAAATGCCAGGCTGGATGAAGCACAAGCTGGAATCAAGATTGCAGGGAGAAATATAAATAATCTCACATACGCAGATGATACCACCCTTATGGCAGAAAGTGAAGAGGAACTAAAGAGACTCTTGATGAAAGTGAAAGAAAGTGAAAAATCTGGCTTAAAACTCAACATTCAAAAAACTAAGATCATGCCATTCAGTCCCATCACTTCATGACAAACAGATGGGGAAGCAATGGAAACAGTGAGAGACTTTTTTGGGGGGGCTCCAAATTCACTGCAGATGGTGACTGCAGCCATGAAATTAAAAAATGCTTGCTCTTTGGAAGAAAAACTAGGACTAACCTAGACAGCATATTAAAAAGTAGAGACATTACTTTGCTGACAAAGGTCCATCGAGTCAAAGTTAAGATTTTTCCATTAGTCATGTATGGATGTGAGAGTTGGACCATAAAGAAAGCTGAACACAGATGAATTGATGCTTTTGAACTGTGGTGCTGGAGAAGACTCTTGTGAGTCCCTTGGACTGCGAGGGAAATCAAGCCAGTCAATCCTAAAGGAAATCTGTCCTAAATGTCCATTGGAAGGATGATGCTGAAGTTGAAACTCCAATATTTTGGCCACCTGATGTGAAGAACTGACTCATTGGGAAAGACCCTGATGATGGGAAAGGTTGAAGGTGGGAGGAGAAGAGTACAAAAGAGGATGAGATGGTTGGATGGCATCACTGACTCTATGGACATGAGTTTTAGCAAGCTCCGGGAGTTGGTGAAGGACAGGGAAGCCTGGCGTGCTGCAGTCAATGGAGTCGCAGAGTTGGACACAACTGAACTGAACTGACAGCCAATTTACAACGTTGTGATAGTTTCAGGTGGACAGCAAAGGGACTCAGCCATACATATACACGTATCCATTCTTCCTCAAACTCCCTTTGGGTTGTTGTTCAATTGCTAAGTTGTGTCAGACTCTTTGCGACCCCATGGGCTGCAGAACACTAGGCTTCCCTGTCCTCCACTGTTTCCCAGAGTGTGCTGAAACTCATGTCCATTGAGTCAGTGATGCTATCCAACCCTCTCACCCTCTATCACCCCCTTCTCCTCCCACCTTCAATCTTTCCCAGCATCAGCATCTTTTCCAATGAGTCAACTCTTCACATTAGGTAGCCGAAGTATTGGAGCTTCAGCTTCAGCATCAGTCCTTCCAATGAATATTCAGGACTGATTTCCTTTAGGATTGACTGATTTGATATACCTGCTGTCCACGAGACTCTCAGGAGTCTTCTCCAGGATATGGCCCCCTACCCAGGACATGCTAGCATCAGGACATTCCAATAACTTCAATGAGTATAAACCAACCCCAAAGGCCTTATCCTGGGGTAACTCTGCTTCTTTTTCAAACCTATGTTCTTGCATTCTTCTGTTCGTGTTGGAGATGGGGAGGGGACTGCTCCATGCCTCTATGTGGCCACAAGCTCTTGTCATGACTCCCAGGCAGGTCCCTCCTCACTTAGAGAACTATCTCACTGACCACAGTTTGGTCAGGGGAGAGGGCATGTCTGGCTGAGTTCTCTGTATATTTTAGAACTACGAGGTCTTCTGTGACCCCCAGAGGTGTCCCATGCCCTTCTGCTGCTCAAAGCTACAAGTGTCCCCAGGCATGAATTTTTTCTGAGGTTCCTTGGGGAAAACCAAACCACCTTCCTCCCCAAGCGTCCAGTCCCAAGCCTGAGCTGTTTTCTGGACTTCTCACATTGGTGTGGAATTCATATCGGGATAATGCTCTCAACTTTATGTCTTCCAGAATTATAACACTCCTCCCTAATTTTAGTGCTCAGTTCAATTCATTTGCTCAATCGTGTCTGACTCTTTGTAACCCCATGGACTGCAGCACGCCAGGCTTCCCTGTCCATCAACAACTCCCGGAGTTTGCTCAAACTCATATCCATCAAGTTGGTGATACCACCCAACCATCTCTTCCTATGTCATCCCCTTCTCCTCCTGCCTTCAATCTTTCCCAGCATCAGGGTCTTTTCCAGTGAATCAGTTCTTTGCATCAGGTGGCCAAAGTATTGGAGTTTCAGCTTCAGCATCAGTCTTTCCAATGAATATTCAGGACTGATTTTCTTTAGGATTGACTGGACTGATCTCCATGTAGTCCAAGGGACTCTCAAGAATCTTCTCCAACCCCACAGTTCAAAAGCATCAATTCATCTGTGTTCAGCTTTCTTTATGGTCCAACTCTCACATCCCTATAAGATTACTGGAAAAACCATGGCTTTGACTGGATGGACCTTTGTTGGCAAAGTAATGTCTTTGCTTTTTAACATGCTGTCTAGATTGGTCACAGCTTTCCTTCCGAGCAGTAAGCATATTTTAATTTCATGACTGCAGTCACCATCTGCAGTGATTTTGGAGCCCCCCAAAATAAAGTCAGCCACTGTTTCCACTGTTTCCCCATCTATTTGCCTTGAAGTGATGGGACCAGATGCCATGATCTTAGTTTTCTGAATGTTGAGTTTTAAGCCAACTTATTCATTCTCTTCTTTCACTTTCATCAAGAGGCTCTTTACTTCTGCTTCACTTTCTGCATTAAGGTGGTGTCATCTGCATATCTGATGTGATATTTCTCCTGGCAATCTTGATTCCAGCTTGTGCTTCATTCAGCCCAGCTTTTTTCATGATGTACTCTGCATATAGGTTAAATAAGCAGGGTGACAATATACAGCCTTGACGTACTTCTTTCCCAATTTCAGAAGAGTCTGTTTTTCCATGTCCAGTTCTAACTGTTGCTTCTTGACCTGCATACAGATTTCTCAAGAAGCGGATCAAGTGACCTGGTATTTCCATCTCTTTCAGAATATTCCACAGTTTATTGTGATCCACACAGTCAAAGGCTTTGGCATAGTCAATAAAGCAGAAATAGATGGTTTTCTGGAGCTCACTTGCTTTTTTGATGATCCAGAAGACATTGGAAACTTGATCTCTGGTTCCTCTATCTTTTCTAACAACATAATCTTTTAGAATTTGAAAAAGCTCAACTTGAATTCTATCACTTCTAGTAGCTTTGTTCGTAGTGATGCTTCCTAAGGTCCACTTGACTTCATACTCCAGGATGTCTGGTTCTAGGTGACTGATCACACCATCAGTGTTGCCTGGGTCAAGAAGATCTTTTTTGTATCTGTGTATTCTTGCCACCTCTTCTTAACATCTTCTGCTTCTGTTAGGTCCATACCATTTCTGTCCTTTATTGTGCCCATCTGTGCATGAAATCTTCCCTTGGTATCTCTCATTTTCTTAAGAGATCTCTAGTCTTTCCCATTCTATTGTTTTCTTCTATTTCTTTGCATTGATCACTGAGGAAGTCTTTCTTATCTCTCCTTGCTATTTGCTCAAACTCTGCATTCAGATGGGTATATCTTTCCTTTTCTCCTTTGCCTTTCACTTCTCTTCTTTTCTCAGCTATTTGTAAGGCCTCCTCAGACAACCATTTTGCCTTCTTCCATTTCTTTTTCTTGGCGATGATTTTGATCACTACCTCCTGTACAATGTCACGAACCTCCATCCATAGTTCTTCAGGTACTCTGTCTATCGGATCTAACCCCTTGAATCTATTTGTCACTTTCACTGTATAATTGTAAGGGATTTGATTTAGGTCATATCTGAACAGTCTAGTGGTTTTCCCTACTTTTTTCAAGTTAAGTCTGAATTTTGCAATAAGGAGTTCATGATCTGAGCCATAGTCATCTCCAGGTCTTGTTTTTGCTGACTGTATAGGGTTTCTACATCTTCAACTACAAAGAATATAATCAATCTGATTTTGGTATTGACCATCTGATGATGTCCACGTGTAGAGTCATTCCTTTTGTTCAAAAAGGGCGTTTTCTATGACCAGTGTGTTCTCTTGACAAAACTCTGTTAGCCTTTGCTCTGCTTCATTTTGTACTCCAAGGCCAAACTTGCCTGTTACTCCAGGTATCTCTTGACTTCCTACTTTCACATTCCAGTTTCTTATGATGAAATGGACATCTTATTTTTTTTTTTTTTTGGGTGTTAGTTCTAGAAAATCTTGTAGGTCTTCATAGAACTGTTCAACTTCAGCTTCTTCAGCATTAGTGGTTGAAGCATAGACTTGGATTACTGTGATATTGAATGGTTTGCCTTGGAAATGTACAGAGATCATTCTTTCATTTTTGAGATTGCACCCAAGAACTGCATTTTGGACTCTTGTTGACTATGAGGGCTACTCCCTTTCTTCTAAGGGATTCTTGCCCACAGTAGTAGATATAATGGTCATCTGAGTTAAATTCAACCAGTCTGGTCCATTTTAGATCATTGATTCCTAAAATGTTGATGTTCACTCTTGTCATCTCTGTTTGACCACTTCCAATTTTCCTTGATTCTGGGATCACACATTCCAGGTTCCTATGCAATGCTGTTCTTTACAGCACTGAACTTTACTTCCATCACCAGTTACATGTACAACTGGATGTTATTTTCACCTTGACTCTGCCTCTTCATTCTTTCTGGAGCTATTCTCCACTCTTCTCCAGTAGCATATTGGGCACCTACTGACCTGGGAGTTCATCTTTCAGTGTCCCATCTTTTTGCCTTTTCATACTGTTCATGGAGTTCCCAAGGCAAGAATACTGAAGTGGCTTGCCATTCCCTCCTCCAGTGGGCCACGTTTTGTCAGAACTCTCCACCATGACCCGTCCATCTTGGGTGGCCCTACATTGCATGGCTCATAGTTTCATTGAGTTAGACAAGGCTGTGAGCCATGTAATCAATTTGATTATTTTCTGTGATTGTGATGTTCATTCTGTCTGCCCTCTGATGGAGAAGGATAAGAGGCTTGTGGAAGCTTCTTGATGGGAGGGACTGGCTGTGGGGAAGTCGGGGTCTTGCTCTGATGGGCAGGACCATGCTCATTAAATCTTTCATCCAATTTTCTATTGATGGGTGGGGCTATGTTTCCTCCCTGTAGCTTGGCCTGGGGCTAAACTATGGTAGGGTTAATGGTGGTAATGGTGACCTCCTTCAAGAGGACTTATGCCAGCATGTTGTATTCAGTGTTGTATTCAAAAAGTGTTGTATTCAAAAGGACTGTTGTATTCAGTGTCCCTGACTCCATGGCAGGCCTCTGTGGACCCATGCTTCTGCTGGAGACTCCTGGACACTCACAGGCAAGTCTAGCTCAATCTATTGTGGGGTCACTGCTCCTTTGTCCTGGGTCCTGGTATACACAAGGTTTTGTTTGTGCCCTCCAAGAGTCTGTTTCCCCAGTCCTGTGGAAGTTCTGTAATGAAATCCCACTGGTCTTCAAAGTCAAATTCCCTGGGAGTTCTCAGTCCCTTTGCTGGATCCCTAGGTGGGAAAACTGTTGTGGGTCCTAGAACTTTCACAACAGTTTGAGAACTTCCTTGGTATATATAGTTGTTCTCCAGTCTGAGGGTCGTCTACTCGGTGGCATTATGGTGGGGCTAATGGCAACCTCCTCCAGGAGGACTTATGCCACACTTTCAGCACTGCAGAAAGTCTATTCTTACTTCCATATTCATTTTGTCATTTGAATGGGATTTGTGGTAGAAGATGTAAATATGGCAGTCAGCCATTTTGATCCGGCAGTATAGAGTAAAATCCAAGTGGATTTTGAAATCAGGAAAGATGAATAAAGTCCAGGTGAAAGTGAAAATCACTCAGTTGTGGACTCTTTGGGACTCCATGGACTATACAGCCCACAAAATTCTCCAGGCCAGAATACTGGAGTGGGTAGCCTTTCCCTTCTCCAGGGGATTTTCCCAACCCAGGGATCAAACCCAGGTCTCCCACATTTCAGGCAGATTCTTTACAAGCTGAGCCACAAGGGAAGCCCAAGTATACTGGAGTGGGTAGCCCATTCCTTCTCCAGTGGATTTTCCTGACCCAGGAATTGAAATGGGGTCTCCTGCATTGCAGGTGGATTCTTTACCAACTGAGATATCAGGGAAGCCCTAATAAAGTTCAAGGAACTTCAAAAATGCAGATTCTTCTAGATCATTCAGCTTATTGGGGGCAGAAGAACAGTGTGAAACATGAACTGACCATATCTGTCTGATCTCCAGTGCTTCTTCCATCCAGAGCTCTCCTGCCCCTGTGGTCAGAAGGAGTTGTGGCCAGAGGAAAAGGAGACTCAGCAAAAGGCCAGGTGGTCAATCCTCGATGTTTTGAGCCACTGGATAGGGGTCCCCCAGTTAGAGGGTGACCCTAGCCGCAATGGCTGTCCTTCCCCACCCAGCCCCATGTGCTGGATGCAGTCCAGGCCCCAGCCAGCACGGAGAAGGCACCCAGGAGCAGAGGGGTTGGACCTGGTGTTTTCCACCTCAGCAGCCTCAGGGGCCATCCTGGGGTCAGGAGTGTTGCCTCCAAGCACCTGCTTCTCCATCCTGGAGCTGGAGGCCTTCCAGAGCCCATGGGCTCCTGGGAATTTCCCGTCACCACACTCTGCACCTACCATTGGGAAACCCCCACTTTCTGTTCTTCCAAGTGGGTTTGGCAAATCCCCTTAACCTTCCTTGGGAAAACTTGTGGTCCGTATGAGTCTGAACCCCTGGTGTTTGCTTTGTAAGGTTTCCAATACCTTCTGATCTGTTTCTGATACCTGCACAGGTGTCCCCAGAAGGAGGCTTGTCTGTTGGTGTTATGTAGGTATGTCCATGGGAGATGGGGGCTCCAGGGTGATGGGTGACAAGCCAAATACCTTGCCTAGAATTAGTGACTTTTACAACAATCTGCAATTTTGATCAGTACAGAGTCACCAAGGCAGTGATTCCAGGGATAGATTCCACGACATGGACCAATTTGTCTTTTGATAAAGGTGGCATTTCAAATAAGTAGAGAACACTGAACACAAGATTTTGGACTTGGATTGGCTAGCCATAGGGAAAGGAGATCAGTTCTGGGTGTTCATTGGAAAACTGATGCTGAAGCTGAAACTCCAATACTTTGGCCACCTGATGCAAAGAGTTGACTCATTGGAAAAGACCCTGATGCTGGGAGGGATTGGGGGCAGGAGGAGAAGGGGATGACAGAGGATGAAATGGCAGGATGGCATCACTGACTCGAGGGACATGAGTTTGAGTAAACTCCGGGAGTTGGTGATGGAGAGGGAGGCCTGGCATGCTGCGATTCATGGGGTCACAAAGAGTCGGACACGACTGAGCGACTGAACTGAACTGAAGTGAATGACTAACATCCCTTTCCATGTTAAACCTCCAATAGATTCCAGCTGGTTGGATGAGGTGGAAGAAAAGAAGACTGAAAATTGCAGGAGGAGATATAAGAAGATGTCTTGGTATTCATGACAAGAGGATGTTAGGAAAGAGACAGAAGCAACAACATGTCTAAGAGACTTAAAACCACAGAGAGCTATTTTGTCCTCAGGCTCTACATGCAACGTAGGTCAGAAGGTCTCTTGCTCCACCCAGACACTCAGGGACTCAGGCTGACTGGGACCCTCCCATCTGGGATAATACAGCTGGTCAGACACACTGGAGAGTCACACGCTGGCCCTTCTATATTTTGGCCCAGAAGTGCCATGTGTCACACTTGCTCAAAGCCTATTGGTCAGAACCAATCATGTGACCCTGCACTGGTGTGGGGCAGTATGGGAAGCAGGTTGAACGTTTATGAATACTACTGTTCCTGCCACAAACTCTATCCTAGTACATGAAAACATCAGATGAAATGGATGACTTTGATGGATGTATAAATTAGCAGAATTGATCCAAGAAGTAAGAAGTTCAAAGAGATGCATAGGAAGAAATGGAAGAAAGATTCTAAGAGTTACCTTCAAGAACTGAGACCCATCCCAGGTGGTTTAGTGGGAGGATAGTGATTGTTTCTTGGGGGCGGGGTCAGATGCTCCCAGAATCCACTGGGGGCTGTACATCCTGTGTGGAGTCAACAGAAGGAAGCCAGGAAGCAAGGGGCAGGAAGTGCCACTGCAGGGCATTAGGGGAAAGCATGGGTCCCTGCCTCCCCCTCCAGTTATTTCCAGTCCAGTGCGGGTGCACTCAGTGCATTCCCAGTCCAGTGGCACTCCCTGCCACTTCTGTAAATGGGAGCTGATTGCCTGGCATTATCCTGTTCTGGTTAATCTCATGTGTTAACCCAACTGGACCACAGTGTCCAGATATTTGGTTAAGCATTGCTGTTCTTGTTCAGTCACTAAGTTGTGTCCAACTCTTTGCAACCCTATGGGCTGCAGCATGCCAGGTTTCCCTGCCCTTCATGGCCAAGTGCACTGTTGAGCTCTGGCCCGGGACGGTGCAGCCTGTGGGGTGCGGTGTGCTGCTGCTCCCGTGCCCCCTAGCTCTTGCTCTGTATATGGCCTGCTCAAGACACCCACCCAGGCCTCTGTTGTTGTTCAGTTGCTCAGTCATGTTTGATTTTGTGACCCTATGGACTGCAGCATCCCAGGCTTCCCTGGCCATCACCGTTTCCTGGAGTTTGCTCAAACTCAGGTCCACTGAGTCAATCGTGCCATCCAACCATCTCATCCTCTGCCGCCCCCTTCTCCTCCTGCCTTCAATCTTTCCCAGCGTTGTGGTCTTTTCCAACGAGTCAGCTCTTTGCATCAGGTAGCCAAAGTATTGGAGCTTTGGTCAAGTATTATTCTATTTTTTTTTTTGGCCATGCCATGCAGCAGACTGGAGCTTAATTCCCCAACCAGGTGGAAGTTCAGAGTCCTAACCACTGGACTGCCAGGGAATTTCTGTTAAATATTATTCTCAATGTCTCCATGAAGGTACTTTGGGATGTGATTAGCCATTAAATCTGTGAACTTTGCATGGATGGGCCTCACCCAATCACCTGAAGCCACGGTGAGAACAAAGACTGACCTCTCCTGAACAAGAAGGAATTCTGCCAGCAGCTGGCCTCTGGGACCTGGACTGGAGCTCTTCCCTGGGTCGCCAGCTGCCAGCCCACCCCTCAGGATTTAGATGTGCACCTTCCCAACTGTGTGAGCCAATTCCTCTGAATAAATCTCTCTGTATACATACACATCCTGTTGGTTCTGTCTCTCTGGAGAATACTGACCAGTGCACCTCCAAAGAGACCATGGACAGCTGGGCAGAGGTGATTCCTCACTGGGAAACTAGGGTGCTGTTACAGGTCAGGAGAGTGTGCTCCTCAGTCAAGGAAGGTCTAAAGAGAGCCAAGAGACAGACAGATGCCCGTAAAACATTAGATATGGGGACCCTGTTGGGGGCCTGGCCAGCTTGCAGTTTATTGTATGAAGCAATTGGAATCACAGAAAAGTATGAGATGCTATTTATAAATATTTATAAATGTGTATTTGTTGTTGTTCAGCTGGTAAGTTGTGTCCAGCTGTTTACTGGACTGCAGCATGCCAGGATTCTCTGTCCTTCACCATCTCCTGGGAAACTTGGGAGCTGTTACAGGCAGGGAGAGTGTGCTTGGCATACTCTGGAGTGTGCTCAAACTCATGTCCACTGAGCCAATGATTGCATCCAACCATCTCATCCTCTGTTGCTCCCTTCTCTTCCCGCCCTCAATCTTCCCCAGCATCAGGGTCTTTTCCAATGACTCGCCTCTTCTCAGCAGGTGGCCAAAGTATTACAGCTTCAGCTTCAGCATCAGTCCTTCCAATGAATATTCAGAGTTGATTTCCTTTAGGTTTGACTTGATGTCTTGGCTATTTTTTTTAATATATACTGTAAATCTGTAGATATACATATGCACATATATTTAGAAATTATTAATTTATTTGGCTGCATTGGGTCTTAGTTGTGGCACATGGGATCTTTGTGCACGGACTCTCTATTTGAGGTCCATCGGTTCAGTAGTTGCAGCATGTGGGCTTAGTTGCCCCCAGGCATGTGGGATATTAATTCCCCCACCAGTGATCAAACCCGTGTACCCTGCATTGCAAGGTGGATTCTTAACCACCGAATCACAAGGGGAGTCCCTGTAAATGTCTATATTTAAAATTAGGAGTCTTTCTGTCAATCTTCAGACATGGGCAAGATTCAAAGTCTTTAGCTATGAGGCACTTTCTTGTCAAGCGCTTTCATCTTGGCACCACTGAAGCTTCATCTTCACGCTGGGGTGATGGTCTTGAGGCTGTCACAGCTGTGCGTGGCCAGGCAGGAGCAGAGCCCACGTGGATTCTCCCGAAGGTAGAAAAGGACAAGATGATCCCTTGGAGTAGATGGGAGGGTTCCAGGTGCTGGTGAATCCAGAGCCATTTGGCTGCCCATGGGAGCAAGTTCTACAGAGGAAAGTTTTGAAAGCTAAGAGATTCATTTTAGAGCCTTACAGGTGCCCAGGGACATCTGCCTCTTTCACTAGAGCACAGGAGAGAAAACTGTCCCTGGACAGCTCGCCCCTGGCAGCCGAGCAAACTGAGACTGCCCAGCTGGCGCTGGTCCGCTCTTTTCATCAAAGGGGCTGGGCTCGCTGGAGGAGTAAATGGCAACCCGCTCCAGTGTTCTTGCCTGGAGAATCCCAAGGACAGAGGAGCCTGGCGGCTTACGGTCCATGGGGTCACCTGGAGGCCTACAGTCCATGGGGTCATGACACCACTGAGCGCGCGCATGCACCCTGAACCGGGGCTCACTCTCACTTCCCATCTCCCTCTCAGGACACCATGATCTCTGTACTGTATTCTGAAGACAGGAAGCTAGGACCAGTGCACCCAAAACAAGTTTGCGTTCAGCCTGGATGACTGAAAAGGAGGAATGCAGAGAAGGGAAGGGAAGGTAGACCGCGATGATGAACTCCGAATTTGTGTGCAAATTCCACTATCAGCTAGCGAACTACGAGTCAGAGACCCCTAGCACGCTCCAAATAGAAGCTGGGTAAACACTGCCACTTTTTGTTTGCCTTGAGAGTTAGCTGTCTGCAAGCATGTTAGGAAACCATGGCAAAGAGCATTCCAAACACATGTGGTGCCTTTGAATTTATTTATTTGTCTCAATTTATTCCAGCCATGTTTGAGCTTGGTGTGATTATGCATCTCACACTGACTGAAGATCACGGCCTGTGTGGTGGGCAGGGCAGGAGGAGGGGAAAGGGTTTCCTAGCTTCATCTAATTTAAAGCACCTTTGACTGAGTGGTGCAGTGAAGAGGATATGGCTAAAACAAATAAAAGTCAGACAGGATCAAAGTGCAGGCACAAATCTATTCCTTCTGGAAGCAGCTCCTCTCTCCCCTGGCCCCCTCTCTCCCCCTGGCCCTCTCTCTCATGTCCCTCCCTTCTCTCTCCCTGGCCCTGTTTTTTTAATTTTCCTTATTCGAGTTGCAGTGATTCTTTTGTGGCAGAGCTCCAGAACGACCTCCTCTCCTCCAAGCGTGACCGCGGCTTCATCTGATTGATGGGCGAAGTCACGGGCACCTCGAGCTTGAAGGAGGTCTGAGAGCCCCCTGATGGCGCGGTGGACACGTGAGGTAGGGCAGTCATCAGCGCTCCTTCTGAGCAGTTCAGAGACAGTCGTGTTGGGAGAAGCTGGCTTGAAGCGCGGAGCCTGGGGATTCCATGAGGTGCGCACTTGCCCTCTGGGCTCCACCCCCTCCCCAGCGCGCGTGCGCGGCTGCTGTTTGGGCGTTCACAGGGTGAGCGTGGGGCGCCACGGAGCCAAGATGGCCGTCCTGCCACGTCACACGCCGAGGGCAGAGGCTCAGGCGATGTTTCCCCTCAGGGCTTCATGTCTGGTCTGGAGACCGCGGGTTGCTCAGATTTCCTGGTTCTGATGACAACTCCAAGGACAGCACACACAGCGGGTACCTTAGCCCCACCCCCCACATCTCACGTAGCACACACACATATACCACATATACACACCACACATACTACACACACACATCACAGACGACACATACAGAACATACGTAGTGCACACACATACGTACACACACACACCCCATACATCGCACACCTTTCCCTCACCTGCCTGTGGGCCATTCTCCCTGCACAGCCTGTGGTCAAGAGGTGGCCCAGCACCACAGCCACACCATCACCCACAATCCGAAAGAGACTCTCCCCAGGTCTCACGGGTCTCACCCCAGGGAGGGGTCTGACTGGCCCTGGCTGGTTACATGGCCAGCCCCTGACCAGTCACTGCATATGGAAAGAAGGCACTCCGCTTAATTGGCCCTAGGCAATCGGATCCCCACCCCGACCTGATGAGATAAGGTGGTCTGTGATAGTGCCAATAAAATCTGTGTGTGTGTGTGGTGTGTGTGCATGTAGTGTGTGTATATGGTGTGTGTGCACATACTGTGTGTGTATTGTGTGTGTGTGGTGTGTATGTGTGGTACATGTGAGTATGTGTGTAAGTACGTGAGTGTGTATTGTGTGTGTATGTGTGTGGTGTGCACTGTGTGTGTATGGTGTGTGTATGTTTATGGTATGTATGTGTGGTATACATGTGTGTGTGTAGTGTGTGTGTATGTGCTTATGGCATGTATGTGTGTGTAGTGTGTGTGTGCGTAGTGTGTGTGTGTGAGATGTGTATGCGTATGGTGTGTGTATATGTGGTATATATGTTTGTGTTTATTGTCTGTGTATGTGTGGTATGTCTGTGTGTGTATGGTGTGTCTGTGCTTACGGTGGGTATGTGTGCTTTGTGTGTGTGTGTGTTATGTCTGTGTGTATATGTGGTATATATGTGTGTGTTTATTGTGTATGTATGTGTGGTAAGTCTGTGTGTGTATGGTATGTGTCTGTTTATGGGGTGTATATGTGGTATATATATGTGTGTGTGTTATGTCTGTGTGTATGGTGTGTGTATGTGTGGTATATATGTGTATATGGGGTGTGTGTATGTGTGGTATGTGTGTGTGGTGTGTGTATGTGTGGTATATGTGTGTGTATGGTATGTGTCTGTTTATGGGGTGTATGTGTGGTATATATGTGTGTGTGTGTTATGTCTGTGTGTATGGTGTGTGTATGTGTGGTATGTGTGTGTGCTGTGTGTCTGTGTGGTAAATGTGTGTGTATGGGGTGTGTGTGTGTGTGGTATGTCTGTGTATGTGTGTTGTATCTGTGTGTGGTATGTCTGTGTGTATGGTGTGTGTGTGGTATATGTGTGTGTATGGGGTGTGTGTATGTGTGGTATGTCTGTGTGTGTGTATGTGTGCTATGTCTGTGTGTGTGTTATGTCTGTGTGTATGGTGTGTGTATGTGTGGTATATATGTGTGTATGGGGTGTGTGTGTGTATGGTGGGTGTATGTGTGGTATGTGTGTATGGGGTGTGTGTGTATGGGTAGTGTGTGTTTATGTGGTATGTCTCTGTGTGTTATGTCTGTGTGTGGTGTGGTATGTCTGGTGTATGTGTGTGTATGGGGTGTGTGTGTATGGTGTATATGTGTAGTGTATGTGTGTATGTTATGTCTGTGTGTCTGGGGTGTGTGTGTATGGTGTGTGTGTGGTATGCCTGTGTGTGTGTGTTATATCTGTGTGTATGGGGTGTGTATGTGTGGTATATGTGTGTGTGGTGTGTGTGTGTGTGTATGGGGTGTGCGTGTGGTATGTCTGTATGTATGGGGTGTGTATGTGTGGTATGTGTGTGTGTGTGGTGTGTGTGGGTGTGTGTTATGTCTGTGTGTATGGTGTGTCTATGTGTGGTATATGTGTGGTATGTCTGTGTGTATGGTGTGTGTATGTGTGGTATATGTGTATGTGGTATGTGTGTGTGTGTGTGGTATGTCTGTGTGTATGGTGTGTGCATGTGTGGTATATGTGTGTGTATGGGGGTGTGTATGGGGTGTGTGTGTGTGTGTGTGTGTTATGTCTGTGTGTATGATGTGTGTATGTGTGGTATGTCTGTGTGTATGGGGTGTGTATGTGTGGTATATGTGTGTGTGGTATGTGTGAGTGTGTATGGGGTGTGTGTGTGTGGTATGTCTATGTGTGTGTTATGTCTGTGTCTATGGTGTGTGTATGTGTGGTATATGTGTGGCATGTCTGTGTGTATGGGGTGTGTGTGTGTGTGTGTTATGTCTGTGTGTATGGTGTGTGTATGTGTGGTATATGTGTGGTATGTGTGTATGAGGTGTGTATGTGTGGTATATGTGTGTGTATGGGGTGTATGTGTATGGTGTGTGTGCGTGTATGGGGTGTGTTTGTGTGGTATGTCTGTGTGTATGGGGTGTGTATGTGTGGTATATGCGTGTGTGGTATGTGTGAGTGTGTATGGGATGTGTGTGTGGTATGTGTGTGTGTGTGTGTGGTATGTGTGTGTGTGGTATGTCTGTGTGTATGTGTGGTATATGTGTGTTATGTCTGTGTGTTTGGGGTGTGTGTGTGTGGTATGTCTGTGTGTGTGTTATGTCTGTGTGTATGGTGTGTGTGTGTGGTATATGTGTGGCATGTCTGTGTGTATGGGGTGTGTATGTGTGGTGTATGTGTGTGTGTGTGTGTGTATGTGTCTGCTCTGTGTGTGGTGTACGGCGCGCGCTGTGTGTCTCTAGTTTCGGGAGGGGCTTTGGGTGGAGGCCGGCCCCGGCCGGGTGTCTGGAGGGTCCTTTCCCGCGGTGCTGTCTGGTGGGTGGGCGCGGAACGCTGCCTCAGGAGATGTCAGGGGTGGCGTCTGATGAAGGGGATTGGGGCCAGTGTGTGGGGCAGCAGCTCCTCTTGTCATGCTCATGTGCATTTTTGAATCCCCAAGACAGGGAGATTTATGAGTGTTTCCCACACTTACTGGTCCAAGAAGATCTCTCTTTACGCTGGAGTGGTAGAAAGGAAGAAGCTTTAGGATAAATATTAATAATTTAAACTGGAAGACATTTCAGGAAGCCCTGTCATCTTCCAGAGGGAAATGAACAATGTGCCCTGGCATTTTAAGGCAGATTCCCTCCCCAGCACCTGGCCAGCTCCCACCCACCAGCACGGGCCCCCTGTGTGAACTCTCCACCGTTGTGGCTTTGGTGGTGCTGTCCCCTCTGCCTGGAATGCCCGTATCCCCAAGCCCACTGACCATTCTTCTGGGCAACTCTGGCCTTTGAGACTGGGGTTAACTTACCTACCTGCTCACACCACAGGAGAGGTATACCTCACGCACTAGGGTGATTCCAGCATGCTTAAGCTCCACTGTATACAAAGCATCCCCCCCCACCGCCATCACCACTCTGTCCAGAGCATCCCCCACAACCTCCATCATCACAGTGCACTAGGGCCCTTTGTACAGGTGCAGGTCAGAGGTGCTTGTTCATTTGTTTGCCTCAGCCAGACTATGAGACACCCAAATAAACTTTTGCTTCCACACAATATCAGCAAAAGCACCTTGTGCTGATACTGTGCTCAGTCATGTCCAATTCTTTGCGACCCCATGGACCGTAGCCCGCCAGGCTCCTCTGTCTGTGGGATTCTCCAGGCAAGAGTACTGGAGAGTTGCCATTTCCTTCTCTAGGGGACCTTCCCAACTCAGGGATCGAACCTGTATTTCCTGTGTCTCCTGTGTTGGCAGGCCAGTTTTTTACCACTGAGGCACCTGGGAAGCTCTGCAATGCTGGTGAATGAAGAAATGATTGAATGACACCCTTATAAGTGTTTCTTAGGATGTTCAGTCAGGAATCTCTTATCGATTTCTACAAGTTTAGAGTGGTTGAGCGTACCAGGCCTTCAGATAGCTAGAACTGAGAAATACTAGTCCCAGTCACTGCAAAGTAGGCTCTCCAATCTCTAAATCTTCAGAAAAAATACTGACTTTGTGACACCCACTGATGACAGTTGCTTTCTATCTCTGCCATGGAACTGTTATCATTGGTTCATGGCCTCTTGGCTTCCCAGGTGGCTCAGTAGTAAAGAATCTGCTTGCCAATGCAGGAGACACCGGTTCGATCCCTGGGTCAAGAAGATCTACTGGAGGAGGAGAGGGCAACCCACTCCAATATTCTTGCTTGGAAAATTCTGTGGACAAAGGAGCCTGGCAGACTACAGTCTATGTGGTTGAAAAGAGTCCAACATGACTGAACGCCTGAGCATGCATGCATGCACGTATGACCTCTTATAGACGATGAACTCGTAGGCTGTCAGTGATTTCTTCTGCTCTCATTTATTCTCACACATACAGTCTCAGTGGTTGCAGTGGACAGAATAATCCACCGTTTGGTGAAATCAGCTGTTGGTCTTACCCTGATTGGCATGGGACCTGAAAATTTCCTGAAGTCCTTGTTGCTTTGGCAAAGCAGTGTTGCATGAAATGTTTCTGATTTGATGTGGGATCTGTGCAAAAATATTCCAGAACACAAAGAGGGATAAAACATCAGGCAACAAATAAAGAACATTAAAAAAAAATTTGTTTATTTGACTGCATTGATCTTAGTTGTAGCACACGGGATCTTTGTTGCAGTGCACAGGCTTCTCTGGTTGCAGCTCGTGGACTTAGTTGCCCCGGGGCTTGTGGGGTCTTAGTTCTACAGCCAGGGATCGAGCCCGCATCCCCTTTACTGGAAGGTAGATTCTTAACCACTGGGCCACCAGGGAAGTCCCAAGAACATGGTTTTTAAAGTTTATCTGGAAAACAAAAATAAAAATTTGGAGAGAGTTTGAATGCCTTGCACCCAATAGACAAATAAAATAAGGACTTTTAGGAGATGAGATATAAGATGAAAAGATGCTTGAGAGTTGATAAAAGAAGAATGATAAAGAAACCAATAGGCAATTGCAGAATTTAAGTTATTATTAGAGCAGTAAGGACTGAAATTACTACTAGAGTAGTAATTTATTTAGAAATAAAATAACCGGTGGGAATATAAAACACAATCAGAAACAAAAAAGCACTGAAATTAAAGAATCAAGAGCTGCTGGGCCAGCAATGTGATGCAAAATGAGGAGAATTTGTTATGTGAAAGGAGCCCAGACCAAAAGGAATTGGGAATAATGTTTTGAAGCTGTAATAGAAGAATATTTTCTGTGACTAGAGAAGACACAAATCTGCACTTTAACAAATCTCATGGTGTCCAAGGGAACATGATTAATTCCACCTGCTGCTGGGTGAAACCCCTGATTGTCCAGGACAAGGAGCAGAGTCTCAGGGACCCAGAAATAACATGAGAATCACTTAGAAAGGGAACCGGCAGGCTGGCCTCAGAGTTCTCTCAAGGTTGGGTGACAAAAGATAGCATCCACAAGAGTTGGGGGGAAGCTTCTGTGAAACCAGGCTTTCCCCAGCTGAGCCCCAGCGTGTGTACTGGCAGCAGAAGACATCAACTCCTGCAGGCGGACTCATGTCCAAGTGCCTGCTGTCTCACCACAGTTCCACTGCTGCTACCAGGACGTAACAGCCTGTTCTAACCAGCCGAAAGATGACTCAACACAGTCCACTGGAAATGTGGATCAGAGAAGGAAAGGCAGGCGCCGAGGACACACTCCACTTAAACATCTCATTGTGAGTGTCATCAGTCACTTCAGTCTTGTCTGACTCTGTGACCCCATGAACTGCAGCCTACCAGGCTCCTCTGTCCATGTAAGACTGGAGTGGGTTGCCATGCCCCCCTCCAGAGGATCTTCCTGACCCAGGGATCGAACTCGTGTCTCTTATGTCTCCTGTACTGGCAGGTGGGTTCTTTGTCACTAGCGCCACCTGGAAAGCAAGCATCACATTAGGTCTGAATAATGGTAGTAAGTGTGCTTACATATCAGAACAAAAATGTTGCCTGGACTCCTAATCTAATCAGATCAGACCAACTTCTTGTGAAACTTAAAACAGTCATCTGATGGAGAAAAGAGAGAAATCAAATCATCAATAACAAATATTTAGAAAAGAATGGAATAGAAAATTTTGTATGCTAGACTTTGTTGGTTGTAGCTGGAACTATTAATATACTGAGAAAATAAGTTCATAGGTTAAAAATTGTCAAAAGAAATTAAATTATTCAAAAAGAAAAAACCCAAGGAAAACAGAAGAAAGGACTATAGAGAACAAGTATAGAGAAGAAGTAACTAATCAGAAAACAGAAACAATAGAAGTGATAAACAAAGATCAAGAACTCACTCTATAGAAGAAGAAAATAGAATAAACTATTAACCAGGTAGTCAAGAAAAATATCAGAAAACATGAATAAATTACATTTAAATAGCCTCAAAGGAGCCAGCATTTGAGGAGAATGATTCCTAAAACTCTATGCTCAAAGAGTTTGAAAAAGTAGCTGAAGAGATTAATTTTCTAAAAAAGTATATATTATTAAAATGAATTGAAGAAGTGCTAGAATGTTTATAGGTGCCAACATATATATAAGAGTTGCAGCAACTAAGTGTGGCTTGTGTGTGTGACTGTGTGTCAAGTTTGTGGGGGTGAGTGTGAGTGTGTGGTATGTTTGGGTGTGAGCATGCTTGGTGTCTGTATGTATATGTGGTGCTTATATGGGTATGAGTAATGGGTATGTGTGGTATGTGTATGAGGTGTGTGAGGATGAGTGCATGTGTATGTGTATGTGTGGGGTGTGTATGTGTGTGAGTGTGTGCTTTAACCTCCTGTAATCTCCTTCAGGCTTCCCAAGTCCCTTCAGTACAAGCAATGATGGTGAGATGGTGATGATGATGGTGGTGATGATGGTAATGGTGATGGTGGTGGTGATGATGGTGTAATGATGGTGATGATGATGGTGGTGGTGATGATGGTGTTGGTGGTGATGATGATGGTGGTAATGATGGTAATGGTGATGGTGGTGATGGTGGTGGTGATGGTGATGATGGTGTTGGTGGTGATGATGATGGAGGTGATGGTGATGATGATGGTGGTGGTGATGGTGGTGGTAGTGATGGTGATGATGATGGTGGTGATAATGGTAATGGTGATGATGGTGATGGTGATGGTGGTGATGATGATAATGGTGATGGTGGTGATGATGGTGATGGTGTAATGATGGTGGTGCTGATGATGGTGATGGTGATGATGGTGATGATGATGGTGGTAATGATGGTAATGGTGATGGTGGTGACAGTTATGATGATGGTGATGGTGGTGGTGATGATGGTGGTGATGATGGTGATGGTGATAATGGTGTAATGATGGTGGTGATGATAGTGATGATGGTGGTGACAATGATAGTGGTGATGGATGTACAAGAGATGTTAAGAACATCGTGAAGTCAGAAAGTGGGTGGATGAGTGGTAAGCAGTCAGTGGAGGGGAGAGCATCAGTTTACATTTCCACCAGGTGAGGATCAGGTCCATTGAGGCAGCTGAGCCAAGTGGTCTGGGGTGTGGGAAGCTGCTGTCCCAGGATGGGCTGGGAGGGGGCTGGGTGACAGTGGGACAGGAACAGTGGGATGGTCCCTGCCCAGCCCCTCATGGCCAGTGTTGTGAGGGCATGAGGGGCAGGTGGGGTGAGGTGAGGTTTGTACAGCGAGTGGTGAGAGACCCCAGCCCCTTCCTCCCCTTGACCTGGTCTGGCTGAAATGCCAATCCTTAGGCCACCTGATGCGAAGAGCCAACACATTGGAAAAGACCCTGATGCTGGAAGAGATTGAGGGCAGGAGGAGAAGGGGGTGACAGAGGATGAGATGGTTGGATGGCACCCTGGACTCGATGGACATGAGTTTGAGCAAGCTCTGCAAGACGGTGAAGGACGGGGAAGCCTAGCATGCTGCTGTCCTTGGGGTTGCAAAGAGTTGGACACAACTGAGCGACTGAACGACAACAACACATGGCCACAATTCCCAGCGTGTCCTGACAACCTCCCACAATGGCCCTACCCTGAACAGGACAGTCGGCATCTGAACCCAGGTCCCACATCAGGTGGGTCCCAGGAGCTGGTTGGCCCTTGGCTCCTCTCCAAGGCCCCCAAGCAAGAGTTAAGCATGGGCCACACTTCCTTCTTTTCCCTTTTATATTCCCCATCACTCTTCCTCCCTCCTTTTTAAAAAGAGGTGGGGGGAGAGGGGCCCAAGGGAGAAAGGGAGGTGGTTACCCCCAAGTCCTGGTGGGAAAGCCCTGGTGAGGACCGCCTGTGCCTGGCTTACCCAGGGGCCTCTGTCACCCCCACAGCAGCAACGGGAGAGAGAAAGGGTCTCTGGACTAGGCCCACTGCTGGTGCACTTGGGGAAGGGAGGCCGTGTGAAGTGCTCCCCTCTGCAGTGCTCAGCAGCTCTAGCGGTGCTGCAGGCTGTGTCCTTGGATGGCCTCTTCACTATACCACACTATACCACACTCACACTGTACCACACTATACCACACTGTACCACACTATACCACACTGTACCACACTACAGCACACTATAGCACACTGTACCACACTGTACCACACTACACCACACTATAGCACACTGTACCACACTGTACCACACTGTAGCACACTGTACCACACTGTGCCACACTATAGCACACTGTACCACACTGTAGCACACTGTACCACACTGTACCACACTGTAGCACACTGTACCACACTGTACCACACTGTACCACACTATAGCACACTATAGCACACTGTACCACACTATACCACACTGCCCCACACTATAGCACACTGTACCACACTGTAGCACACTGTACCACACTATAGCACACTGTACCACACTGTAGCACACTGTAGCACACTATAGCACACTATAGCACACTGTACCACACTGTAGCACACTGTACAACACTGTACCACACTGTACCACACTATACCACACTATAGCACACTGTAAAACACTGTGCCACACTATAGCACACTATACCACACTGTCCCACACTATAGCACAGTGTACCACACTGTACCACACTGTAGCACACTGTACCACACTATAGCACACTGTACCATACTGTAGCACACTATAGCACACTGTACCACACTGTACCACACTATAGCACACTATAGCACACTGTACCACACTGTAGCACACTGTACCACACTGTACCACACTGTACCACACTATAGCACACTATAGCACACTGTACCACACTACAGCACACTGTACCACACTGTACCACACTATACCACACTATAGCACACTGTACAACACTGTGCCACACTATAGCACACTGTACCACACTGTACCACACTGTAGCACACTATAGCACACTGTACCACACTATACCACACTGTCCCACACTATAGCACACTGTACCACACTGTACCACACTGTAGCACACTATAGCACACTGTACCACACTGTACCACACTATAGCACACTATAGCACACTGTACCACACTGTACCACACTGTACCACACTGTACCACACTATAGCACACTATAGCACACTGTACCACACTACAGCACACTGTACCACACTGTACCACACTATACCACACTATAGCACACTGTCCCACACTATAGCACACTGTACCACACTGTACCACACTGTAGCACACTGTACCACACTATACCACACTGTACAACACTGTGCCACACTATAGCACACTGTACCACACTGTAGCACACTACAGCACACTGTACCACACTGAACCACACTGTACCACACTACAGCACACTGTACCACACTGTACCACACTACAGCACACTGTACCACACTGTACCACACTATAGCACACTGTACCACACTATACCACACTGTACAACACTGTGCCACACTATAGCACACTGTACCACACTGTACCACACTACAGCACACTGTACCACACTGTACCACACTGTACCACACTATAGCACACTGTACCACACTATACCACACTGTACAACACTGTACCACACTATAGCACACTGTACCACACTGTACCACACTATACCACACTGTACAACACTGTGCCACACTATAGCACACTGTACCACACTGTACCACACTATAGCACACTGTACCACACTGTACCACACTACAGCACACTGTACCACACTGTACCACACTATACCACACTATAGCACACTGTACAACACTGTACCACACTATAGCACACTGTACCACACTGTACCACACTACAGCACACTGTAGCACACTGTACCACACTATACCACACTGTCCCACACTATAGCACACTGTACCACACTGTAGCACACTGTACCACACTATAGCACACTGTACCACACTGTCGCACACTATAGCACACTGTACCACACTGTACCACACTGTACCACACTATAGCACACTGTACCACACTGTACCACACTGTACCACACTATAGCACACTGTAC
The DNA here is from genome assembly GCF_963930625.1 of Muntiacus reevesi. Taxonomy (NCBI): domain Eukaryota; kingdom Metazoa; phylum Chordata; class Mammalia; order Artiodactyla; family Cervidae; genus Muntiacus; species Muntiacus reevesi. Next base: position 176,100,903 of record NC_089249.1, read on the forward strand.
CACACTGTAGCACACTGTACCACACTGTACCACACTATAGCACACTGTAGCACACTGTACCACACTGTACCACACTATAGCACACTGTACCACACTATACCACACTGTACAACACTGTGCCACACTATACTCCTGAATGGTAACTCAGCTCTGGGTGCTGACAGAGTGGGGAGGACTCCTGGGACTTTGGCCACTTCTGAGTCACACACTGACTTCTTAAAGCTGCTCTTTGGGGCAGGATGGGGAGGGTGGGCAGCAGAATGGGGGGCGGGAGAAGACCTCAAATAAGTTTTGCTTAACAACAGTGTCTGTGATATTCTGGTTAACTGCTGCTCTGTGAGCAGCTGTGGGGCAAGAGACCCCTCCCTTCACGGGGAGACAAGACCCTTACTCTGCGCCCCCCACCTGACCACAGAGCTGCCCCCTGTAGACCTATGGCTCTGAGTCAGGAGGGCGTTCTGTGTGGGGGTGGGGGTGATCCTTGGGAACAGGGACCCCAGGAGGGGAGGTGGGCCACCAGCTTGTCCTGTTGTGTCCTGGAACTTTATAGGTTTTAGAACTGGAAGTCTCACATTTTGGTGACCCCCAGGCCTGGGTTGTGGGGGTGAGCTGGTCACCCTGGAGCTGGTGAGGGGGTGACAAAGGAATGGCTCCCCCAGGGATGTGTGTGGGGAGGGGTCTGGGCTTCTAGAAGGGGAAGGATAGGCTGAAGGGCTGCTCAGGGTGGGTTACCGGGTGCTCGTGCTTGGACTTGACTTATTCGACTCCTAGTGAGTGAAGTTCAGAGCTACCCTGTTGAGCTTCATGCAGACTCAACACTTTAAATGCAACTCATGTGCATTTCAAGTTGCATTGTTAAGGCACCTCTTTCTTGAATTGCCAAGGGTGCCCAGCTTTGTTCGGCCTGCCTGCGGGAGGGTGTGGGTTCTGGGGTGGGGGCAGGTGTTGGCACATGCCCAGCTCTGTCCTCCTTCTCTGTGAGAACAGGGAGGTGGATTCTCCTCTCTGGGTCTCAGTTTCCTCCTGTGTAAAGAGGGACTGGGTTCTGCCCTTAAAGGAGCTGTCCACACCAGCCTTGTCTGACAGTCACCGAGGCCCCCCTTTAGCCCCCGTGGGGTCTCTGGGCCCACACGTGCTGGCTCCGGTCTGCAGCCGGACCTGGCATGGGGCAGCCTGGGGGCCAGTCTAGCCTCCGCCCCGCCTGCCTCTCTGTCCAAGTTGCTCCCACAACACTTTGTCCGGGAGCGGGTGGAACCAGCCGTCTTCTTGCCTCTTGTCCTGGACGGCCTTGGGCCCTTGTTGGTCCCCTCACAGAGGGAGACCCTATCTGGGGCCCTCGTGCTCCCAGGGGTGGGGGTCCTGCCCGCTTCCCACCTCCGGCTGGTCAGCGAGCCTTTCTCCCCTCTCCTATGACCGGTCATCTTGGGACGCGTTGTCCCATCTCGAGGTGAGCCAAGCAGGCTATTCTCAGGAGCTGTTAACCGCAGAGAAAAAAAAAAAAAAACACAATGTTGAGGCTGGCGGAAACAAGGAGAAGTTAATTTAGGGTTTAGCTGTGCTTTTAGAGATTATCTCGAGTGTTTTTCTTGTCTGTTTTTCAAATTAAGACCTGGAGGTATTAAAATAATCTCCAGTGTTATCCGGGGGTGAGGACCAGGCCTGCTTTCTCAGCCACGTGGTGGCCTCGTGGACATCCCGCAGCGCCCCGAGAGAAGGGCTCTGAGGCTCGGTTCTGGCTGCGGCAGGAGGACTCAGCACCCAGCCTCACCCCCGGGTGCCCCGCTGCTGGGAACCAACCAGAGCATCGCGGGCCTCCACTGGCTGCAGGAGGGCCGCGCGGAAAACACACGCCTGCTGGTGCTTAAATCCATTACGCTAAGTGCTTTGGGCTTTATATGCTGTGGGACTCACAGTCCGGCAAAAAAAAAAAAAAAAAAACCCTTTTAATAACTCATTATTAAAACCATTTGCCTTTCGCCTGTTTGCGAGTATGAGTCCTGAAATATCTCCTGGCTGATTGTGCAGGATCATGATACTCAGCAGAGCTCACCCCCTCCCAGGCCCACCGCCCATCATAAAGCTGCCCCGGTGGCTGGCAGGGGCGGAGGGCCAGGGGCTCACTCCACCTCTGCCACTCAGGGCCTGGCCGTGGGGGGCGAACGTGGAGGGTCTGGGACCTTGGAGTGTCACAGGAAGATGCAGGGAGGGTCCCTGGAAGGCCCAGGCGCTTCTCGTGACAGTGGAGGGCCTGTAGAGTGGGGGGCAAGGGCCGAGACGAGGGGGCGGCTTCACCCTTGCCACTTTGTCCTGTCCTGTGACTGTGCAGGGTCCCCGAGTCCTTCTGGGGCTGGAGAGACGACGCCTTAGATAATGAGTCGTCCGGCCGGCCTCCGGGGTGGACTTGTGGCCCCCAAGACGGTAGATGCCACCTTCCGAGGTCTTCATGCTCCCGAGGTGGCTCTGCATCCTGGCAGGGAAATAGGTGTTGTCAGGCCCTGGGGACATGGTATGTGGGGCCCAGGGCAAAGTGAAAGCATGGGCCCTGTGTTGAGAATGTCTACCGGCCCCCTGACAGGGACAACAGGGCCGGGCCCCAAGCGTGGGCCTTCTGCGTGAGGAGCCCTGGGGACCACACAGGTCGTGCAGCTGGTGTCCCTGCCATCCTTCTCCTCCCCACCTGCCCGTTGGGGAGACGGCCTGGCCCCACTGCTGTTGGTTTCAGTGTGTGTGTGTGTGTGTGTCTGCATGCTCAGTTGTGTCCGACTCTGTGAACCCAGGGATTGTAGCCCGCCGGGCTCCTCTGTCCATGGGATTCTCCAGGCAAGAATACTGGAGTCGAGTGCCAGGACCTCCTCCAGGGGATCTTCCCAACCCAGGGATCCAACCTGGGTTTCCTGCCTTGCAGGGAGATCCTTTACCATCTGAGCCACCAGGGGAGTGTTGGTATCAGAGGGAGGCCTGGAGCCCAAACATCTGACTGTGGAGTAGATCCTGGGGTCTCCCCACGCCCCTTGCCATGAGGCAGTTGGGGTACTCTTGGGGAACTTGGGAGTCTGAGCACCTGTCACCCACAGGAGACACCAGCACCCTCTCCCCACCCGCCCTTCCCCTCCCATTTGCGTGTGTCCTGGGAGGTGTCACCTGGCGGGCGCAGAGGACAATGCTCTAATGCAGCATTCAGCTGCTGATTGCTTCTCCATGCCAGACCCTGGGGGCACTGGGGACGTGGCACTGTACAGGCCGCAGTGGGTAGGATGGATCTGGTCCCTCTGCTGAGGAGCTCTGGTCTCTGAGGGAGGCAGGCTCACCGAAGGGCTTACAGAATCATCTGCTCGTGGTCGTGAAAGTGCTGGGCAGGGGACCAGGGACAGAGGACAAGAGATGGTGCTCTCTGGAGTCTGACCGAGGGGAGGCAGGGCATCCCAGGGAAGGTGGAGGTCAAGCCCGAGGGGCTTGAAGGACCCAGGGACCAAGAGCCTGGTGCAGGCCAGGAGGTGATGGAAGGCCAGAGTGCTGAGGGTGGGGGGACTCAGGGGGGTGAGACACAAGGCTGAGTGGCCAGCCATGTATATTCTAGTTTTCCTTGTTTTCCATTGTTTTGTGATCTAGTGGGTGCAGGGATGTCTCTCTTTTGCTCTAAGCTGCGTTTCCCTGACTTCTTGTGATCATAATTTTTCAGGTGTGTGCTGGGCATTCATGTGTTCTGATTCACTTATTTTGCCCATTTGTGTCTCTTGCCCACTTTTCTGTTGGGTATTTGGGTCTTTCTTGTGAGTTCTCCTCACTGTATGTTTTGGGCATCTACCCTTTACAGGTCATCTCTGTTAAAATATGTATTTCATACATTTCTTCTTTTCTAATTCTTGTGGTATCTTTTGCCATGTAAATTTTTTAAAAAGCAAAATTAAAGTACACGTGGATACAGAACAGTCTACACATTATAAGTGTTTAGGTTGGTGGATTTTGACAGAGTGAACAGGCCTCTGTAATTATGCCAAATCAGGGTCAGAGTGACACAGAGCATCATGTCTCCTGTCACCGCGTCCAGAGAGTGATCCCAGAAGTAAGATCTGCCCCCATTCTTGGCTTCACAGCTCAGTTCTGCCTGCTTCTGAGCTTTCTATAAATGGATCCATACAGTCTGTACTCTTTTCTGATTATGAAAATAACACAGTCATTTAAAAAATTCAGAAAATGTAGTAAACTGTAAAGAAGAAAACATTGGTTAATATGGTTTAAGATATTTTAAATATAATTTTTTGGCCGTTTCTATATTTTTCTTCTGTGAGTTGCTTGTGAGGTCTCTGCCTCTTTTTTTTTCCTATTGGAATTTTGCCTTTAAAAAAATAACTGTGGTAAAACACCCTTTTCAGAATATGATATTAGTTCATTGTCATCTTTGTTACCCATATTTTCTCTTGATTTGTCATTTGCTTAAGTTTGTCATTTGAGGTAAATGATAAAATTAGGTCTGTATAGTCAATGCTATGGTTTTCCCAGTAGTCATGTATGGATGTGAGAGTTGGACTATAAAGAAAGTTGAGCACCGAAGAATTGATGCTTTTGACCTGTGGTGTTGGAGAAGACTCTTGAGAGTCCCCTGGACTGCAGGAGAGCCAACCAGTCCATCCTAAAGGAGATTGGTCCTGAATATTCATTGGAAGGACTGATGCTGAAGCTGAAGCTCCAATACTTTGGCCACCTGATTTGAAGAACTTATTCACTGGAAAAGACCCTAATGCTGGGAAAGACTGAAGGCAGGAGGAGAAGGGGATGACAAAGGACGGGATAGTTGGATGGCATGACTGACTAAATGGAAATGAGTTTGAGCAAGCTCCAGGAGATGGTGAAGGACAGGGAAGCCTGGTGTGCTGCAGTCCATGGGGTTGCAGAGTCGGACATGACTGAGTGCCTGAAGAATAAAGATCCTTTTACATTTTAAGTAATTTTTCCCTTTGCTAATTGTTTTTATACTTGGTAAGATCTTACTTAACTTACCAATGAAGTCAGTGAAATACTCAACTGTATTTTCTATAAAAATTGTCACAGTTTCTTTTTATGCTTAGCTTTCCCTTTTATTTGGAATTTACTTGGAGATATGGTTTGGAGTGAGGCTCTAACTTACTTAATCTCCATGGAGTCAAGCTTTCAGACACCGTTAGTCCCATCCTCCCTCTAGCCATTTCTATTGCTTCTTTGATCATATATTAAGTTTTACTAGTAGTGTCTTTGAGGTGTATCTCATACCCACTGTCGGCCCATTAATCTTTGCACCATTAAGTTGTATTTACTGGTGTAACTTTCTCATGCATTTTAATATCCCCAATGCAAGTAACCCTCACTGTTTCTCTTTTCCAGAAGTCTTAGTTATTTTTGTTGGTTTATTCTTTCAGGTCATCTTTGGCATTATTTAGCTGAATTTTTGGAATGGCATGAAACTCATGAAAATTTGGAAAGATCCAACTTGCTTACAATCTAGCCTGTCAGAAGCACAGTGTATCTCCCCATCATTTTTTCTTCTCCTTTACCTTTTCCTCAGGTGAATCACAATTGTTTACAGTCATGTCTCTCCCTCTGGAGACCCGTCGGTACTCTGGGGTCAAAGGCAACATCATCTGAGGTGTTTGTAACCGCAGGAATGAAGACAGCACAGGTGCATCGCTGGGCTCATGCAAACCTCCCCTGAGGACACACGTATGTGTGTGTTGGGAGCTGGTGCCCTGAGCTGTCCCTCTGTCCCTCCAGGGAGGATGGGTGCTTCTGTCTGGGGAGGGAGGGGTCCTTTGCTCTCCTGGGTCTCAGGAGGCAGCATCCTGAGCCCTCAGGCTCTGGGAGCTGTGTGGGGCCCATCCAGGGCTGGGAGGAGGCCCTGGGCCCAGCTCAGCCAGAAGAGCCCCACAATAATTTTAGGTTGCTGCATAAGATTTCGTTTTATAAATGACTCTTCTGCTTATAAATGCTTGAAGACTTGTGCCTTAGTGCCAAAGACTCAACCTGTAGTAGCGAGATTACAACCCCAGATCCAGGAAGAGAGCTATGTGCAACCTGGGAATTCTCCTGGCAACCCCGGCTTCCACCACACGGGTGGTCCCGGGATCCCCTTTCACATAAAGCCTGTTTGAGAGGGGTGTGGGGGTGATGTGGGTGGAAGTGACCGTGAGGTGGCTCTTGTTTCCCTGGAATAGTCCAGGTGAGCAGCCTCCTGTTCCTCAGGAAGAGGCAAGGACGGCTGTGGTGGACAGGTGGTCCGGGCTCCGTGAGGTCACTCCCCCGCTGGTGCCGGAGGTCAGGGAAGCGTCTTCACCTCTCCAGAAGCAGCAGATGAAAAGACCCCATTTTTGAGGGCTGCAGAGAGCCAGGGTTTCCTGGGGAGAGGGGCAAGGTCACGACCAGCTTTTGATCCCTTTTCCTTCCGCCAAAGGAATTTCCATTCTTCGCTATTGGGGACTGAATTCATTTCCGGCAACACATTTCCCGGGATGAGAGTTCGGCAGGTCCAGGGGTCTTGGGTGGGTCTCGCTTTTGAAAGGAAAGCGGCCCTTTTCTCTCTCTTTTCTTTAGCCACACTGATAGCAGTTGGCTGCTCCCTCTTATGAATTCTCCAGAGAAATGGAAATAGCAGCTCCGAGTCTTAAAACCACGTCCTTTGATCTGAATGTTCCAGGAAATAAAACACCTTTGCAGTTATGGAGTCCAGACAGGGGCGCAGGTTCGGGGGGTCCCTGAGTGGTGCTCCTACCCTCACATGTCAGGACGGCAGCCCCAGCCCTGGCCGACACGGTGAATCTCCTCATGTGACTGGGTTCTCCTCCCCATGAGGGATTCCACGGGCAACGCGGACCTTCGGGGCCCATGCCTCCTTCCTGTCCTAATCACTTATCGCTGGGACCATTGCCCCAGCCTCTGATGCCTGCCCGGCCCCAGCCTCTTTCCACTCAAATCCATCCTTCCTCACACCAGACACATTATCTGAAATCAGTGTGAAGTGTAGACCTGGCCAGAATCAGCTGCTTAAAGATAGCTGAGCAGGAGTTGCTCACCCAGGGTTGGCTCTCTGGGTACTGAAGCCTAGCTGATTCTGATCAGGGCTCATCCAGCATCCTGTTCTGTCTGCGTGAAGAAAGAATTCTGTACCAGCTGTCCCCTGGCCCCAGGCATCGCTACTGGTCAGGGAGGAGGTACCTAGCCCCGAAGAATTGGTGCTTTTGAACTGTGGTGTTGGAGAAGACTCTTGAGAGTCACTTGGACTGCAAGGAGATCCAACCATTCCATCCTAAAGGAAATCAACTCTGAATATTCATTGGAAGGACTGATGCTAAAGCTGAATCTCCAGTACTTTGGCCACATGATGCGAAGAACTGACTCATTGGAAAGACCCTGATACTGGGAAAGATTGAAGGTGGGAGAAGAAGAGGATGACAGAGGATGAGATGGTTGGATGGCATCACCGACTAGATGGACAAGAGTTTGAGCAAACTCTGGGAGTTGGTGATGGACAGGTGAGCCTGGCGTGCTGCAGTCCATGGGGTCACAGAGAGTCGGACACAACTCAGTAAGTGAACAACAACCCAGCTGGTCTTTGTTGACTGTGTCCCCCCCCCCCCCACCCCAGCTTCACATGTAGAAGTCCTAAGCACTAGGACCTCTGAAGGGGCTGCACTTGGAGACAAGCCTCTTACACAGGTTGTCAAAATGAGGTCACCAGGGTGGGCGTCCTTGTAAGAAGAGGAGATGAGGATGCAGACACACACAGAGGGAAATCAGCCACCTACACTTCAAGGAGGGAGTCCTTGGAAGAAACAAGTCTTGATCTCAGACTCCGGCCTCCATAAGTATGAGAAAAAAGCACATTTCTGTTGTTTTAGCTGCCTGGCCTGTGGGTCTTTGTTACAATGGCCTGCTCTGACTAACCCACTGGCCAAGTGGCCCTCAAGAGGTTCTTTAACTTTCCGAATTTGACGAAAGCATTTGTTGAGGTTTCTGGCCCATTCTGGGGGTGGGGTATGTACAGCAGTTTCCATGGATTCTAGCACAAACTGCAGCCCATGGGCCTCCCCTTGGGCTCGTGTGGAGCTGTCTGAGTACCTCTAACAAACTGGCTCTGTGGGGCGCACCTTGGTGTTTGATTAGCTAGTGTGGGGGGCAGCCTGGGCTTCGGGCTTGCTCCAGCCCCCCGGTGACCCTGGTGAACACTGGGGGCTGCCTGTGGGGTGGGGGGCACTTGACATTTGTTCCCTGTCAGCTCCCAGGACTCTTCATCAAGAACGCGTGGTCCCGGCGGCGGTGACCGGGGGTGACCAAGACCTGGCTGCCGGCTGGACACTGTCCTCCACCGGCCGGCCTGCCCGGCGGCCTGTGTCTGAGGCGCTCTGCAGGGGGATGGAAACCCCTCATTGGCAGGAAGACTCTTCCCCGCAGCGGGAACAACGGTTCTCACAGGCCACACACGCAAAGTTTAAAAAGTAACCACTTTATTGGGTGTCTCCAGTTGGTGAAAAATTCATTGAGTTCCACACTTAGGGCAGGCGCCTCCTCCGTCTGTATAGTGAACTTTAATGAAAGGTTTTCAAATGTAATTATTATTTTTCTATAACCAAACTTATTTTTGGAATCAGGGCTCCATGGAACCTGATAACTGAAGTGTAACCTAATGTCTTCCAGATTGATCCTGGGGTTTAAACGCTCAGTTCACAGGGCCCCTGAGTCTCCCCAGGCCAGGCTGAGACCAGCTGCAGCTGAGGACCATGGTCACAGCCAGCGTGGACGGGGACTGCAGGGCCTGGGGTCGCCGTGGGTGTGGACACCTGTCAGAGGGAGGCGGCGGGTAGGTTCCCACAGCTCCCTGTAACCCACCGTTACGGACTCCCCGGTGTGGACAGCTCTGGGGGTGGGGCGGGCGGTGGGGGGACAGATGGGGACATGGACCAGCTCCTCTGTGCTGCCAGCTTGGTGGGAAGACTTTGAGAGTCAGAGCTGAGCTGGGGGAGGGGGCGCTTTACAGGATGAGAAATTCAAGTTTTCGTTTAGACCAGACTGGGGAGAGGTCTGGGTCAGATTGGGCCGGGGAGGGGGTGTCGGGTCCATTGCCCGATCCCAGCTGCTCCTTCAGGACCCAGTGGCCCCCACAACGCCACGCCGATGTGGCTGGGCCCCTGCCCACGGGATTCAGGAATCAGAGACTCCAGCTGACTGCTCAGCCCATGACACCCAGAGAGGTCTCCGAGTGTCCCGCAGGCCCTCCGCTCAGCAACCCTGCTCCCTGAGGCCCTGCTGCCTGCACCAATCCCTGGAGGGGCCTCCCTGGGGATGCGCTTGGCACCCCGTGTGAGCAGACAGACCCTCCTGAGAACCGAGGCGGGCGCCTTCACAGCAGCTTCACCTGCTGGCGGGCTCCGTCCTTGGGCCCCTTTCCGCCCCAGTGCTCCCGGGCATCCAGGCCCGGACTGTCCTGCTAACGTCCGGATGGGGACGCCGCTGACGTCCAGGTGAGGACCCCGCTGACGGCCGGGTGCGGACACTGCGGGGGCCTCTCTGCCCTGGAAGCTCTGACTTCTGGCCAGCGCTGCCCGGGGGGCGGGGTGGGCTCGGGTCCCCCTTCCATTCCCAGGCCGGTTGTCAGAGGCCTGGGCTGTTCAGCGCAGGGCGCCTCCTCCTGCCCCAGCTCTGCTCCCCAGCCCCCTCGCTTCTGCCGGAGGATCGTGCTCCCAAGACAAGCCAGTCGGTGAGCGCGCCCCCGCAGGACCTGGATTAAGTCAGTCTGTGTCCGGGCCCCGGAGCCAGGCCTGGAGGCTCCCTGGCCTGGTTTCCCCGCCGCCCACAGGCACCGCAGGTCCTGGGGTCCTGGAGTGGCTGACCCGCCCACCTCGAGGCCTGGGGCTGCAGCTGCATCCGCTCTGTTCCAGCCTCCAAGGCCCCTGCTAGGAGCCCTGCCTTCCGCCCATCTCTCTCACAAGTGGGGAGGGGCTACCAGGGGGTAAAGAACCACCTCCCGCCCTCACCCGGGTGTGGGCAGGTAGGAAGTGCCCGGGTTCCCCACATGAGCTGCACTTTGGGCCTCCGGATTCTCTGTACCTTTCATCTTGATGAAGTTACTTGACCAAACCAGCCCATGCTTCAGAGCAGGGTGGAAAGGAAACAGACTTCAGAGTCAGAAGACCGAAACGTAATCGCTGCTTCTCCACTCGCCTGCTGGTCACCTGGTACCGTTTGCTTGGCCTCTCTGAGCCTCTTTCTGCACTTTTAGGAGATCATAGCACGTGGTTGCGAGAAGGAAATTAGATCATGCCCCGAGCACTGACCCCAGACCCTGGCCATTCTCTGAGGAGGCATCTGCTCAGGAGGCCTCGGCCAGGGCCAGGGCGTGAAGTATGCGGGCTGAGATGCTCTCGGTGTCTTTCAGGAAGAGAACAGCATGGGGGTCTTTGGTCCTCGATGGGTAATTTCCTGTTAACAGAAATGGCGTGTGAAGCCAAACAGAGGGAGACCTCCATTTCCAGAAGCGTGTTATTGCACTCAAGCCCTGGGAGGGCTGCCCGCGTGGAGGGCCCCCCCATGGAGCACCCTGCTTCCCCACCGACCTTGGCCTCGCCCGCCGGGGAGGAAGGCGGTACAGTTGTAAGGCTTTCTTTTTGGAAAAACAAGAGTTATGGGGAACGACATTAATTTAAAAGCTTTTAAAGAGCCAGTTCACCTGTGAAAGTGCTCCCCGGGTGAGGGCCTTCCTGTGTGGAAAACAGCCGGTCTTTAAAAGGATTTTAATTAATGTTGCTGAGAAACGTACCAACGGCACTTAAGGCTGAAAGCTCAAGAGCCGAGGTGCCAGCCAAGAGTTTTATGACGGGGCGTGAGTTCTTCAAGGCAGTTGAAATAATATTCCCATGCACTCAACCTCAGCACTCACCTCCGGTCACGGCCAAAAATAAGTGTGGGGAACCCTCGGCGGCCTAACCCCCAGCCCTCCAGACGACACAGCCTCTGCCTGGATGCAGCAGAGGTGTTTTCAGGCATGCGGCTCCTCCTCGCCCATCAGGACGTGCCTTGCTGGGGCACCCGCTCCTGCCTGGGTCCGCCCGGCCTGGCTCAGGTCTGATGTGGATCCGACCTGTCATCCAGCTGGTGCCAGGAATTGGACCTGGAGGAGGGGGACAGAGGGCAAGGGGCGCAGGTCCTGGATGGCCCGTGCAGACCGTGCCTTGAGCTGCCGATGGTGGAGCGGAGGCTGGGGGCCCAGCGCGTCCGGGAGGGCTCTGGGGGCCGTGGCCGAGCCCGATGGCTGGTGGTCGTGTGGTACGTGAGACGCAGCTCTGGCCATTCGTCCTGGGACATGTGGTAGAGGCGGTGGGACTGAGGGAGCCTGGGCGGGGGGTCCTCTCTCCCCCGAACCAGGGGTGGGAGAGACAGCCTTTAAGTTCTGGCTGCAACATCCTAGGAGGTTTAGCCCCTGAGCCGGCCGCGAAAGCCCTCCTGCTCTCTTCACGGTGGGTCTTTGGGGCTGGCCTGGGCTGGGTTTGCTGAAGGCGCTCCTACTTATTTAAGCTTTACTGTTTCATGGAGAACTTTCCCCAGATGAGGTTACCTTCCTTATAAATTCCTACCAGCACTGCCTGCTTCCTGAGGGGCAGCAGAGCTCAGTGAACAAAAGCACGGAGCCAGAGGTCACAGGTTCAGACCCTGGCCGTGCCACTTACTAGCCGGGTGACCTTGAGCAGGTTACTTCGCTCCTCTGTGCCTCAGTTTCTCTATCTTTAAAACGGAGACAAGAGTAGTCACCCCTTTGTGGGATTGCCGTGAGAGAGGAGTCAGTATGAGCACAGCCGTTGAAACAGTGCCCGGGATGTTGTAAGTGGGCGCTACGTGGACGCTTGCCATAGAAGTCCTGCTAAGGGCACTCTTTTGGAGAAAAGGCAGGTGTGACGGCTCCCGCAGCCTCAGGGCCCCGTCCCACGATGGAGTGAGAAAGGGGGTGCGTCAGTCAGGGATGGGCTCGTTCAGGTGTGGGAACAAGCACACCTCCCGTCTCAGGGGCTCAGACCATAGACACCCGCTTGCCGCTCACTCTACCGGCCGCTTGCTGAGGGCCCCGGGCTGTCGAGGGGTCACTGTCTGGATCCTCGTGGGTTAGGGTCCCACAGGAGGGGGAGAAGTGTGATCAGAACCCACTCAGTGGCTCCCCAACACTCCCTGTCTGCCCTGAGCATCCCCAGAGGACAGAGACGTGAGTGCTGGTCCTTGGGGGCTGAGTTCAGCGTGGAGCACTGACTGCTGGTAGAGGGAGTGGAAGCTTCCTGGGCCCACCAAACTCGGGAGCCTGAGAAAGGCCTTTTGGCCCCTGAAATACATACCCTATGTATTTTTGGAAGTATTAGATTTTTCTCTCTTGGAAATTTCCCTCCTCCTTCCCCCCAAGACCCCAGGTCTTGCACAGTCTGGGCGGTGGGGTCGTTTCTGGGTGGGGTAATCAATCCTGAACCTCTAGGTCCTCTTCCTGCCACGTGGCATCCCTGTTTAGGGCTGGTGTCCAGGGGCCAACAGGTCCAGCTCACAGGGCAGGTGAGCTCCACTTGCTGAGGGTGGGAGGTTGCTCCCACCCACTCTGTGCCCCACTTATGTTCCAAACCCACGTCTGTCACCTCACCAGGGCCTCTCGGGGTGATGGGGCAGCATGGCCTGGGCCCCAGAGCCCCACTTGGTCCCCTTTCCTATCTGAAGATGTACACCTGAAGTGCTCAAGCAAAATTCCCTGTCCGCCTCCCCTAATCTTTATTTTGAAAAATTTTAAACCTACAGAAAATTAGAAAACAGAGAAATAATGAAGAAATAATGAGATTTGCCAGTTGCTAGTGTTTGGGGCAGATTTTTCTTTTTTAATTAAATAATTTTTCTTTTTGGCTGCACTGGTTTTTTGTTGCTGTGCACAGGATTTCTCTGCTTGTGGCAAGCGAGGGCTGCTCTCTAGTTGCGGTGTGTGGGCTTCTCGTTGCGGTGGCCTCTCTTGTTGCAGAGCACACGCTCTTGAGCACACGGGCTTCAGTGGCTCCCGGGCTCTAGAACATAGGCTCAGGAGTTGTGGTGCGTGGGCTTAGCAGCTCTGCCGCATGTAGGATCTTTCCAGACTAGGGATCGAACCCATGTCCCCTGCATTGGCAGGCAGATTCTTTACCAATGAGCCACCAGGGAAGTCCAGATTTTGCCTTTTAATCTCAAAGCATAGAAATTTCGATTCTGCTTTTTTTCCTGGGCAACGGAGACCCCTTCCCGTCGTCTTCAAGGTCAACGGCCTGAGTGTCTGAGGGCAGATCTCAGGCCAGGTTCACCCTGGGATGCCAGTGACTTTTGAGCTGGCTCCAGAGAGAGGAGGGGGTGCACAGACGAGTTCTCCATCTCAGCGTCACATTACATTTTCCTTAATTCCTTCTCAGGCCTTCTCTCCTTTCCTTCTTAGGGACACCCTTTGCTGTCTTTGCTCCAGGCTGTGGTCACACACTTCTTTCCACGTGATCACTGTCTCACCTCCCTTTCCTCCTCCTTTCCAGATTTCTAAGAAGACTCGACTCATGGGAAGAGACCCTGATTCTGGGAAAGACTGAAGGCAAGAGAAGGGGGTGAGATGGTTGGATGGCATCACCGACTAAATGGACATGAACTTGAGCAAACTCTGGGAGATAGTGCAGGACAAGGAAGCCTGGCATGCTGCAGTCCACGGGGTCGGTTGCAAAGATTTGGACATGACTTAGTGCCTAAATAACAGCAAGATTTTTTCTCTGTTCTTCCAGCCCAGCTGAAGTCCTCACTGTGTGTGAAAGTCCTCGTTATCAGTGGGAAGCCCTCATCACCCACCTGGCACATTCACCTGCATCTACACCATCTTTGCTGGCTGCCCACTGGGCATAGGGTGATGTCTCTCTGCTCCCAGGGCCGGCTCCACTTGCAGACCCTCTCACGCACTCAGGGTCTTCACCCCATCACCATCGAGGCTTCTGCTCTCTAGATCTGCCCTTAGAAACGTGCCGAACACATGCCGTGTCCTGTCAAATGCTTTCCCAGCCCTGAGTCCCCCTTCAGTCCCTGGGAGTAGAGATGGAAGGGGTCATCAGGGGAAGGGCTGGAAGAGAAGGGTGGAATAGGCAGGGCAGGCGGCCCCAGACCCGCCTTGAACACTGGCTTAACCGGATGTTACTTATTTTTAAAGAATAGTCAGAGACACACAAGCGTTTTCATGCAGTGGGATCTTGGCAGCACTGCATATAGTAGACGTCTGGAAGCAGCCTCTTTGTCCTTGTAACTCTCCTCTGGCCTTTCTTTTCCTCCGTGTGCCTGGGCTTTCTTGGAAAGCACACCACCTGCTGAAAGCTTCAGAGACACCAGATTGCCTTGATTGGTTCATTCTTCACTTACTGGCTCCCTGAAGGCGTTATATTGAGCACTTATTATGGACCGCATTCTGCAGCCTCATGGAGTTTACAGTGGGGGAGATATCTCATAAACAGATAAACAGACCATAAAGTATGTAATTGTAACTTGTGATAAGTGCCGTAAAATGAAGAAGTGATGTGCACCGTGAGAAAACCTTGGGAATGTTACCTGGGTTGTGTAGTCAGGGCAGGCCTTCCGGAGGAGGTGACATCTAAGTTAACTCATACAAATGCTGCAGCCATAAGGCTAAGAGAACACTCCAGGCAGAGGCACACCAGGTAAGAGAAGGTCCCAGGGGAGCAGAGGCCTCGGTGCGTGTGTGCTGGAGATGCCCAGGGCGGCTGGGAGGGGTGCTAGGCAGGGTCACGAGGGCCTCAAGCCCGGCAAGGTGACTGTGGTTCACTAACTGGACCACGGGAGACTTGGAAGGCCTTCAGGGCAGCTCAGCGTAAGCTCCAGGCTGTCACTCCGCCACCACTGGGGAGAGCATGGATGAGGAAGAGGGTGGGGGAGGAGGGAGAGCAGGGGGGAGGGGAGGGGGAGAGGGAAAGCAGGGGGGGAGAGGGAGAGCAGGGGGGGAGAGGGAGAGCAGGGGGAGGGGAGGGGAAGAGGGGGAGCAGGGGGAGGGGGGAGAGGGAGAGCAGGGGGAGGGGAGGGGAAGAGGGGGAGCAGGGGGAGGGGGGAGAGGGAGAGCAGGGGGAGGGGAGGGGAAGAGGGGGAGCAGGGGGAGGGGAGGGGGAGAGGGAGAGCAGGGGAGAGGGGAGGGGGAGAGGGAGAGCAGGGGGAGGGGAGGGGGAGAGGGAGAGCAGGGGGAGGGGAGGGGGAGAGGGAGAGCAGGGGGAGGGGGGAGAGGGAGAGCAGGGGGAGGGGGGAGAGGGAGAGCAGGGGGGGAGAGGGAGAGCAGGGGAGGGGGAGGGGGCAGAGGGAGAGCAGGGGGAGGGGGGAGAGGGAGAGCAGGGGGAGGGGGAGAGGGAGAGCAGGGGGAGGGGGGAGAGGGAGAGCAGGGGGAGGGGAGGGGGAGAGGGAGAGCAGGGGGAGGTGGGAGAGGGAGAGCAGGGGGAGGGGGGAGAGGGAGAGCAGGGGGAGGGGAGGGGGAGAGGGAGAGCAGGGGGAGGGGAGGGGGAGAGGGAGAGCAGGGGGAGGGGGTAGAGGGAGAGCAGGGGGAGGGGAGGGGGAGAGGGAGAGGGGCGGGGGAGAGGGAGAGGGGAGGGGGAGAGGGAGAGCAGAGGGGGAGGGGAGGGGGAGAGGGAGAGCAGGGGGAGGGGAGGGGGCAGAGGGGGAGCAGGGGGAGGGGGGAGAGGGAGAGCAGGGGGAGGGGGTAGAGGGAGAGCAGGGGGGAGGGGAGGGGGTAGAGGGAGAGCAGGGGGAGGGGGTAGAGGGAGAGCAGGGGGGAGGGGAGGGGGTAGAGGGAGAGCAGGGGGGAGGGGAGGGGGCAGAGGGAGAACAGGGGGGAGGGGAGGGGGCAGAGGGGGAGCAGGGGGAGGGGGGGAGAGGGAGAGCAGGGGGAGGGTGAAAGGGAGAGCAGAGGGGGAGGGGAGGGGGCAGAGGGAGAGCAGGGGGAGGGGAGGGGGAGAGGGAGAGCAGGGGGAGGGGAGGGGGCAGAGGGAAAACAGGGGGGAGGGGAGGGGGCAGAGGGGGAGTAGGGGGAGGGGGGGAGAGGGAGAGCAGGGGGAGGGGGGAGAGGGAGAGCAGGAGGAGGGGATGGGGAGAGGGAGAGCAGGGGGAGGGAAGGGGGCAGAGGGGGAGCAGGGGGAGGGGGGGAGAGGGAGAGCAGACGGGAGTTGCTGGCAGAGGTGAGACAGGTGAGTGATGGCAGTGGCTGGACCAGCGCCATGGAGGGGACATCCAGGGCGGGTGTGCAGAGGGCCCTTTATTCCTGCAAAGACATTTATCAGATGACCCTTCCCACCAAGTCCTCCATCTGCCAGCAGCTTGTGCAAGATCCTTACCTCAGGGAAGGGAGGCCCTCACAGAGCAAGAGAGAAGGAAGGAGACCACTTCAGCTTTTGAGGTGAATTAACATGTGAATCTTCCCAGATGAGATTGTACAGTGATTCAAGGTCTCTGTCATTTACAAGACTAAGTTTTTGTGCACCCAATGGTGTAAATACACTTATGCATTAAGTATAGACTTAATGCAGACTTGGGAAGAATGCAGTATGATGAGAGTTTTCCCACCCCAGATGATAAGCATTTCAGAGGTTAGGGGGAGGAGGCGAGCCGGGAATAGCAGTGAACCTGGTCTGAAGACGGGACCCTCCCACCTGAGGCCATGGAGACAGAGGCCGTCGTCCGGAGGAGCTGAGAGGCCACCACGGTGGGCCAGCAGAGGGGGTGGAAGGAGGCTAAAACCAGCTTTAAATCCACCTGTTCCAGCCAACAGGAGAGGTCAGCAAGAGGAGGACTGGAAGTTGGAGGGGGTTCCTTTGGACAGAGCTGTTTGCGGAGCCCTGTCCTGGAAGGGTACAGGGTTGAGGGGCATCTCGTTCTGACCCTGGGCTGCTTCCAGGATGTTCCTAGGGAGACTAGATATAGGTTCTCTGTGCCTGGGAGACCCAGACTCCCCTGGGGTGAGAGGTCATATGATGGGGTGTAGCAGCCGAGAACGGGCTTTTGTCTGGAAACACCTGCATGCCCAGATACCATGTGTGGACCCCAACACCATAGACAGCTGGCCCTGGGTCAACCATAGAGAGCCCATTCAGGGGTCAGCTGTGGAGGGCTGGTCTGGAGTCAAACATACGGTGACCATTCTGGGGTCAACACAGAGAAACCACTTGAGGTCACCTGTAGAGGGCTGCTCTGGAGTCAACCATAGAGAGCTGGCCCAGGGTCAGCCTCAATCCTGTCCCCGAGGGCCACCTGGAGGGCTGGAATTGTGTCAGTTGCTCAGTCGTGTCCGGCTCTTTGCAACCCTGTGAACTGTAGCCCACCAGGCTCCTCTGTCTATGGGATTCCTGAGGCAAGAATATTGGAGTGGGTTGCCATTCCCTTCTCCAGGGGACCTTCCTGACCCAGGGATTGAACCTGTGTCTCTTATGTCTCCTGCATTGGCAGACAGGTTCTTTACCACTAGCACCACCTGGGAAGCTGTCCTCCGAACCTCCCATTAGACGCTGTCCACGAGGGCTGCCTGGAGGCGTGAGAGTCCTCGGCAGACAGGAGGTAGAGGTGTTGCCATCATCCGAGGGTGAGGGAGAGTTGCCTTCGCCATGACAACTGATGAGCGGTCCAGGGATGGGATCGTAGCGTGTCTCCAGGGAGCTCATCCAACGAGAAGAGTCAGTTGTAAGCCTCAGGAGCACTGAACTTGGGTCAGGAGGACAGGACCAGCCAAGGGAGACCTTCCCAGGCCCCTCCGTCTCCTCTCCTCCTGACTGGGGGCAGCAGGAGTCCAGGCTGGCCAGGGGAGGGAGGAAGCCCTTCTCCACTTATATCCTTTGCCTCATCCTTATACACCCACCTGTCCCGAGGAATTTGTAGTCATCTTTTGGGACTTAGCTTGGTTGTCACTACTTCTTAAAGCCTTTTGTAATCTCTCAAGAGTCAGGTGTCTTGTTTAAGAGCCCCGGCCTCCCCAGGACCCTGCACCGCACCAGCATTTTATGTCCCATCACTGCCCGTGGACTCGTGCGTGTCCATCACTCGATCAGTCTCCAGGGCTGGGGATCGTGTCTGTGGCTGGAATGTGGGAGGCAGTAGCACTTACTTTTTCAAAGAGTGAGTGAAAGAAGGGGAAGCAATTCACTAGAAGATGGCTCACTTATACTGATAATACTTCATATGCATCCAATCCAAACCACACCTTAAAAATATCTAGCAGAATAAGAAAAAGTCTGATTATATGTAAAAATGTGAAAAGCGTGGTGACTTCTATACCAGTAAACACGTACACTTACCTTAAGGGCTAAAAGATAAAATTAAAAAGACTGGTGACACTAAATGTTGTCAGGATCAGAGAGCAATCAGAATATACTGAGGGAATGTATGTGATATAGTAACCCTGAAAAAGCTCTGGTATATTCTTATCCTATGACCCCCAAATTCTCTTCTAGGTGTTGATCCAAGGGAAATAACAATGTGTGCTCCCACAAAGACTTATACAAACATTCCCCAGTCATTTTGCAGATAATACCCCCAGATTGGGAACAGTCCAGATGTATATCAATAAGAGATTGGGTTCTTGTGTGAATACACGCAATGAATGGATGACTCCTGGGCAGAAAAAGGAAGAAACTATTGATACATATAACAGTGTGGGTGAAAATACAAAATTTATGCTGCACTTCTGAAAGAAGCCTTATTCATAAGAGTATATATCTATGGTTCCATTTATATAAAATCCTAGAATAACTGAAACTAATCTATGGAAGGAAAAGTTGGATGAAGTGGCCTTTGAGGAATGCAGAAGATTAGGAAGGGTGACAGGATTGCACACTTGTCAAGACTCGGCAAATATACACATAAGGTTTGTGCATTGTGTATAGTGCATGCATGTGTGCTAAGTTGCTTCAGGCATGTTTGACTCTTGGCGACCCTAAGGACCGTAGCCCGTCAGTCTCCTCTGCCCATGGGATTCTCCAGGCAAGAATGCTGAAGTGGGTTTCCATGCCCTCCTCCAGGGGATCTTCCTGACCCAGGGGTCAAACCCGCATCTCTTCCGTCTCCTGCATTGGCAGGCAGGTTCTTTACCACTAGCACCACCTGGGAAGCCCACATTGTTTATAGATCTTACATTAAAAAAAAAACTATTATTGAGTTCTAATTAATGATAAGCTTGCTGAGGCATTTAAGGGGAAATGTATTCTTATTTTCAATTTAATTTGAGTCACATAGTATATGGAGATTCTCTGGTAGCCTAGCTTTTAGGACTTGGAAGTCTCACTGCCGGGAGATTCTTGGTTCAATTCTTGGTTGAGGAGCTAAGATTTTGCAAGCTGTGCAGTGTGGCTGAAACAAAAAACCCATTATATTAATGGATGGATTATGGATGGATGGATCGAGAAGTGGACAGATGATGGAGAAGCAACGCGTTGCTGTGAGAAGTGAGTGGTGAGATCCAGATTGTGAGTATCTGGGCAGCTACTCTGTATTGGCTTCCTGTGGCCACTGCAACAAATCGCTACAAACCAATGGCCTGAAACAGCAGAGACTCACTCTCTCCCAGTTCTGGAGGCCAGGTATCTGAAATCAAAGTGTGGGCAATGCCATCCTCCCTCTGAAGGTGGGAGGGGACCGTCTGTTTCCAGCCTCTCCCAGCTTCTGGTGGCTCCCAGCATTCTTTGGCTGGTGGCACCATCACTTCACTTGCTGCCTCTGGGGTCTGTTTCTGTGAAAAATGCCATTGGAATTTAGGATCTGGTTAACTAGTACAATTGTCTCACCTCTTGCAAAATGCTTTCTTCCCTCCCCATGTCAGCAGCACGAGGGAGTTTTTCTCCAGGATTCACCGAGAGAAGCTGGATGAGCTCCTGGAGGTATAACTCACAAAAGTTATTCCTGGATTCCCCTGGAGTTTTTAACTCTCAGACCTGTCCACACTGTTGCTGTTGTTGTTCGGTTGCTAAGTCCCGTCTGACTCTTTGCGACCCTGTGGACTGCAGCACGCCAGGCTGCCCTGCCCTTCACCATCTCTCAGAATTTGCTCAACTTCATGTCCATTGATTGGCAATGCCATCCAACAATCTCATCCTCTGCCATCCCCTTATCCTTTTGCCTTCAATCTTTCCCAGCATCGGGAAAAGTATTGGAGCTTTAGCTTCAGCATCAGTCCTTCCAATGAATATTCAGGGTTGATTTCCTTTGGGAGAGACTGGTTGGATCTCCTTGCTGTTCAAGGGACTCTCAAGAGTCCTCTCCAGCACCACAGTTTGAAAGCATCAGCTGAGCCCCCAGCGACTGGCCCTCTCGGGTTCCGGCTTTCCTGCCTGCGCACTGGTTTCTGTGAGATCCCTGCTGCTTCGTCCGACTCTGGGAAGCCGTGAGTCTCGGGGCCTGCCTGCCAGTGTCTCCAATTTTGGGAGCAGTGGTTTCCCCTGTGACCTCACTTCTCTGATGGATCCAAGAAGAGCTGTTAATGTTTCAGTTTGTTCAGGTTTCACTTCTGGTTAGGACAGAGATACGACTTCCAGGTTCCTGCACGCTGCAGTGGAAACTGGAACTCCATCAATGCTTTTTGATTCGAACATTTTTTTCTTATGATAAATTGACATTTTATCATATGTCATTTCTGTAACAAAATTGCTATTTTAAATATTAAACTTAAAAGAGGGTTCACACTTTTGACTCAGTACTTACACTTTGGGGGAAAGGGAGACAAGATTTATAAACAAATATGTCCATAGTGATGGTCTAGCATCATCTGGAAATAGCATAATTTCCTAATAGCAGGAGAATGCTTGCATGAATTATGCTCTAGTGGAATGATGGCATGCAAATGTTTTTAAAGCAACATGAACAGGCATGACCTGAGCTTGTAAATGCAACCAGTGTTCTAAAAGTTTTATAGATTCCAAATTTTCCATAATATAAATACTTGTTAATTTATATTTAGAAAAAAATGTTATAAAATATCACTCCTTGGAAGGCCCTCCTAGGCTTTCTGCCCTCCCCCTGGGTCCCCAAGGGGCTGCCTTACTGTGGCCAGGCCTCCCTGCCTTGAGGTCTCAGCTGGCCTGACCCTCGGGAAGGGCCCTGTCATCCACTGCCTGCTGAGCCGTGTGTAGTTGGCGGGTGACTTTTCTGTCCCATCCGTTTCCTTGGAGGAAATTGGTTTCTGTGGTTGCTGACTCTAACCTCCAGGTTCACTGTTGAGTTCAGTAAAGTTCCTTGTTTCCTGTCACCATGCTATCAGCTCAGCTTCCATCTGGTCTGTAGCTTTAACATTCTTCCACCAAGAAACTGAAGACAGCCAAGCATTGGTTTTTAGAAAGACTGAAAAGTCATGAGGCTCTCTGGGCCAAGACACACACGGACGGAGATCTCGGCCTTGGGTGGTTTGGATGGCAGGGCTGGGCAGGAGTGTTCGGGGCGGGGGGGAGCCAGCAAACGGCGGTGTGGTGGTCCCCAGGGCACGGGAGCAGGTCGTGTTGGTGGGCTTGGGGGAGGCACGGCCAGCCCGAGAGGCGCTGACCCCCGGCAGGCACGGTCGCCTCCCACATGTGGGTGCAAGGCGGTCCCCAGCAGCACTCCTGCTTTGATGACACAGTTCCCAGCTGGAAGGGAGTCAACCCTGAAGTTCTCTGCTGCCAGTCACCAGCTCTCTGCCCACGTGCAGCAGTGACTGAACAGGCCTGTTCCTGGGTGGATCATGGAGCCACGAGCTGTCCATGTGAAAACTGTCAAACACGAAAAGGAGGCGCACTGGCCCCTGGCTTGTGTCTCCAGCCTTTGAACTAGCGGCTCACCCACCAAGAACGTGTTCCGAACGGCTGTTTTGCGTGGCAAGGACTAGTGCTGCACACATTCAGGCCTAGATGACTGCCAGAGAGAGGAAAGCGTCTGGTGATCTGGGGAGGAAGCTTTTCCAGACTTAACTGAGGACCCGTGTGCGTCCTCAAACTACAAAGAGCACATGGTCCTGTTGAGTGGAAGCGGGCTGACGTGGTGCCCTCACCTTGTGTTACCACCGGCACCCCCAAAGTTGGCTTAAAACCCAACATTCAGAAAAAGAAGATCATGGCATCCGGTCCCATCACTTCATGGTAAATAGATGGGGAAGCAATAGAAACAGCGACGGGCTTTATTTTATTAGTCTCCAAAATCACTGCAGATGGTGGCTGCAGCCATGAAATTAAAAGACACTTGCTCCTTGGAAGAAAAGTTATGATCAACCTGGATAGCATATTAAAAAGCTGGGACATCACTTTGGTGACAAAGTCCATCTAGTCAAACCTATGGTTTTTCTAGTAGTCATGTATGGATGTGAGAGTTGGACCATAGAAAAAGAAAGCTGAATGCCGTAGAATTGATGCTTTCGAACTGTGGTGTTGGAGAAGACTCGAGAGTCCCTTGGACTGCAAGGAGACCAAGCCAGTCCATCTGAAAGGAAATCAATCCTGAATATTCATTGGAAAGACTGATGCTGAAGCTGAAACTCCAATACTTTGGCCACCTGATGAGAAGAACTGACTCATTGGAAAAGATCCTGATGCTGGGAAAGATTGAGGGTGGGAGGAGAAGGGGATGACAGAGGATGAGATGGTTGGATGGCATCACTGACTCAATGGACATGGGTTTGAGTAAGCTCCGGGAGTTGGTGATGGACAGGGAGGCCTGGCGTGCTGCAGTCCACGGGGTGACAAAGAGTAGAACACGACTGAGCGATTGGACGACAACTCCAAAGATGGACCCTAGGAGTAAGACAGATATTTGTGGCTCATTTGGAAGGGATCCCGGGGAGGAGCGGGGGAGGGAGGAAAGCTGAGGAGGGGTGGTTGGCGGGCAGGGTCCTGTGTGGACTGTGAGTCTCAGCCCCCAGGTCCTCTGTTCCCTGGAGAGAGTCAGAGGCTGGGGTGTCCCCACACTGACTCCCATCTTTTAGCACCCCGGCTGTAAGCCCTGGTGCTCCTGGGCTGCCCTACCTAGGTCCACCTGGGCAGCCCTGCAGTGGATTGCGTGGTGGCCCCAAAAGATATGCCCGCCCATTGCTTGTAAGTGTGACCTTATTTGACAAAAGGGTCTTTGCAGATGCAATGAAGTCAAGGACTTCAAGATGAGATCATCTGTGAGATCATTTAGGCCCTAAATCCAGTGACAGGTGCTCTCATGTGGGAAGAGAAAGGAGAAGGCACAGAGCAGAGAAGCTGACGTGAAGACAGGGGCAGAGACCAGATGAGTGCATCTATCTGCCAAGGAACGCCAGGGGTTTCCAGAAACATCCAGAAGCAAGAGGGAGCCTGGGAACGCCATCTCCCCAGGAAGCTTCAAAGACAGCTTGACCCGACAGACGACTTGATGCCAGACTTCTGGCCACCAGATCCATGCGAGGCTCCGTCTCTGTGGTTTTCAGCCACTAAGTCTGCGATACTTTGTTATAGAGACCCTAGGAGCCTGGTCCACAGGCACAGACTCGCGAACTCCCGTCCAACGGGAGACTGCTCTGCTGAGCCCACCAGGGCTGCCTGCCTGCCCGCGCACTGACCCGCTGCTTCTCTCCAGCTCTCGGAGGTGACGAGGCTTCCAGAAAAGGGCACACGAGGATGAGTCTGCGAGGCGGGCACATGACCCACAGAAACGGGGAAGCTGCTGCAGTTTCCAAGTCCAGGGCCAGCCATCTGGGCTGAGAGACCCCAGCTGCTGGCTTCAGGTGAGCAGGAAGCTGCTGATGACCCACCGTCCTGCGATGGGACCAGGACACGGAGCTTCCCAGCATGCACTGCTCCAGTGGTGGTCCTCGCGGCCAGTGGCCACAGCCCTTACGCCCCCAGGTCTGCTGTCATGAAAGCTTCAAGTGTGGGCTTAGAGGATGCCTTGCCGTGCCCCCGTCCCCTCAATCCACTGCGGGGCTGCCCAGGTGGACCTAGTGGTAAGGTATCCTCCTGGTAATGCAGGAGAGGCAAGAGACTTGGGCTCAATCCCTCCAGGAAGATCCCCCGAGGAGGAAATGGCCACCTACTCCAGTGTTCCTGGGGAGAAACCCATAGACAGCACAGAGGAGCCTGGCAGGCTATAGTCCATGGGATCACAAAGAGTCGGACATGAGTGAGCATCTGAGCATGTATATATTCAATTCACTGTGGCTTGCTTTGGAGACTGAGAAATTAAAAAGTTATTTTCTACTTTTAACCAATTAATATAAAAGTGGTCTCAAGGCAGCCCCTGGTGCAAACACAGAGGCATGGAGACGCTGCTCCGCTGGCGGGGACAGCCTGGGGCTGCCTTTCTGCTCTGCTGACGCTCCTCCAGCCATCTCAACACATTTCCCCACCTGCACACTTGACGCCAGAGTTTTAACCGCTAAATCGTCTCCCAATTGTCAAATGGATGGTAATATTGTGAAGTAAGGAAGCAGGATTTCAAGCCCCACTACAGCCTGTGTGAACCTTGTAAACTTGGTCAAACGCATTGCTAAACGTCTTTGCACCTTGTTTTTCCCTTCTGTGAGATGGAGACATTTTCTGCCTTACCCTCTTCATGTACGGTCAAAGATGCAATAAAGCCACATGGTAAAGTGTTTTAGAAATGATAAGGTAATATGAAGCATTATCTAATTAGAGAGTAACTTAGGCTTTACAACTGTAAAGTCCTTTTTAGGGCCATGCCTTGAGGCATGTGATTTCTTAGTTCCCTGACCACGGATTAAAACTGTGTTCCCTGCATTGGAAGTGCATGTGAAATACTGGATCACCAGGGAAGTCTCTGGGAAGTCTTTATATCACCTGATTCTTTGGTGATTAAATAGGATAATCTGTGTGATAATAGCTGACATATTCCTGGTGCTCAAGCAATATCAGTTATAATAACAATGCTTCAGAAACCATGTAGCCTCTCCAGGATAATGTTTGGCTCGTAAAATTTCAGCTATTGCACTGTTATATAGAAAAAAGCAGAAAATACAGATTAAGCAAAATTAAGAAAAACTTACATCAATCCGAGAAATCTGTAATTAACATTTTATAGATCTTTTCAGATTTTCCCATGTATATGAATATATAATTATTTTCTAAAACTGGATATATTTTCATACCATTATTTTTAATGCTTATCCAAAATTCTAATTAACTCTTTATTATTGAACGTTTAGATTTGATTTTTTTTCTTTTTCTTTCTGCTTTAATAGCATTGATAAGAACATGATCGTAGCTAAATCTTTGTAACTGAAGGTTAATCAGGTGAAAGAACAAACTAGAAGTGGAAATATGAGGTCAAATGACTTTTGTGCATATAAGATTGTGGTAGAACACTAGAAAATTTATCATGTTTCCCATTCTTCTATTTTTCGCTTGCACCGTGCCTCATGCCGGATGCTCAGTTCCTGCACCAGAGATCAGATCTGTGGCCCTGCAATGAAAGCACGGAGTCTTTGCCCCTGGACCCAGGCAAGTCCCATGTTCACCATTCTTTTTTTAAACTTATTTTCAGTTGGAATATCATTGCTTCACACTGTTGTACTGGTTTCTGCCATACACCAGCGTGAATCAGCTGGAGGCATACACGTGTTCCCTCCCTCTTGAACCTTCCTCCCACCTCCCCATATCCCATCTCTCTAGTTGTCCCAGAGCATCTGATTTGAGCTCCCTGTACTATACCACCCGTGTTCGCCATTCTTAAACGTGCAGTGCAGTGGAACGAAATACAATTCACATTGTTCTCCAGCCCTGACCACCCTCTCCAGAGCCCTCTTCATCCTGCAGAACTGAAACCCCCTGTTAAACCCTGACGCCCCAGCCCTTGCCTCCCTCCCCCTT
The DNA here is from genome assembly GCF_963930625.1 of Muntiacus reevesi. Taxonomy (NCBI): domain Eukaryota; kingdom Metazoa; phylum Chordata; class Mammalia; order Artiodactyla; family Cervidae; genus Muntiacus; species Muntiacus reevesi. The sequence continues at coordinate 176,126,723 of NC_089249.1, forward strand.
GAAGCCATCGTCTAGGTTCTATCTCTATGAATCTGGCTACTCTGGGGACCTCACATGAGCAGATCACACAGGATCTATCCTTTTGTGACGGTTTATGTCACTTCATGTCACATCCTCAAGGTTCATCCACATATGTATCAGAATTTGCTTTCTTTTTAAGACTGAATGATATCCTATTGTATGGATGGGCCATTTTGCTTTTTCATTCATTGGTCAATGGATTCCTTGGGCTACTCTCACCTCTTGTGCTACTGTGAATAGTGCTGCTAGGAACACGAACGTGCAAATCTCTTTTTGAACTCCTGGTTTCAAATCTTTGGGGTATATACACAGAAGTAGAATTGCTGGATCATCTGGAAGCTCTATTTTTAACCTTTTTGAGGAACTGTTATGCCATCTTCCATAGTGGTTGCACCATTTTACATTCCTACCAACAGCAGACAAAATTCTGAATTCTCCCCGTCCATATCAACACATTGTTTTTCTGATTTTTTCATAGTAGACATCCTGAGGTGTATGAGGGATCATGGGTATATTTTCAAGGGTTTAAAATTAATTGCCAGACTATTCAGAACAGGACTGGTTCAAAATTGGGAGAAGAGTATGTCAAACCTGTGTTTTGTCACCCTGATTATTTAACTTCTATGCAGAGTACATCATGAGAAACGCTGGGCTGGATGAAGCACAAGCTGGAATCAAGATTGCCGGGAGAAATATCAATAACCTCAGATATGCAGATGACACCACCCTTATGGCAGAAAGTGAAGAGGAACTAAGGAGCCTCTTGATGAAAGTGAAAGAGGAGAGTAAAAAAGCTGGCTTACAACTCAACATTCAATAAATGAAGATCATGGCATTCAGTTCAGTTCAGTCACTCAGTCATGTCTGACTCTTTGTGACCCCATGAACCGCAGCACGCCAGGCCTCCCTGTCCATCACCAACTCCCAGAGTCCACCCAAACCCATGTCCATCGAGTCGGTGATGCCATCCAGCCATCTCATCCTCTGTTGTTCCCTTCTCCTCCGGCCCTCAATCTTTCCCAGCATTAGGGTCTTTTCCAATGAGTCAACTCTTCTCACGAGGTGGCCAAAGTATTGGAGTTTCAGCTTCAACATCTGTCCTTCCAATGAACACCCAGGACTGATTTCCTTTAGGAAGGACTGGTTGGATCTCCTTGCAGTCCAAGGGATTCTCAAGAGTCTTCACCAACACCACAGTTCAAAAGCATCAATTCTTTGGCACTCAGCTTTCTTTGTAGTCCAACTCTCACATCCATACATGACCATTGGAAAAACCATAGCCTTGACTAGACAGACCTTTGTTGGCAAAGTAATGTCTCTGCTTTTTAATATGCTGTCTAAGTTGGCCATAACTTTCCTTCCAAGGAGTAAGCATCTTTTAATTTCATTGTTGCAGTCACCATCTGCAGTGATTTTGGAGCCCAGAAAAATAAAGTCAGCCACTGTTTCCACTGTTTCTCGTCTATCTGCCATGAAGTGTTGGGATTAGATGCCATGATCTTAGTTTTCTGAATGTTTGACTTTAAGTCAACTTTTTCACTCTCCTCTTTCACTTTCATCAAGAGGCTCTTTAGTTCTCCTTCACTTTCTGCCATAAGGGTGGTGTCATCTCCATATCTGAGGTTACTGATAATACTTCTGGCAATCTTGATTCCAGCTTGTGCTTCCTCCAGCCCAGTGTTTCTCATGATGTACTCTGCATATAAGTTAAATAAGCAGGGTGACAATACACAGCCTTGACGTACTCCTTTTCCTATTTGGAACCAGTCTGTTGGTACATGTCCAGTTCTAACTGTTGCTTCCTGACCTGCATACAGGTTTCTCAAGAGGCAGATCAGGTGGTCTGGTATTCCCATCTCTTTCAGAATTTTCCACAGTTTATTGTGATCCACGAGTCAAAGGTGTTGGCATAGTCAATAAAGCAGAAATAGATGTTTTTCTGGAACTCCCTTGCTTTTTCAATGATCCAGCAGATGTTGGCAATTTGATCTCTGGTTCCTCTGCCTTTTTTAACACCAATTTGAACATCTGGAAGTGTATGGTTCGAGTATTGCTGAAGCTTGGCTTGTAGAATTTTAAGCATTATTTTACTAGTATGTGAGATGAGTGCAATTGTGTGGTAGTTTGAGCATTCTTTGGCATTGCCTTTCTTTGGGATTGGAATGAAAACTGACCTTTTCCAGTCCTGTGGCCACTGCTGAGTTTTCCATATTTGCTGGCATATTGAGTGCAGCACTTTCACAGCATCATCTTTCAGGATTTGAAATAGTTCAACTGGAATTCCATCACATCCACTAGCTTTGTTCTTAGTGATGCTTCCTAAGGCCCACTTGACTTCACATTCCAGGATGTCTGGCTCTAGGTGAATGATCACAGCATTGTGATTATCTGGGTTGTGAAGATCTTTTTTGTACAGTTCTTCTGTGTATTCTTGCCACCTCTTCTTAATATCTTCTATTTCTGTTAGGTCCATACCATTTCTGTCGTTTATTGAACCCACCTTTGCATGAAATGTTCCCTTGGTATCTCTAATTTTCTTGAAGAGATCTCTAGTCTTTCCCATTCTATTGATTCCCTCTATTTCTTTGCATTGATCACTGAGGAAGGCTTTCTTATCTCTCCTTGCTATTCTTTGGAACTCTGCGTTCACATGGGTATATCTTTCCTTTTCTCCCTTGCTTTTTCGTTTCCTGTCTTTTCACAGCTATTTGTAAGGCCTCCTCAGACAGCCATTTTGCTTTTTTGCATTTCTTTTTCTTGGGGATGGTCTTGATTCCTGTCTCCTGTACAATGTCATGAACCTCCATCCATAGTTCATCAGGTACTCTGTCTATCAGATCTAGTCCCTTAAATCTATTTCTCCCTTCCACTGTATAGTCATAAGGGATTTGATTTAGGTCATACCTGAATGGTCTAGTGGTTTTCTCCACTTTCTTCAATTTCAGTCTGAATTTGGCAATAAGGAGTCCATGATCCGAGCCACAGTCAGCTTCCGGTCTTGTTTTTGCTACTGTATAGAGCTTCTCCATCTTTGGCTGCAAAGAATATAATCAGTCTGATTTCAGTGTTGACCATCTGGTGATGTCCATGTGTAGAGTCTTCTCTTGTGTTGTTGGAAGAGTGTGTTTGCTATGACCACTGCGTTCTCTTGGCAAAACTCTGTTAGCCTTTGCCCTTCTTCATTCTGTACTCCAAGGCCAAATTTGCCTGTTACTCCAGGTGTTTCTTGACTTCCTACTTTTGCATTCCAGTCCCCTATAATGAAAAGAACATCTTTTTTGGGTGTTAGTTCTAGAAGGTCTTGTAGGTCTTCATAGAACTGTTCAGCTTCAGCTTCTTCGGTGTTACTGGTTGGGGCATAGACTTGAATTACCATGGTATTGAATGGTTTGCCTTGGAAACGAACAGAGATCATTCTGTCAGTTTTGAGATTGCCTCAAAGTACTGCATTTCAGACTCTTTTGTTGACTATGATGGCTACTCCATTTCTTCTAAGGAATTCCTGCCCACAGTAGTAGATATAATGGTCATCTGAGTTAAATTCACCCATTCCAGTCCATCTTAGTTCACTGATTCCTAGAATGTCGATGTTCACTCTTGTCATCTCCTGTTTGACCACTTCCAATTTGCCTTGGTTGATGGACCTAACATTCCAGGTTCCTATGCAATATTGCTCTTTACAGCATTGAATCTTGCTTCTATCACCAGTCCCACTCACAGCTGGGTGTTGTTTTTGCTTTGGCTCCATCCCTTCCTTCTTTCTGGAGTTATTTCTCCACTGATCTCCAGTAGCATATTGGGCACCTACTGACCTGGGAGTTCATCTTTCAGTGTCCTATCTTTTTGCCTTTTCATACTGTTCATGGGGTTCTCAAGGCAAGAATACTGAAGTGGTTTGCCATTCCCTTCTCCAGTGGACCACATTCTGTCAGACCTCTCCACCATGACCCGGCCATCTTGGGTGGCCACACACGGCATGGCTTAGTTTCATTGAGTTAGACAAGGTTGTGGTCCATGTGATCAGATCATGGCATTAGCTCCCATTCAGTTCAGTTCAGTTCAGTCACTCTGTCATGATCGACTCTTTGCAACCCCATGAACCTCAGCACGCCAGGCCTCCCTGTCCATCACCAACTCCCAGGGTTTACTCAAACTCATGTCCATCGAGTCAGTGATGCCATCCAGACGTCTCATCCTCTGTTGTCCCCTTCTCCTCCTGCCCCCAATCCCTCCCAGAATCAGGGTCTTTTCCAATGAGTCAACTCTGCATCAGGTAGCCAAAGTATTGGAGTTTCAGTTTCAGCATCAGTCCTTCCAATTAACTCCCAGGACTGATCTCCTTTAGGATGGAGATTTCCTTTAGGATGGAGATTTCCTTTAAGATGGAGATTTCCTTGCAGTCCAAGGTACTCTCAAGAGTCTTCTCCAACTCCACAGTTCAAAAGCATCAAATTTTCAGCTCTCAGCTTTCTTCTCTGTCCAACTCTCACATCCATACATGACCACTGGAAAAACCATAGCCTTGACTAGATGGACCTTTGTTGGCAAAGTAATGTCTCTGCTTTTTAATAAGCTATATAGGTTGGTCATAACTTTCCTTCCAAGGAGTAAGTGTCTTTTAATTTCATGGCTGCAGGCACCATCTGCACTTTTTTTGGAGCCCCCCAAAAATAAATTCTGACACTGTTTCCCCATCTATTTCCCATGAGGTGATGGGGCCAGATGCCATGATCTTAGTTTTCTGAATGTTGAGCTTTAAGCCAACTTTTTCACTCTCCTCTTTCATGTTCATCAGTAGGCTTTTTAGTTCCTCTTCACTTTCTGCCATAAGGGTGGTGTCATCTGCATATCTGAGGTTATTGATATTTCTCCCAGCAATCTTGATAGTTCTTGGCAAGTAGATGGGGAAACAATGGAAACAGTGAGAGACTTTATTTTCTTGGGCTCCAAAATCACTGCAGATGGTGACTGCAGCCATGAAATTAAAAGGCGCTTGCTCCTTGGAAGAAAAGCTATGACAAAACCTAGACAGTGTTTTAAAAAACAGAGACACTACTTTGCCTACAAAAGTCCTAATAGTGAAAGCTATATTTTTCCAGTAGTCATGTATGGATGTGAGACCTGGAGTATAAAGAAGGCTGAGTGCCAAAGAATTGATGTCTTTGAACTGTGATGTTGGAGAAGACTCTTGAGAGTCCCTTGGACAACAATGAGCTCAAACCAGTAAATCTTAAAGGAAATCAGTCCTGAATATTCATTGGAAAGACTGATGCTGAAGCTGAAGCTTCAATACTTTGGCCACCTGATGCGAAGAGCCGACTTATTGGGAAAGGCCTTGATGCTGGGAAAGATTGAAGGCAGGAAGAGAAGCGGACAACAGAGGATGAGATAATCGGATGGAATCACGGCTCAATGGACATGAGTTTGTGCAAGCTCCAAGGGTTGGTGATGGACAGGGAAGCCTGGCGTGCTGCAGTCCACGGGGTCGCAAAGAGTCAGACACAACCGAGCAACTGAGCAACAACATTAAGCAGAAAAGTAATACTTTGCACCCTTACCATTGATGAATACTGCAGCTGTTTCTACCACCCCTATGAATGCAGAGCTTCCTTGCTGATTTTTTGACAGTCACATGCAAAAGGCAGCGTGGGTGATAAGATGGGCCCAGAGGACGCTGCCCACCTACCCAAGAGAATGGCCTGCCTGGCTGAGACCACACCCCAGCTAGTTGGCACTTTCTGGGATAAAAATCCTGTTTCAGCTCCATGGATTCTGTCTTCACAGCCTTCTTTCTGATGTGCATGCTGAAACCTTTACAAGAGGCCAGAGAAACTCCTCGAAGGACCAGGAAGTAAACTGACCAGTCCCCAAAGAAACAAACCTATGTCCCGCACAAAATCTGGTGTTAGTTAGTCGACCTTTGAGGGGGACAACAAGACTGATCAGCTGATTGCGTTTCCTTTGCTTCATTTTACAGTTTGAGTTGTGATTGCAGGGCTCTGATTTCCCAGACCTCCAAAACCTTCACAACTTGAAACCGACTAGCAATGTACATTGTGTAACAGGAGAGAGAGCCCTTACCTGTCCCTGGATTCCTCCCTTTCCCCAGTTTATTAAAAAAGCGAAGACCACCTCTGCCGGGACCAGCTCTTCCTTGGTGGTCAGCAGATCATGTTGGTGCTCTCAGCCCCAAACGGAGATCCTGTTGCCATTCTGATCTACTTGCTGAGCTCTGGGAACAGGCAGTTATTTCATGTGGTGTGCAAGTAAGTGGCTAATTAACATGAAAAGAGGTTAATTGGATGAGAAACATGCAGGGGGTTCTGCAGACCAGAGCTTTACTGATGGCTTCTCCTGGCTTCGATTATAGCTGGGCCAGTTGATTCCAAGCTCGTTGTCATTGGGTGGATTCTACTGGAATTCTCCCCAAAGCCAGAGGGCTCTCTGGCACCTGTGCAGAGCAGAAGCTATTCAAACTGTTTATATAATAGTATCATCCAGGGACAGCTCTGACAAACCTACAGCCTATTCAGAAGCAGAGACATCACTTTGCCAACAAAGATTCCCATAGTCAAAGCTGTAGTTTTTCCTGTAGTCATGTACAGATGTGAGAGTTGGATTATAAAGGAGGCTGAGCCCTGAAGAATTGATGCTTTTGAACTGTGGTGTTGGAGAAGACTCTTGAGAGTCCCTTGGACAGCAAGCAGATCAAACCAGTCCATCCTAAAGGAAATCAAGCCTGAATATTCATTGGAAGGACTGATGTTGAAGCTGAAGCGCCAATACTTTGGTCACCTGATGCGAAGAGCCGACTCATTGGAAAAGACCCTGATGCTGGGAAAGATTGAAGGGGGCGGCAGAGGATGAGACGGCTGGATGGCATCACTGACTCAGTGGACATGAGTTTGAGCAAGCTCAGGGAATTGGTGAAGGACAGGGAGGCCTGGGGTGCTGCAGTCCATGGGGTCGCAAAGAGTCGGACATGACTTAGCAACTGAACAACAACATCATCCAGGGAATTCTGCTCAATATTATGTGGTAGCCTGGATGGGAGAGGAGTTTGGGGGAGAATGGAGACATGTATGTCTATGGCTGAGTCCCTTTGCTGTCCACCTGAAACTGTAGTTAATTGGTTACACTCCAATATAAAATAGAAAGTTTAAAAAACAACAACAAAACCAAGCCAAACCAGTATCATTGATGCTTGTTACTTGCAGATTCTGTATTTGTAATTTGGCCTGTTTGCTGGAATGTATTTGTGGCCCGCAGACCGATGCCAATGTGCTTTGGAGACCTTTGTGCACACGTGCAGAGCAGCCTATATTTTGAGCTGCTCTTTGCAACTCTTTCTCAGCTGAGCCCAAAGCAGGAAACACTCTGCCTTCTTGGTTCAGCTCTGACCCTGTAAATAAGTGTCCTTTTTGTGGCCCACTCAGTACAACATTTTTCTTATTTTTGTGCTTTTTTGTTGATGATTTTGCCCCCAGCCTAATGATGATTAGGCCCCCAGCCTAATACTGAAGAACTTTCTGGGTTCCTAAGGGCACAAAAGTTATGTGTGCCTTATGGGGAAAGTGAATGTTAGAGAAGCTTGGTTCAACCGTGAGTTATAGTGTGGTTGGCTGTGATTGTTCAACACTGGTGAACCAACTGCATGTATTAAGTAAGGTGTCTTTACATAGAGACACACATTACACAAGGTCATGAATTGGTCAGTGAAATGTTGGGACCAGGGGTGTGACAACAGGACACACCCCTTGTGGATGAGAATGGACTCTGTGTTTTTCCTGTATTAGATTGCATTCTGTCTTACCAGCATTGTAACTTAATTAAGATCTACACATAAGTGTAAATGATTACTGTTTACAAAGTCAGCTCTGTTGGTAGTATAATTAAGACATCCAGATATTTATAGACATACTTGATTTCAAAATGCCAACTTGTCTTATTCTAATTTAATAAACATATCTAATGTAATTGCCAAGAAAGACATTATCAAAAAAAAGAAAGACATTATCTTTCTTTACTCCAGATCATAAATTATGGTTAGAAAAAGCCTAAACTGAAAGATTTGGTATGTTAAAAATTTTTATTTTATTGAATATCATCAATTTAATTTGCATTTGACATGCTGTTGATTTGATTGAGCAGAAATCAGAGATTAAACTGTTTTACAATAAAAAAAATTATTCTGTTTGGTTGAAGGCTCAGAGCAAGGTTTGAGCTGTTTGTTGTTCAACCAGATACAACTTCTGGCCCTTCTAGGACTAGCTCCCGACTCTGCTCTAGGGCTACTTCTGGTTCATGAAGCCTCTAGAGCACCCAGCCTGTGTTAGGTCCCAACCACTTAACTAGTTAGATCTCAAGATTTTAAGCAAATTATATCTGCAGGGCTCTATTTCTGAAGGAAGTCGTGTTGGGAGGTTCTGGGTGGACATGGATCTGGGGGCACTATTCAACCATGCCAGCATTATGCAGAGGTCTGTCTTCCCAATGACCTACCCCATTCCCCTTTGTCTCAGACAGGGAACACCGTCAGCCTGCGGCAACTGTAGGAGTCTTCGTCCCTGGTTTTCCAGCTTCACTTTTGTGTAGGAGAGGCCATGCAACCCGGTGAAACTCTATGCACTGAAGGGGTTTCTAGGAAAGTTTATGTGCTTTCCTACAAAAGGAAGCAGAAGCAGTTGCTGCCATTCCCCATCACTTCCCCTTTGTTCCTGGCTAGAATGCAAATGTGATGTCTGGTTCTTCAGCAGCCACTTGCAGCCGGGAAGAAACCAGCATGAGGGCAACAGCTGATTTGGCGGGATGGTGTCTGGAAGTAACAGACAGAGCCTTGTCTATGAAGGCATCACTGAGCAGCCAAACCTGCCTCTGGAGTTCTTCTTATGTGGGAAGAGTCCTGCAACAGAGATGGGGACATTCACCCACATTTCCCCCTTCTTCCTGGACACACAGCTGGAGTATATTTCCATCTGCCATTGCAGTTAGGTGTGGCTGGGGGACTAGGTTCTCGCCCATGGAAAGCAGCAGAGGCTTGCATGCCCCTCCGAGGCCTCTTTCTGCACACCCCAGCCTCTTTCTCCTCTCTGTGTTGGGGGTGCGCGTTATGTCGAGGCCCACGGTGGGAATAAAGGTGGCAGGTCCCTGAATCCCTGGAGGACCAGCACATCAGCTGACCAGAAACACCTGCCTTAGACATGATGAGAACAAGAAGTCAGTCTCCAGCCCACCCGGAGCCATTATGCTTGGTGAGGCCTGTTCTCGCGGCAGGGGACCTGCTCACAAGAATGGGTTTCCACGCCAGGGCGCTCTCTGCAGGCAGGGGCTTGCCCGGGGAGCAGACCTCCTTCGCTGTTGCTGCCATCCAGCCCCGCGTGGCTGTCCCTGGCCTGCCGGGCTGGGGAGCCTGCCTGTGGCCTCCCCACTCCGCCCCAGCCGTGGGCCACTCTGCTCCTCTGCTCTCCAGGGTGATGCTTGGCAGTGGGGAGCTGTGGTCACCTGCCAGGCCTTGGCACTGGCCTGCCTGGAACACTGTGACGCCTTGGCCAAGCCCTTCAACCACCCTGGCCCCTCATGGCAGCTAGAGGCCCTCCCGTGGGGGACTGGGGCGGGTGCCGTGGGGATGGTGCTCCTTCAGGGCTCAGCGCGTGTCAGCGCACCATAAACAGGAGGCGCTCCCGGTGGTGGAGTCATTCCTCGAGCTGGAGGCAGAGGTTCACTGAGGCCTCAGCGGTCTTCTGCTGGGCCGTGGTCCATCCCTGAGAGCTTGGCCTTTCACGTTAGCAACAGAGGAGGTACTGACACCTTGAGGAGGGTAATGATGGGATGGAGTTGACATGGAAAGATGCTCCAGGCAGGTCACCATCTGGGACTGGTGGAGAGGATGGATGGTGTTCGAGATTCAGGGAGGGGACGTTCATATAGCCAGGAAAGTGTGGGGAGCAAAGGTGGGGGCCTGGGGCTCCTAACCCAGCTTGCCCTGACGTTCTTCTCCCAGAATGACGGCTGCAAAAGTGTCCTGGGCCCCTCTGTGCCCTGCTTTCTGGGTGACCAGTAGCTCACGGGCAGCTCCCGAGGTAGGGGTGCTCTGCCCCCCCTGGAATAAAGTCCCAGCACTGAACCAGAGGAGACAAACAGAGACTCGAAGAGAAGTGGTTGGGAAGGTGAGCAGCCATAAATAAATAGCGGGCTGCCCGCCCAGCTGTGTGTTCTTGCTAATAATCCCTGCAAATCCAATCAGAGCAGTTTCCCCCCATGAAACCGACCGGACAGGCTGCACCCCGGCCGTCCCCGCCCTCATGCAGTATATCTCTTTTTTTGTTTAAAGAGCCAGCTTTCAAATGTTCTTAATAAAACGTTTATATATATCATGCAGGGTACAAATAAATATTTTAATATGATTGGAAGAATGCAGAGAATTGTAAAAAGTTATGGACGTTTTACTTCTGATTGGCGGAGACTCAATAAACTCCAGTTTGATGTACTCTAATTTATAGTCGCACAAAGCCAGTTCTTTGGCATTGAAGGAGGCTGTTAATGCTACAATGATGTTTAAACGCTGACAAATGAACTGCTTGGGCTGCACCTTCCACACCGAGATGGGAACTGTTGGGGCTAGAAGGTCTGTCTTCTCCCAGCTGCCCTTCCTTCACCTTGGTTGAAGGGGAGGTCGAGGGATGGAGATCAACGGGGCATCAGGGGCCGCTGGGTTCCTCGGGGGGCGAGCTGTGGACAGCGGACACCAGGGAGAGGCTGGTGGTGCTTCTCTTTCACTCTTGGCCCTAATTACGGGCTTTCTCATTAAAATAACAAGGACCATGTCGGCTAGAATGCAGGCACATGTTTTTACTTTCCTCTGCGATGGAAACCACATGTAGAAGACATCGCTTCCTCTTTTTCCCTCCAAAACGCAAATGGGGGAGCTGGTCTTGGTCTGGGGGTCCGCCTCCCTGCTCAGCGAGGAACGGAGGCTGAGGCGGCCCTCGGCCTCCCTTGCTGGGGCGAGGCCCGGCCTTCCCGGAGGCTGGCCGGGCGGCAGCCGGCTCCTTCCACCTCCTGATGGGCCACATCTGCTCGGGGGTCCAGGTCCCCCCGCTGGCGCGCTGCGGTTCCCATGGCAGGCAGTAACCCAAGCGGACCTGAGTGGTTATTTATAAACTCTGCCGAATGCCAAACGCCAGGAAGGACCCATTCCCCTAGTTTGCAGGAACATATTTTCAGCATAGCTCATCACTTTGAAGATAGGTCCAAACTTTTGTTCACATTTATTGAAAGGAAGTTGTTTTTCAAAACCCCAGTCAGCAGGCGGCCCTGAGCCAGCGCCAGGCAGCTTCTTGTGCTGGGGGCTCTGTGGCCCTGCACCCAGCGCCCCCCGAGCCTCCCTTTCCTGCACCCAGATCCCTCCAGCCTCTCCTCAGCATCCAGTGCCCCCCAGCCTCCCCTTCTCAGTATCCAGAGCCCCCCAGCCTCCCCTTCCTGCACGCAGCACCACCCCACCCCCCCCCAACCTCCTGCTTCTCCACACTATGTGCCTGGAGAGTGAGCAGAGCCCTTTCCCTTAGTAAAAGTTCCTCCTTTAAAAATTTTTTTTCCTTTTTAAAAGGGAAAACCAGTGATTGGAAGTTCGGGGCCTTTCCTCTGGGAGACTCCTCAGGGTTGGGGGCCTCCCAGGCTCCCCTGTTCTGCGCTGCTCCTCGGGGGGTCTCCTTCCTGAGAGGATGTCCTCTGCCAAGGGCTTCTCCGCAGCGCTCCACTGGAGCAGAACCCGCAGCCCCCGAGGCTGATTCCTCACGGGGGCCCCAGCCTGCTTGACCCGCCCTGGACTGGCCGAGTCGGACGGGGGATTGGCGCTGAAGATGAGTCCCAACCCCTCCCCGACCCCTCTCCCCTTGGCTTTCAAACTCAAAGTCCGGGGGCAGTTCCCAGGCCGTGTGGGGCCATCTGGAGGGGAACCTGGCCCCCTCCCCACCCAGCCCTCTGCCTGCAGGGCCAGCCTGGGTGTCCTGAGCCTGGGTCTGTTGAGCCCCAGCCTGGCACATCGTGTCCTCAGCGGTCAGCTCCTCTGAGACCCGCGAGTGCCCCCACATTGTCGGCCCCCCAACCGAACTCATTTTTCCTTTAAATAAACTCCCCCCGACCCCCCTGGCAGCCGGAGTCATCCCAGACCCTCCTGGGGTCCCTGTCGGGTCACGCAGTGTCTCTGGGTCTCCCCCTGCACCCCCCCACACCCGCCACTGTTACCACCTGCCTCAGGCCCTCCTAGGCTCTATTCTGAACCCTTCTTTCTCTGCGCCCTGTCCGTAAATGGGGGACCTGCTAGTAGCCCCCTCACGGGGCTGACCAGCCCTTTGTAGCCCTTTGTGACAGGCCAGTACATCTTCGTCGGTTTGTTTTAGCTTTGGCAACGGCCCAGCCACCAAAGCGGAGAAGACCAAAATCTTTCTGTCTCGGCGTGCCGCTAGTCTTCTGAACCCAGATGGGTTGGAACCCTGATGGTATTTTTGATGGAACTCGGAAAGAGGGACAGGGGTTGATGGGAAAAGGTTAACGGGCCCATGCTGCCTGGAAGAAACAGGGAATGCAGAGACTCGCGGCAGGCCCTCCGGGAAGGGCTGGCCCTGGGGTGGGGGACAGGGAGACACCCCGAGAAGCCACGGCCGCCCCGGCCATGGCTCCGCTGCTGGGTGAGGGGGGGACACTTTGGTGCTGGAGTTCGTGGCCTTGGCGGGGCGAGGCCTGAACCCAGGTGCCAGGTACGGCCAGACCCGGGAGGATCTGAGCCTTTCCTGCCCATTGTCCATTTAGTTTAAACGTGAGCCATCGGATGGCAGGCCTCGGTGATAAACACTCGCTGGGCCTCTGGGGCTGGGGAAGGGAGGGCTGCGGGGGGCACTCGTGGGCTTAGCGGGTCGGCGCCTGACTGCCCTGATGTGGGACGGCCCACCCGCCCTCACTTGTCTGGAAGCGCTGGTCCCGGGCACATTCCAGGCAGGGCTCCATGCCCACCACAGAGCCCGCTCGCTGCCCGGAACACAGCAACGGGCGGGCAGCCACGGAGGTGGCGGCGGCCGGGACAGGGACCTGGAGGGTCTGAGGGTCTGTCGGCCGCCCCCCAGGCTGGCCTCCTCCCCGAGGGGACCCAGAGTGGCAGAGGATACCCTGCGAGCCAGCCTGCGCCCATGATGGAGGGGGCAGCTGGTGCTCAGACACCCCTGTCCCCCGCTCTCCCCGCGCCAGCCTCTCGCTGGGGGGTCTGGGGCGTGGTTCTGTGTGGCTGCCTCCCGAGGACCCGTTGCCCTCCCGCCAGGGTCGCCAGCCCCTTCTCTCGGCGGGCGCAGCCGTGCGCTCTGCTCCCTTTCATCACTTTGGGGGGTACTCCCTCACATTCTCAGGTGGAAACGTTTAAACCCAGTCCCCGCAGCCACCCCAGCGCGGGCCCCCCTGCAAATGGGGCCCACATGTACGATGTGGCAGGATGAGCAGGTCTGGCCTGCCAAGAACGCGCCGGGAAGCCGCCCTGGGCGCGGGCGATGCCGTTGGAGGGAGCTCTGCGCGAGAGCCCACAGGAAACCGGCATCTTCCTCCCGCCTGGAAAGACTGGGAGGCCCCCTCCGAGGGGATGGTCAACCATGGCCACCGGATGCTGCCGCGGGGCGCTGGGATAGGCGGGAGGAGGTGGGGGCGCGTGGGGATGAGGAGCGGTCCGGAGCGGCTCCAGCTTGGCGGTCTTACTTTGGCCCTAGTGAAGTCAGACCTGGTCTCCCCGGCTCCCACCTGCAGACTCAAAGACACGTGCCTCCCTGGGACCTCACAGAAGACCCACATCTGACCGAGGCTTCCCTTCCTTTGCCCGTTCTGCTTGGGTTTCTCCTGAAATTACTTTAGGAATGTGCAGCCTTGAATCCGGTTATAGTCACTTCCATCTGATCCTGTAGCAACTCCAGAAAGTGAGTTTAATCACCACTCAAGGGGCTCGTCGAGGTTCAAAGCCTGTCCTGAGCCTGTGGGGTCTCAATGTCCATGCAGGGCTGGGAACCTAGTCTGCTCCCCCTCTGCCACTGTGTTTTGATTTTCCTGTTTCTGAGTGCCTTGGGGTCAGGCTCTGTGCCTGGTCTATTCACAGAGTCCTTCCCCTTCCTTTTATGGTGGTTGCAGATTTGGAGAGATGGCAGGGGGTTAGGGCTTCCCAGGTGGTGATAGTGGTAAGAAGCCACCTGCCAATGCAGGAGACATAAGAGACTTGGGTTTGATCCTTGAGTCAGAAAGATCCCCTGGAGGAGGACCTGGCAACCCATTCCAGGATTCTTGCCTGGAGAATCCCATGGATAGTGAAGCCTGGTGGGCTACAGTCTACAGGCTACAGGGTCACAAAGAGTTGGACATGACTGAATAGACTTTGCATGCATGCATGCCCTGCAGGGGTTTGGGACATGCAAGTTGCCTGAGCAGGGCTTGAACCTGGCCGTGGCAGGAGGGTGGGGGCTCTCCTCTTGGTCAAACGACTGGCCCAAGTTCGGGACCCAGGTTAACCCACAAATGTACCCCTGTCCTTGGCTCGAGTGTTACCCCGGCATCTATTGCATGAAGGGTGGGTGGACAGAGGAATGAACATTTGGATGAGCACGGAGGGTTCATGCTCAGCTAACACCTTGGGCTGGAGGGGGACAGGAACCCAGCAGGGTCTCCATGCCATGACCCTAGCCCCCCTTGGGGGAGTGTGAAATCCAGCCAGGAAGATGAGCACAGAATTCCTTGCAAGGGCAACACATACATGCAGCACCATTTGCTCATGCTGGCCCCTCCCATGCTGGTGACACAGTGGCTGCCTGCCCATCCTTGATACCTCATACTTGGACCCACCACTCCTGCTTTGTGTCCCGATACCCAAGGAAAACCAGCCAGCAACTGCCACTTTGTAGGGAAACTCCCAGACCCTCTGCAGTTTCCTGGCTCACATGTCTGCAGACTGGGGAGGAGGGGATGCCCTCCACTTGTCCACCTCTGCCAACCCCTTGGTCTGACAGCCCTGGGCTTCAGTCCCTCCATTGGTCAAGCCCTGTCCCGTGGCCGGTGAGGTGCAAAGAGAGTGGTGGTCAGCCCTCCGTGGCCAACTTCCTGTCAGTCTGTGATGGGGCAAAGCCAGGAAGCCGTGACTCAAGCAGTGAAAGCTCTAATTGGAAGCCGAGAGCTCTTTCTCCTCAAGGAGCAATTTGAGTGCATCCCTGCAGAGTTGAGGTCCGGTCATACTGAGTTATGTCCAGTGACAGGCATTACTGCCAAGAAGGAAATGCAGAGGGAAGGCAGGGGAACTCACACCAGCTCCCCACCTCCCTGCCAGAAGTGACACTCCTCTCCCTGCGAACAGCCACAGCTCTGCACCCCCACCTGATGCACTATACAGTCCCTCCAACCTCACCATCTCGGACCCGCTTCCCAGCTCCTGGACACCTCTCACCGTCTTCTTGTTTCCTTCCAAGCTCTAGATGATCTGTCCTTGGCTAAGCATCACTTGGCTAGAAAGTGCACAGTTTCCATTTTAGGACAAGACTTTACAAGCTGTTTGGTTTAACTTTTGACATTGCATGAGCTCCTGGAGGGTGTGTCTGTGGTGGTGGGACAGTGGGTGTGGGTGTGGGGTGGATCCAGCTCCTACCTTTACTTACAAGGACACAGGAACACAGTTTTCTTTCTTCTAAAAATAGTCAGCTCCTGGCGCTGCCTGATGGCACGCACTTGGTCAACTCCTGAGCTTAATTCTCTTCATTATTGAGAAGGAGAAGGTCATAGGGTAAGGTGGGCTGAAGTGCACTTTAATTAAACACCATCATTATGACAAAGGTGCTGGAGAGAACTTTTGTGTGGAGGCAGGGCTTCATCAGGGGCTTCCCTGGTGGCTCATCTGGTAAAGAATCCACTGGCAATGCAGAAGACCTGGGTTCGATCCCTGGGTGGGGAAGACCCCCTGGAGAAGGGATAGGCTACCCACTCCAGTATTCTTGCCTGGGGAATCCCATGGACAGAGGAGCCTGGAAGTCTTTACAGCCCATGGGGTCACAAAGAGTCGAATATGACTGCGTGACTGGGCACACACACATGGTTTCATCAGGAACAAACGTCTCTGGTGTTTGGGAAACAGGGCAACATTCTAGCACCGTGAAAGATCCGAGATTGCCGCCTTATTAGCAGCTCTCTCGCCTCCATTATTGTTTTTGGCATCTGAGATGTTCACTCACCTAAGGAGATTATTTCTTCATGTTCCCCATCTCTCTCTCAGAAATTACAATGACAGAAAACTCACTGGCAAGATTGTGGGGCCAAGAGGGGCCTAGGAACAGGGTGAGGAAGACTGCTCATAATGTGGGAGATCCTTTTCCCTAAGTCATGTTTCTTTTCTCATGATTTTTTTCAGCCTTGAAGTAGTTTTCTTTTTTAATTAATTTTTTAAACTGGACTATGGCTGATTTAGAATGTTGTGTTAGTTTCCGCTATACAGCAAAGTGAGTCAGTAATATATATATACAGATATCCCCTCCGTTTAGATTTTATTCCCATGGAGGTCATCGCAGAGTACTGAATAGAGTTGCCTGTGTTATACAGTAGGCTCTTACTAGTGATCTGCTTTATGTGTAGTAGTGTGTATATGTCAACCCCAATCTCCCAGGTTATTCCTCCTCCACCCCTCCACCTTTAGTAACCGAAGTTTGCTTTCTACACCTGTGACTCCATGTCTCTCTTATAAGTAGGTTCATTTGTACCCTTGTTTTAGATCCCACATAAGTGACGGCACATGATATTTGTCCTTCTGGGCCTGACTCACTGCACTCAGTGTGACAGTCTCTTGGCCCACCCATGTTGTGTTCCTTATGATTAAGCTAGAGATAAATTAATCTGGATGTTAGAGTTTATAATGTTTAAAGTCAGTTCAGTTCAGTTCAGTCTCTCAGTCGTGTCTGACTCTTTGTGACCCCATGGACTGCAGCACGCCAGGCCTCACTGTCCATCACCAACTCCTGGAGTTCACCCAAGCCCATGTCCATCGAGTCGTTGATGCCACCCAACCATCTCATCCTCTGTCATCCCCTTCTCCTGCCCTCAATCTTTCCCAGCATCAGGGTCTTTTCCAGTGAGTCAGCTCTTCGCATCAGGTGGCCAAAGTATTGGAGTTTCAGCTTCAACATCAATCCTTCTGGTGAACACCCAGGACTGATCTCCTTTAATATATATTTTATATCTTTGATGAAATCTGGTGGATCAGAGAAATTGAACTACATCTTGATACAAAATGCCTGGGAATGTTGGCTAAAGTATAACAAATATTATAGATACCATTCACTGAGGTATCTTTCATAAGGACCCAAAGCAAAATAGGAATGGAATTCAGAAATATATGGAACTGATGCCGGAGCTGTGCTGGGGACAGACACGGGGGTGGCAAAGATGAGACTAGAGGTTATTAATGTGCCTTTTAAGCTACTGATTTGCTTAATGGCTGTGCAGACACAGGAGATGAATCTTTGTGCTCATAAGAAGCTGGAGGTTGGATCTGAGGGTCATCCTGCTCTCCTGAAGAGTGAAGGTAGACCAGAAATAGGTGGACCAGAAAAAATCCAGTTCTTGGCACAGGGAGATGACAGGCCTGTCAACCTTGGTCTCATTCTAAAGAGAGAAAATGGTTGCATAGGAGATTTGTAATCGGTGGTTGTCTGCAGGAGTATTTGGAGTTTGAATTTACACCAGTTGAGTGATATGGAGCCCCAGTATGAGAGCTTAGGGTAAAATTAACCCTGGGCTCATGATACCTCTGGAATACCTGCCAGGAGAAAACACAAAACTTCTGTGATGGACATAAGGAATTCTTACAGATAAACCCCAGTGAAGATGAAGCACTGATCTGAGGAGAAAAATAAGGTGAGTAGGTTCATAGACATAGCAAACAATAGGCTTAAATCCCCGAGGGCTTCAGAAAACAGCAACATCAGATAGAGATCATAAAATAGTTAAGATTAATGACACAATGAAAATTTTAAAAAATGAGAAAAAAACAAGCCACCAGTAATGGAAAACAAAAGACAAGGAAAAATTAAAAGACAGAAGAGAACGTGTAGGAATAAAAAAATATAGAGCATGAAATTTAACAAACCAAGAGTGATTAGGTTAAAGAGCAGGTTAGACACAACTAAAGAGAGAATTAGCAAAGTGGAGGATCCATCTGGGCACATGGCGATAAAGAGATGGCAGCAGCTTAACAGGATGTGGGATTGGCTAAGAAGGTTCAGGAAAACGGCAGCAGGGATTCCGCAGGGAACAAAGGGAGAGAGGGGGAGTGAGCCAGTGTTCGAAGAGATGATGACTCAAATTCCCCCCAAATTGGGGGTATTTCTGAACTTTCTGATTCAGGAAAAAACTAGTTCTAACAAGAGCAGGTAAAAGGAAATCTACATATAGATATATAACATCTGAATATATAACCTATATAACAGTGAGTTATGTAAGAACCCCAAAGACAAGCAGACTACCTTAAAAATAGCCAGAAGTAAACATTCACCTGAAAAAGAAAACTGATTAATTTGACTTCCACCTCTCAACAGTAACCAGAGGACAGTAAAGTTATGTCTTCCAAGTATTGAAGGAAATTGAAGCTGTCATATAAGAATTAGGAAGAAGTTAAAAGCAAATCGCTAACAGATTTTCACTACAACTACTTCTAGGGCAACATGATTATTGAACCCAGAAGGAAGGAATGAGCCGTAAGCAGAGTAGTGAGAAAATAACTTAGTAAATGTATGGGTAAACCGAAACAAGATTGACAGTGTAAACAGTAATAATATTGGTGACTTATTTTAAATGTATAAAAACAGGTAGTATCTGAGATTAAGTAGTGTATAAGGTGGGAGGAGAATAATCCAAGGATTCTAAAATCCGTGAAGGACCCCATGAATGACTGGAGGCACTGTAGATGCTATCAAGTGCACAAGTTACAGTAAAAGTCTGTCTTGTCAAGGCTATGGTTTTCCCAGTGGTCATGTAAGGATGTGAGAGTTGGACTATAAAGAAAGCTGAGTGCCGAAGAATTGATGCTTTTGAACTGTGGTGTTGGAGAAGACTCTTGAGAGTCCCTTGGACTGCAAGGAGATCCAACCAGTCCATCCTGAAGGAGATCATTCCTGAATATTCATTGGAAGGACTGATGCTGAAGCTGAAACTCCAATACTTTGGCCACCTCATGCAAAGAACTGACTCATTTGAAAAGACCCTGATGCTGGGAAAGATTGAGGGCAGGAGGAGAAGGGGACAACAGAGGATGAGGTGGTTGGATGGCATCACCAACTCGATGGACATGGGTTTGAGTAAACTCCAGGAGTTGGTGATGAACAGGGAGGCCTGGCGTGCTGCAGTTCATGGGGTCACAAAGAGTCGGACATGACTGAGAGACTGAACTGAACTGAACTGAGCAGAGCAGAATCTGTAACTTCAAAACAGTAAAGAAAGAAATGAAAAAAAAAACAAAAAACCCTTCTAATCCTGTAGGACAAGGGTCAACACTTTTCTGTAAAGGGGTAGATACTAAATAGCTTTGATTCTGTGGATTGACCGGATGTTCTTGTTCCAACTATTCAACTATGTTGCAGCGTAGAAGCAGATGCTGAGATTTAAACAAATGGGCATGGCTGTGTTCCAACAGAACTTTATTTACAAAACAGGCCTAGATTGGATTTGAGCTGTCAGCTGTAGTTCATCAATCCCTGCTCTAGAAGATAGAAAAGGAAATAGAATCTAGGAAGAAAGACAGCATCAACAAAACAACTCAAGTAGATTAGTAAACCTCAAGAAATGTATTAATAAATTAATTGAGTTAGTTGGATAGACAGAGACTGTTGGATTAGATAAAGTAAAAAACATATAACTTTATGCTTTACTTATGTTTAAGTAAGACAAATACTTAAACCATAAGTAAAGCATAAAGATGGAAAATAAAGGTGGAGAAATAGATAGTCCAAACAAATACAGGTGAAAAGAAAAGCTATTAACTACATTGGCTGTTAAAGTTAAAATAGACTTTATGGTTATAAAGCATTAACTGTGACAAAGAAGGCCATTATAAAATGGCAAAAGGAAGATTTCACTAGGAGAAACTTATAAATTTATATACCCCCAAAACATAGCCTTGAAATATATGAAGCAAGATTTGACAGGATTACAAGGAGAGGTTTACAATCTACACATGCAATATGACCAAAGTAAGGGTATGGACATGAAACTTCCCAGGTGCGCTAGTGGTAAAGAATCCATCTGTCAATGTAGGAGATTCAAGAGAGTTAGGTTGCATCCCTGGGTCAGGAAGACCTCCTAAAGTAGGAAATGGCAACCTGCTCTAGTATTCTTGCCTGGAAAATTCCATGGAGAGAGGGGCCTGATGGGTTACAGTCCATGGAGTCGCCAAGTGTCAGACTTGACGGAGCACAACAGGAAGTTTAATGATTAGACTGGATTTGGAATGTTGCAACTAAGAATGAAGAATGCATATTCTTTTCAAACACACATATAACCATTGTCATGATCACATATTAGGTCATAAAATAAGATTCAACAAATATCAAAATCTGGAATCATGCAGGTCATCTTTTCTCTGCCCAATGCAGTTGTTAGAAGCCAGTCAATTTCATAAAGTGATACATTTGGGTTTTTAAAGCACATTTTTTATAAATAAGTTAGATTCAAAGAAGAAATTATAATAGAAATAAGAATGCATTAATACCTGAGTGATAATGAAAATATCACATATCCAGACTTGTGGGATGCTGTTAAAGTAGCCTTTTGAACCAAATTAACATCACTGAATACATTTATGAGGAAAAAGGAAAGACTTGACATTGTTCAACAGAGAGGAAAAGAAAAACTGAGGAAACTTAAAAAAATTGAAGAAAGGAAATCATGTATATAGGAGCTGCATCATGTATATAGGAGCCAAAGTTGGTTTGTTGAAAAGGCTAGTAGTTTAGAAAATTTTCTGGTTACATTTCTGAGAGAGAGAGAGGAGCAGAGAGGGAGACAGAGGCAGACACACAGAGAGAGCAGGAAAGGATGAAAGACAGAAACACTGATAGAGAAAAGCAAATAAAGAACCACAGTGACAGGAATAAAAGAGGGCATAGATACACAGATACAGATGTTTGATAAAATACAATAATATGATACTATGGGTAACCATGAAAATGTATTACAAAACTGTCGACCTCCCAGAAAAATGTGAATTATGAAAACTGACTAAAGAAGTAGAAAACCTGCACTCATCTATTAAGAAAATGGAATCAGTAATTAAAAAGTCTACCCACAAAATTTCTACCAGGCCCAGACAGTTCAGAGATAGGTTCTGTCAAATACTCAAGAAACATGTAATCTCAATTTAAACAAACTGTCACAGAGAACACAGACCTAACACTTGCTGCTTCATTTTGTGTATGTGTGTGACCTTAATGCCCAAACTAGACTGAGAGCAATAAGAGAAAATCAAATTATTGGCTAAAGGCCCTCATGATGGGAGATGCAAAAGGTTTAGACAAAATTGCAACATACGGGGCCCAGCAATGAACATGCAGAAATACGTAGGGACAAAGTTGGATTAGTCACTTACCAAACCTGAATCAGTAGCCGTTCTTTAGAGAGAGCAGTTTCTGAGGCACAAATCACCATGAAGCCACATTTAACCCCTGCCAGAATGATGGAGAATCCTCACAGCCGGAGGACTACAGGGACAAACGCCAGCACTCTGCCCGAAGCGAGCATTTCCAGGTTGACGAGCCAGGGGTTCCTCGGTGTCAGGAAGGCAGAAACTGAAGCGCCATGAAGCTCCCTGGGTTCCCACAGACCCACCCCAGCTTCTGGTCTGGTCTGCCTTATCTAGCTCCTACGAGCTTACCTGGCCTGCCAGGGCCCTCCCTGAATACACCTGAGCTTGCCAACTCCAACGTGACACAAAGTTCAGGTCGTGTCTCTGATCTCTGCTTCTACCTGAACTTAAAAAGTGAGAAAAATAATTATTCCCATTTTTCTTGTTACAGAATTCATGTTCATTATAGAGTCCCTTGGACTGCAAGGAGATCCAACCAGTCCCTCCTAAAGGAATTCGGTTCTGAATATTCATTGGAAGGACTGATGTTGAAGCTGAAACTCTAATACTTTGGCCACCTAATTCAAAGAGCTGACTCATTGGAAAAGACCCTGATGGTGGGAAAGATTGAGGGCAGGAGGAGAAGGGGATGACAGAGGATGAGATGGTTGGATGGCATCACTGACTCAATGGAGATGAGTTTGAGTAAACTCTGGGAGTTGGAGATGAACAGGGAGGCTTGGCATGCTGCAGTTCATGGGGTCACAAAGAGTCGGGCACGACTGAGGGACTAAACTGAACTGAACTGAATGTGCAGTGCAGAAATCATGGATGAAAATGTGGAAGAAAATGAAAACTCCCTTCAATCCAATCATAGAAAGGTAACTACTAGTAATATTCGTTATAGCTACCTTCCCTCCACACACACACATGACATAAAATACAGTCTATGTTTGCGCACGCATGCACATGCCTAGTCACTCAGTAGTGTCCATCTTTTGCGACTCCGTGGACTGTGGCCTGCCAGGCTCCTCTGTCCATGGGATTTTTCCAGGCTAGAGTACGTGAGTGAGTTGCCATTTCCTTCTCCAGGGGATCTTCCCAACCTGGGGATCAAACCTGTGTCTCCTGCGTCTCTTGCATTAACAGGTGGATTCTCTACCCCGAGCCACCTGGGAAGCATGGTGTGTGTTTTCTCTTTATAAGTGATAATACATATAACTTTTTACATTTTGCTCTCTCTGTATTGATGCATAAATATTTGCATGTATCTATAAATGGTATAGATATTTGCATGTATCTATAGTGGCTTCCCTGTTGGCTCAGAAGGTAAAGAATCCACCTTCTATGTGGAAGACCTGGGTTCCATCCCTGGATTGGGAAGATCTCCTGGAGGAGGGCATGGCAACCCAGTCCAGTATTCCTGCCTGGAGCATCCCATGGACAGAGGAGCCTGGTGGGCTACAGTCCACTGGGCTGAAAAGAGTCGGACATGACTAAATGACTAAGCCCACATAAACATATAGAGATATTCGTTAAAATTAGAATTTTATGAGCATTGCTTTTTCAACCTTTTCCTTCCGAAATAATAAAATGTGAACATTTCTTCAAGCAACCCTGCCCCCACCAACCATGATCAGTGCTAGGGCCCAGGCTCTGTTACATTCACCGCTGTTGTATCCTTGCCCTGGATCCCACCAGGCTGAGCTGCTACTTTGTCATCATGTAACTTCAAAGCTTTGTAGCCAAGTGTCAGGCGTCCTCTGCTTGAGTCTTGCCTCTGGCACTACCTAATCACTATCGCCGCAGGGCTCCTGTGTAGGGACCCTCACACCTGGGACCCGCCCTGTCTCTGGGGTCTGTTCGGTGACAGGAGCACCAGCAGGACTGGTGTGCACGGCTTGTCCGTGACCTCGGTAGAGTCCTGGGCTCCTGCCTGCCCGTCCTCAGCAGCCCAGCTCATATGTCACCTTATCATAGCGCTCCCTCTGCTTCACCTCCTGGCATAAGATAGCTGATGTAGAATGAGGAAAGACAGCTCTCCCCAGTTCCTGCCCTGGATATCCTTATCAGGGTTATTCCTCTCGAATTTTTATACACACTTACCAAAACTGAACATAGAATATATGTACATAAGTTTCTACATATTTTACTTTATGTGTCTAAGTATCTATCTTCCTTGCTGCCTATTCTGTCTATCATCTATCTAAGTACCTACCTACTTATCTATATAATGGATATATCACCCATCCACCTAATCTATTGTATGTATGTATATATGTGTCTGGGGCTTCCCAAGTGGCACTAGTGGTAATGAATCTGCCTGCAAATGCAAGAGATGCAGGAGACACAGGTTTGATCCCTGGGTTGGGAAGATTCCCTGGAGAAGGAGATAGCAACCCCACTCCAGTATTCTTGTCTGGAAAATTCCATGGACAGAGGAGCCTGTCAAGCTGCAGTTCATGGGGTCACAAAGAGTTGGATGTGATTGAGTGACTGACCAGAACAGACCAGATTTTTGTATCTGCCCTGCCCATCTCTCTCACTGTTGTTGGATCCTAAGCACTTAGACTAGTGCCTGGCATGTGTCTGGCAAATATTTGTTGAGAGAATAAATGTGTAAATGTCAATTTCCCTCTTATCTTTTGTTATGTAAAATAATTAAAGTATACTTGAAACTAATATACTATCAATATTATATGTCAATTATGCCTCAATTAAAAAATTAAAGCTCTTAGTGCGGTTTTAACACCCAAATGTAGGCACTCAGATCACATGGCATTACTTGGTCCAAATGAACTATCCATATGACTCTGGATATGCTTGCATTGAAATTTTTCTAGAGTATAATCCACATGAACAACATAAAACATCATTTTTAGTAGGGTTGTGAATTTGTTGATATTCTGCAGTAATCTCAGCAGTTTCCCAGCTTCCCCTGGGATTACTCAGACAGATGCTGCATCTTCGGAGCATCATCACCCTTGCCCATCTTGTCTTAAGCAGGTACCAGGGGTTGGGGCAGGTGTGTGGCTAGTGCTTGGGGGTCCCCAGAGCTCTACTGGCCTCTGCTGCAGACCGGCCCCTCTGCCCCTTGGCCTCCATGAGGCATTGGTGGTGTGTGTTTCTGACCTCCGTGCGGGTCAGCGAGGGTCTGCTTCTTGTGCTGGATCGTGTCCCCGTGGTCGCTGCCGTTGCCCTTTGCCGTGTGACCCACCATGACTGCTGCACGTTGGAGACCCTCTGCATTGGCTCCTCATGCAACTGCACTGGCTTCCTTTGTATCCTTTACTAGGGTCTTGCAGCCCCAGCCCACCCCCTAGAGGCAGACACTGGCTCTGAATGGAATATTCTCCAGTTGGCCTCCACAAGGCAGGCAGGGGTTCTTTGATGGCACAGTCATGATGCTTGGCTTATAAAAATGTGTCTACTTGTGATGGTTAATGTGCCAGGCTTTTTCTTCTGGGGCTCCAAGCAGGAAGGCAGGCAGAATCTCCTTGCTGCCAGCATTCCCTCAGCCTCAGACACGTTCGTCTTCATGCTGGAATTTCAGTGCATCTGTGGTCTACCCATTTCCTCTCCTTCTGTCTTCATTCTCTGTCAAGCAGGGGGAATTCTTTCTCTTGGTAGTCGTTCACCTGCTCAGTCATGTCCCACTCTTTGCGACCCCGTGGACTGCAGCATGCCGGGTTTCCCTAGTGGGGCAGGGTCTCGTTTATATAGAACCATTATGAAGCCAAAGAATTGATGTTTTTGAACTGTGGTGGTGGAGAAGACTCTTGAGAGTCTCTTGGAATGCAAGGAGATCAAACTAGTCAACACTAAAAAAAAAAATTAACCCTGTCTATTCATTGGAAGGACTGATGCTGAAGCCCCAATACTTGGGCCACCTGATGCAAAGCGCTGACTCATTGGAAAAGACCCTGATGCTGGGAAAGATTGAAGGTGGGAGGAGAAGTGGGCGACAGAAGATGAGATGGTTGGATGGCATCACTGACTCAGTGAATATGAGCTTGAGCAAACTCCTGGAGATAGTGAAGGACAGGGAGGCCTGGAGTGCTGCAGTTCATGGGGTCACAAGGAGTTGGACATGATTTAGCAACTGAACAGCAACAACATTATGAAACCACTTGAATTGCCTCTTGAGTATCTAAAGTGGGATATTAATTCAGGAAACCTTTTTGCTATCTCAACAAAGTCTTGCTTTCCTGCTGCAGATACAAAATTCCTATTTTTCAAGTAGAAGATGAATATTAGGTCTTTTTGAAAAGTTTGCTTTACTACTGGAATAATACTAATCTCTACTCCTCATTTTCCAGGGCAGGGGATACCCCTAAGGAAGAGATGAGACACCCCAAAATGCAGGAGAAGAATACACACAAATATATTTCCAGATATTTCATCCTGTGCACTTTTAGATGGATCTTTGACTCTTGAAAATACATTTTATTTCCTTCTCATGGTCCAGAGACCTCAGTGTGGAAGAAGGAACTTGTTGATTTCACATATTTATTTGGCAGCTAACTGAACTCTTATTTTTATAATTTTTCAATTAGAAAATTGTATCATTTGCAAATAGTAGTAATTGCAGCGTCCTTTCTAACATACTCTTCCTTGTTTCTTTTTCTTTTCTAACTGCATTGGCTAGCAATTCTATACCTAATATTTACTACTTTAAAATTCATATTCAATAAAGCAGTGGATGTAGCTTGGTTTTATTTTTTTATTACAATGGAAATAGCTCAAGTATTTTATCATTAATCAAGACATTGGCTGTTGGGCTAAATGATAAAAAGATTTAATGTTTCTCTGCTCACAAGTTGAACGGTAGCATATATCTCAACAATATCTTGGGCAAATTCTACAGCTTCCTGATCATTTTTAGTTATTAAACTCCATCCAATTCCAGATCGCCTTTAAAGGTCCTCCCACCCCTCACTCTGTGATCTGAAGGCCTTAAAGTGAGGAGGGGTATGGCCTGACTTACTCTGTGTCCCACTCCCTCTTCCTCCGTGGGGTGTTCATGGAACAGCTTGAGCACTATGCTTTCAGGAGTGTGGGGGAATACCTGGAGATCTGACTGCTACCCTTTAGGCTGAGCATGTCACTGACATCCCTTGGGGCGGGTGAAAAAACTGCTGGCTTTTTCGCCCTGCTTAGCATTTTTGAGTTCTTGGGTGCCCTCTGACCTGCTGTGCTGGGTGGTTCTCTGAAGTGATGGTTCTCTGGCTCTTGGCAGGCTTGCTAGATTCAGTAAATGAAATATGAAACACCCAGTTAAACTTTACTTTCAAACAAATAGTCATTTTTTAGTGTAAGTATGTCCCATAGAATGTTGGGACATACTTAAGCAATTATTTGTTTACTAAAATTCGAATTTAACTGGATGTCCTGTGTTTTCTCTGGCAACGCTATCTCTTTCACCTCCTCGTATCAGCAGGCTCCCCTCTGGGCGTCCTGCTGGGAAGGTGGTGCTGGATTTGGGGGGTTCGTGTTCTGTCTGCACTGTTCCTCTCCACCCCTCTTTCTCTTGGCCATCTCTCTCCAGGCTGTTTTCCCTTTCAGATTTAAACGGACCAGACCCTCATAGTCTAAAAGTAGGCTCATCAGGGGGTAAGATGCAGTCTTCTCTGCTTGCAGGGAACCCGTTTTGGGGAGTGTGTGTGTGTGTGTGTGTGTGTGTGTGTGTGTGTGTGTGTAGACATAAAGTGAAGAATGCATATTAACTTTTATCAAAAGCCTTTTTGGCTTCTATTGAGATTATCATATGGTTTTTATCCCTTTCCCAATTGACATGATTTATATTCATAGATTTCTTATATTGCATTCCTGGAATAATCTCTACTTAGTGATAGTGTATTTTTTTCCTCCCTAGACCACTGGGGTTTCCTTTTCTAGTTCCTTATATATTAATTCGGTATGCATGTTCCTAAGAGAAATCTAGAGAAAGAATTATGCTTGCTTCTAAAATGAATTGTAAACATTTCTACTTATTTTAACTTTATTTGTTTATTTTTTTCTACTGTATTCTGAAAGATGATTTAACATAGGAGTTATATGTGATTTGAAACTTGACATAATTTTCCAGTAAGACTATCTTCACTTTTTGAGGTAAGATTTTTGCCTTTCTCTCTTCTGAATTTCTTTGTTCTTCATTGTTTTGCCCAAACTGCCTGAGAGAAGGCAGCCTCCTCTCACGGGCTCCACGCCAGGTGGGGGAGTCTGGGCAACTCCTCTTCCTCTATTGCTCACCTCCTCTGGGCTGGGAGTGGGAGGGGGATGCCTGAGAGTCCACTCCTCTTCTAGTCTGTTACGGGCTCCAAGCACTGGGTTTCATTTCCACTCTCCTCCAGATGAGGGCGAGGCCACAGTCTATTCACTAATCTATTAAACCAATATTCTTGTTTATATCATTTAAATCCTCAGTATCCTTATTGAAGATTTGATTTTGACTTGTAAGATGCTTATTAATGTCTTCCATTACAATCAGTTTTGTCAGTTTCTCCTTGTGTCATGAAGAGTCTACACTTGAAATATTTTAGCGTTTTGTTATTCGGCACTGAAATAGTGAAAAAAGTGAAAGAAAGTATTAGTCGTGTCCAACTCTTTGCAACCCTGTGGACTAGCTCACCAGGCTCCTCGGTCCATGGGATTCTCCAGGCAAGAATACTGGGGTGGGTAGCCTTCCTTCTCCAGGGAATCTTCCCAATGCAGGGATCGAATCTGGTCTCCTTCACTGCAGGTGGATTCTTTACTGTCTGAGCCCCCAGGGAAGCCTGAAGTAGTCACATCTTTATTTTGCCTTCTAACATTCATCAATTACAATTGTATGTAATATACAATTTTGGTCCTTCCTCTGACATCTGGTTATATTTTTATGACTGCACTTATAATTCATCTACATACTTAGAATGGGGAAGGAAATGGCAACCCACTGCAATATTCTTGCCTGGAGAATCCCATGGACAGAGGAGCCTGGTGGGTTATAGTCCATGGGGTTGCAAAGAGTCAGGCATGACTGAGTGACTGAATAACAACATGTTTAGAAAGTACATCGTATATTCTATTTCATAATCTCATTTTAAAAATAACATTTTTATTATAGAAGGAATACGTGTTTATGGTAGGAATTAGAAAATACATTAATTGAAAAGAAGAACATGAAATTCACCTATAGTCCTCAAACCACTATTAACTCTATGTTATTTTTGTCATGGTTTTTCATGTCTATATGATATATCATAAATTAATCCCCAGTGGAAACAACTTCAGTCAATATTAAGACTTTGGGATAAGCCTTTTTCTACATCATGATTTTTAGTGCAGCCTAATATCCTGCCTCGGGTTTTGCATGTGGTACTAGTGGTAAAGAACCCACCTGCCAATGCAGTAGAGGTAAGGAAATCAGGTTTGTTCCCTGGGTCAAGAAGATCCCCTGGAAGAGGGCATGGCAGCCCACTCCAGTGTTCTTGCCTGGAGAATCCCATGGACAGAGGAGCCTGGTGGGCTACAGTCCAAGGGGTCACAAAGAGTCGGACATGACTGAGCACACACGCACACACACACAATATTCTGCCTTATACGTTGTTGTCTTGTTGAGTTGCAAAGCCATGTCCGACTCTTTTGCAACCCCGTGGGCTTTAGTCCTCCAGGCACCTCTGTCCATGGGAATTCCTTTTATGTGGACTCTCTTTTTTTGGTCATCTTCATTTTTGTTTGACGCCTATTTTTTGGCTATTGATTTTCATCTTAAGCACATACTTTCTCACACTCCTCACTCATTAGAGCATCTCTCCTTTCTTTGAGCCATAGCATGGGGATGACCACAAGGATGGTCAGGGGCCTTCTGGGCTCTCTCACGCCTATTTCCTGACTCTGTCTTGAGGTTGAGAACTTCTCTGATCTGGAAAGCAGGGAGGTGATCACCCCTTAGGATGCTCTCCCTGGATCCCAGCTCCTCACATCTGTGTCAGCTCCTCTGTGTAAGTTCAGACTCTGTGGAGACAGAAGTCAGCAGAGCTGGGGGCAGGCCGCCTGGGAGGTTGGCACGCACTGGGCGTCAGCCCTGAGTGCTGGAGGAGGGCTTGTTTGCTTAGGTGCCCACAGCTGCCCTTTGGTCCAAGGTGGGGGCAGCGGGAAGAGGTTCAGGGCGGACAAGGGCTGCAAGACTGAACGCTAAGACGCCTTCCCTGAAACACTCCTGAGACACACTCCAGCTAACCCGGTTGTTGTCGTTTAGTGGGTCAGTTGACCTTCTGGGCCCCACGGACTGTAGCCCACCAGGCTCCTCTGTCCAGGGATCCTTCAGACGAGAATACCGGAGCAGGTTGCCATTTCCTACTCCAGGGGATCTTCTGACCCAGGGACTGAACCTGCATCTCCTGCATTGGCAGGCGGATTCTTTACCACTGAGCCATCTGGGAAGCCCAGCTGACTGGGAGGAAGACCAAGAAGTAGCAGACTTAACATAAAAATACAAGCAACAAGCAACACCGCCTGTTAAACATTTAGCATTTAGGTTATATAATTGCAGTACACATAGATAAGTGAGTTAAGAATGGGAAAAATCCCAGGTTTGTGTGATAATTCTAGAATAATAACTAAAGCTGTGGGCAGAGGAAATAAGTATGTCAAATTATATACTGTGCATCTAGCAGAGAGTCAAAGCTCTCTTTTGGTAGTTAAAGAAGTAAATGTGTAAATAAATATTTTAAGAATAGATTTTAAAATAGGATGCATATTCTTCAAAAATATAACTCTAGGTAATTATAATAATAAAATACTAACCCATATGGTGAGAAAACAAAGTGAAGAGACAGAAAACCCAAAAAGGAGACATAATGCAAAGTGTAGAAAATTATTTGTAGTCTTGATTACAAGGAATAGAAACAATCTAAATTCTCCTTAAAATGTGTATTGAGTTAAAAAATAAAATTCAATGATTTCTGTGTACACTTCTAATAGGTACACCTAGTCATTATGTTTTATCTTTTTTTAAGCATTTTTGCCTTTGTTGATATTTTTTGTTTTTCTATTATGTTCATAGGTGCAGATTCTATAAACTCCAATATTCATTTCTTATATTGTCCTTGTCTGAATTTTAATATCAAAGTTACATTGGTCCTATAAGATAAAATATGTAATTGACTGATAGAAAAATGTTATTTTTCAGAAATTAATAAAGAAACTCTTCATCACTAAAATTATTTACATAAGTTGTTCACAATTGTTATGCTCCATGCACAATTATATTTCTTTTTATATTCCTCTTATTTCTGTTTTCTCTCTATTTCACCTAGCTGGACATTTATGTTTATTTTAAATTCTGATTTTATTTGTCCTTTCTATGGCATATTTATCTTCTCTTTACTTTTGTAAACAAACTCTACCTTGTATATTGCCTTCTCTTTATTTTTTTTGAATTTATTCCATTTAAAAAATCTAACTTCAGTTGGACTCCTAGTTCATTAATTTTCAATCTGTCATTTCTATAACTTTCCAATGGAGAACTACTTTAGCTACAACCCAGCTAATTGTATTTTCATTTAATTGTTTCATTAATTCTGAGTGTATAACCTTCCAAAATGATTTATGATTTGACATGAGTTTTAAAAAATTTTTTCTGAGTATATGTAAAGAAATACCTGTTTCTCACTCAATTTCATTGTGTCCCAATAAAATGGTCTGCCTAATGATAGTTTTTAAAAAATTGTTTATTTTTAATTGAAGAATAATTGCTTTACGATATTGGCTTGATTTCTGCCATACATTAACATGAGTCAGCCATAGGTGTACATATGTCTCCTCCCTCTTGAACATCCCTCCCACCTTCCCACTATCCCAATTGCCTAGGTTGCCACGGAGTCTGAGTTGAGCTCCCCACGTCACACAGCATATGATAGTTCTTGAAATTTGTTAGAGTTTGTTTGTGACCAACAATGTAGTCATAAACATTTTTGGGGGTAGAAGTTTAATTTACACTTATTTTAGAATGAGTATATCTTCTTAACTGCTGTTTATTAAGTTTATTTAATTTATTTTATTTAAGTTTATTAAATTAAGCTTGTTAGTTATGCTCTGATCTATGTTTTGACCAACATCTGTTTTGTGCTTGGCCTATTAATTGAGGTGGTGGTATCACTCCCACAATAATTGTGAATTTGTCTCAGACTTTGAAGCCATTTCCCCCCAGGTTTCTACAAGTTTACAATTATTATCTTTGTGGCGATGCACACATTTTGTCATTCTGTTGCTACAGTCTCTGTCTGTGACGTGATTTTGCTCTCAGTCAACTTTGTGCTACATGATCACAGCCTCTCGGCTTCTCTGGCTTCACGTTTGCCGGGGGCGTCCCCTTCCAGGCTTCCTCTGGTCCATGCTCAGCCTGCCGTGGGGATTCTGCCCTGGTTTTCTGTGCTTGGAGCTTTGTCCTCTGTCTTCTCACCTGGTTAATCCCTGAACAGACTTCCTTCAGCTCAAACCACTTCCCCAGGGATGCCAATCCATTACGAAGGTTTCTTTAGTCGAGTGCTAGAGACGGCAGAGATGGGAGAAGGCTGTGGATGGAGACAAGTAAGTGGATTAAAAATTAATTGGCGTGAAAGGACAGAACTTTCAATTTCAGCTAGGGATAAGTGAAATCCGTGCCCATAGCATGTGTAGTTGCTAAGAGAGGCATAGGGGAGACCATGTCTGGGTTACCTGCCTCTGGGCGTGTACCTGGATAAGGCTGGTAGGGCTGATTCTAGATGATTCTAGGGGGACACAGACAGACTCTGGGTCTCAGGCTGAGCAGGGAAGGCTCTTGTTGGTTAGTGAGCAGGTGAAGGTTGAGCACGGAGGCACTGGAAGTCATGAGTGTGGGAAGGATGCAGGCAGGGGCCCCAGGCTTCGGATCTGGGCTTTGAGGTCAGACTTCTGGAAAGCTAGGCAAGAATCTTCTGGTGACCCGGCATGGGGCCGGGTCTTGGTGACTGACTGGAGCATGATAACTCGAGCTTTGCCATCTGTGAGAGGCTGGCTGGTGACCGCAGAGGAGCTGAGAATAACTGCTTGATGATGGGGAAACTGATGGAGACCATCCCAGCCAGACAGAGGCTGCTCACTCAGACTGACTGGATCTGGGGGGTCAGCCACACGAGGCTCACAGGTAGGCAGGTCGGGACACAGGAAGCGTTGGCGTGGGGAGAACGGAGGAGGTCTCCCTGTGACTGGGCCATCCTAGGTGATTGGGGAGCATGTCTGGCTTTCACTGGCAGGTCCGGAATTGGAAGCGGGAGCAAGAATGAGGGCAAAGAAGAAAAGGGGTGGTCATTGCCCAATCCTGGCTGTTCTGGCCCAGTTGGTGCTCTGGCTTCCTGGGATAGTCACTGCAGGGCTTGTGGGTCAGAGTTCAAGTGCCACACATGATCTGGACATTGTCTATTTGTATAGTCATTCTCTCAATAAACTTTCTTTTTTTTTGACATGTAACATTTGCTTCACTGCGAGAGTTTTCTGTCTTCTCCATCTTTCTGTAACTTAGATACAGACTTCTCTGCAGGAAGGAGTGACTTTACATGCACCTTCACCGCACGGCCCTGTGACCCTGGGAGATGAGGTGGGGTGAAGGTTCTCACCCCCACCAGCAGAGGAGGGAGGGGAGATGCAGAAAAGTGAGTGACTTATCTGATTTAGCAGAGGCTGGATGTCCATGGTGGGCTGCAGCTCCTGATACTCTGGGCTTTCTCTCCTGCTCTTCCCAGGGCTCCCAGGGGAACAAAGCCTTGCCCTGGTGCCATCACATCTGTAAGGGACAGCCAGGTTCAGGCATGTGTTCATGGAAGGTGCATTGTTTTAAGAAGGCTGTGGTGGGATCTTCCCTAACATGCTGTCTGTGTCAGATGGCTGGCATTGTGCTGCATTATTACATGAATGTAATGCAATCCACACAGTGGAAATCCAGAGACAAGGATTTCTAGCTCATGTGCTCAGTCGTGTCTGACTCTTTGTGACCCCATGGACAGTAACCACAAGGCTCCTCTGTCCATGGGATTTCCCAGGCAAGAATACCAGAGTGGGTTGCGGTTTCTTACTCCAGGGGATCTTCCTGACCCAGAGATCAAACCCGTGTCTCCTGAAGCTCCTGCATTGTAGGAAGATTCTTTACCCACTGAACCATCAGGGAAGTCCAAGGCTTTCCATGGGGTCACTGGAAGTATTCTCAGTACTTAGGGTTACTTCACACACTGGTCATGAGAGACAAAAAAATTCATGGCCCTGGACCTTTACTGTTGTTGGTGTGTCTGTGAATGCTTCTTAGCTTTATAGAACATTGCTGACTTAAAAAAAGTGCACAACATGAGAGTTTCAAAGTAAATTTTATTTGGGGCAAAATGAGGACTATGGTCTGGGAGACAGCACTCCAGAAAGCTCTGAGAAACTGCTCCAAAGAGGTAGGGGGACGTCAGTATATACTTGATTTTGAGGAAGGGGGAGTACACACAATCAAACACCTATTTTTGCAGAAAGTCTCATGAGGGTTACTATTAGTCACAAGGAGCAGACAGCACCATGAAGAAATTTGGTAAGGAGGAGGAGATATAAGAATTTGGCTCATAAAATCAGTTCTTGAAAATACCTAACTATTTGAAGATGTGTTCTGCCAGTTTTTTTGGAGCACCTCATTTCTGTTCTCCACCCTGAACTCCTTTCAGGGGGTGCTGAAGGTCAGTCACTTCAGTGGCTCATAGTTTAATCTTTGTCAAGGTAGATGGCCAGGGCCAATGGCAAGCACCAATTTGCAGTTGACAACATCTAGAAAAAATATTCATGGCTCCCTCATTCCTGATCCTTTACCTTGAAAGTCGTGAATGTTGGTATTCCTATAGTACTTCACAACACTGTACCTTGGAAAGCTTTCTCAAGGGTGACAGACATTATGATGCACAGTGACAGCAAGCTCAGGTGAAATGTTAAAAGATTAGTAATTTGTTAAATTTCTTAATTAATGCTTGTAAAATTTCAAATTATGTCCACTGATACTACATAGATTCATTGAACTTTCCATTCAAATACATTGGTGTCATGTAAAACAGAAGTTGGGAAACTGGGACATGTAGGCCAAATCTGGCCCTAAGCCTGCTTTTCTAAATAAAGTTTTATTAGCACACAGCCACGCCCATTTGTTTGTACATTGTCTACTTTCATTCTAGAAGAGCAGAGTTGAATAGATGTAGCAGAGACCAGATGGCCTTCAAGCCCAAATTATTTCCTATCTGGCACTTGACAGAGAAAGTTTCTCACATCTGCTCTGCACCCAGCATGAAACGATAGTTATCTTTAGCTCAGAGCCTTGCAGCTGGGGATAAAATGTTAAGCTACACAGTAAACAAGGGTGGCAAGAATGAAAATCCTCCGTATACAGCAAAAGAAACCCAAACAAAGAACTCTGGTTTGCTCCGGAGCTTTTATTCTGTTGTTTATCATAGGGCTATGTTTTTCCACAAACAGATGAGGACGGATAAAAAAAAATTAAGTTTTTGAGGAGGTGATTTTCCGTAAACACGCTGCTTTTGTGAAGCAACAGACGTACTGGAGGCATTTTTAAACATTGTTTTGTGATCTAATTCCCACGTGACCTGAAGACCGTGTTTATGTGATCTCCGAACATTGGGACCTGAGTCTGAGGTCTGAAAGCCGGGAATCACAACCCGAGACTGGAACCAGCCCCGGTGGCCGTAGATGAGAAGAACCCTCCACGTAGCTGCTGTCTCCCCGTCTGTAAAGGGACCCATCCGAGAAGTGGACGCTGACGCCCCTCCCAGCTCTGAAACCCGGACTTGGATTCCACACTAATGGAAAGCTTGGCCCCGCTCTGACTCCATCTCATGAGAATGTGATGGCGTGACATTACCATACTAAGGAGGCTCTAAATACGAAATTCCCCCGTTGAATATACGTTGTGCCTAAGTTCTGAAGAAGTAGTTAATCAGTTTCCATTCGGTTATCCAGCTGAGTGAGCAGACGTGGCCAGCACTGGGCTCAGCCGCCCAAGCTCTTCTGGAAACAGAGCTCCTGGGGCCAAGAAGGGGGAGGGAGTTCCGATCCCAGGGGATGGGGGACACCGACTCGAAGGCCCACTTGGACCTCACAAACAGTTCTACACACGGGTTCTCGGACCAGTGACACATAAGATACTGGAATCTGTTTCGCATTTAGGAAAAACATTTTCAGTGACTACATGACTTATTTAAAACACACTCATTGCAGATGATTTCAATTGTGCAGTTTTTAAATATCTGCAGATCCTAACACCTTCCTGGCCTCCGGCACGGTGCAGCTCTGTGTCCCTTACTGTCCCCTTTGCGTGACCCTTTGGAAATTTCAGTCTGAGGACCCCCAGCATCTGGGTTCTGGTGGGGGTGGGTGGGTGATGATGAGGTGATGCAGACCAGTGTGCCCCACACGGCCCAGCAATTCTGTTCCTTACGAATCGGCAGGATGCAATTCACATAGTGCCTTGAGGGAATGGCTGCACTGAGATGAATGCTCTGAGGCTGACATGGCCGGTCTGGTAGAGCTGTTGGGGGCATTCAGGAAGGATTTCAAGTGTTTAGCCCTGGGTCCGGATCATAGGAACCACTCTGTAGGTGACAGATGTCCTGGCAGTGGAAAATCTGCCTGAAAGCTGTTAAAGAATAGAGATACAGTCAATTGTATTGAATTTATTTTTAGTATGATCTATCCTTTGTGCTCAAGTGGTTGTGAAGTTGTGGGATGTTATACTGGGGTTATAGAGGTCACTGTTGGAAGGAGGGTAGGGAGAGTCAGAGAATTTAAGTGGCTCATTATTGGCCACACAAGTAATTCATGGCAGGATGACCTTGAATTGTTTTCTTCTTTTTAAGAGAAGAGCCATAGAAAGAGCAAAGCATCCTAATGTATGTCTTAAGGTCCCAGATTTTACAGTCCACCTGGAGGCCCTGAGCAGGTGCAACCATGAGCCCTAGGAGAGGCAGCAGGGCGGGGCATCCTTATACCCCAAGCCTGCAAACGTGCACCAAAATCCCGCAGAGTGAGTAGTGAGATTGAAGTGGGAGTCTGGGCTGTTGGTGAAGGCCATGTTGGTCACTCTTCTCTGTGGTGGATGATGAGGGAAGGAAATAATCACTACCTCTAAATAAACAGATGAGCAGAACTCGTGTGGGTATAGCAGGCAGATGGAACTGTGCTTAAATCTGACGGTGGTTTAAGAGATGGAGTTGTTCTTTCCTGGGAAACCGCAGGGCCAGCTCCAGGTGAGGTCCAGGAAGAGACAGGAGTTGGAATCTTCTAGCAAACTTGGGAAGAGCACACCCACCGATCCCAGGAGACAGCTTTGTTTGGACACTCTCTGGAACTGTCTGTAGCAGAATGCAGAATTGTGCAAATTCCTAAACTTCGTCGTTCTGTTGAATGAATGGTCTTACGGGATCCACCACCACCACCACTATCACACCCAAAGGGTCCTAGGGATCAAATAAGTCTGAAAACACTCTATCCTATTTCCATCCTGGAGCTTTACTGTGCTTATTAGCACACTAAAGCCTCTGATAAGTCCTGCAGTGAAAAGAAGAGTGTTTAACTTTGGGCCAAATAAGATTCCTCAATCAGCAGGGCCAGAGTACTTTTTTTCCCCCTTAGTATCATTAGGAACCTCTGCTTTCCTAAAGACTTCAGTTTGGGAAATCTGTTGGAATGCAACCAGTACACTATTCCTGTGTCTTAAAAACAATCCCTTCTCCCCAGGAATCTAGTCTCTCCTTGTCAAGTGGCATTAGGTCCCATCAGGTGACAGGTTGAAGGAACTTGGCATTTCATAATTTGAAAACGTGTTCACTGTTTTTCTTTAAATAACGTATTCCTTACTCTTTTATACTCCTGATTCGTTTTTGAAAAAATAAAAGATATCCTTGCTATTTCACAGGGAAACAGGCGATATCGATTTTATTGCTTAAAGAAATAAGCTCATCTGTTAATGTGTCAGAAACTAGCTCCCAGTGCATAAGGGTTCTGCCCCTGGGAGATTCGTACTGGGGAAGGTTTTGCCAAGGAGATGCTGGTGGAATGTGTTTGTTAGGCAGATGCTCTGAGCCTTCCGCAAACAGCTCGAACTCAAGATGGAGCTGATTCTGACCTGACCCTTTGTAGCTGAGGTCCCTTCCACAGTGAGATCCCAGAGTGCCAAATAGTGGTTGGCAGGCAGTCTGGGGCTGATTAGACAGGACCTCGCACTCTGCGGGACTCTGGTAAGGAGCCACTGATGGAGACCGGGGGCGATGCGCCTTACTGCTGCCCCCACCTGGGCCTCTGGGTTAGGCAGGCTGCCCATTCCCACTCCCTCGACATCTCTGCACCAGCCTGGCAGGCAAATTGGTTGAACTGAAGTACACGGCATCAGAAGGTCTCCGTGCTTGAGAAGGTAACTTAAAGCCAGTCAGACCCGGGTTGGAACAGGATTCCCCACAGAGATGGGGTGAGGCTGTGGGTTCCTGGGGATGCAAAGTGGTGGCTGTAATTCCTGCCCGGCAGAGCTGCTGGGAGGACGTGATGGTGGCACGCAGACACACAGGGCGGCTGGGCTCCGGGAGACACCGCATCCTGATGCTGCGGCTGGAGCAGGGTGTGTCCTGAGCCGCGGCCCACTCCTGCCTCACTCCCCATCCCACCCCCCAGTTAACTGATCAAACGTGGATCCTGGGGCCCAGAGGAAGGCCTTGCTGTCTCACGTGGGTCCAGACCTCTGCCTCCAGCTGGGGAAAGGCTACTGTATCTGGTTAGGACCAAGGGGGAACAGGGCTCAGAGACAGGTGTGAGGGAGATGCAGCAGAGCATGGCAGCGGCTTGGAAAAAGGTGGAAAAGCTGGTTGGAGCCCGGCCTCCTCTCTGGTGCTGCCGCCACTGCGCTGGAGGCCAGGCCGGGGTCAGCCAGCGGCTTAGGAAGGGTCCTGGGCCCGGTTTCCTGTGTAGGTGACTTCTCAGTGTTCAGACACTGCTTGGGTTGGGTGAGATTGATAGTATCCACGGGACTGAGACGCCTGCTGTTTTTGGTTTGGGATGTGATGTCGGTCCTGAGTTCAGCTCTTGTACCTGGAGGGGGCTCCGCACGCACGGTACAGGTGGATGCACGGAGCCTGGACCAGGCGGCTTGCATCCCTGGCCTGGGGGTGGGCTTCGCTGCAGCCGAAGCCCCTCCCTAAAACACGGGGTGGGGGTGGGCCTTCCAGGACAGTGGTGCGCGGACGTCAGGGCCATCCTGGGGAACCCAGGGTGCTGGGGTGGGGGCTGCGAGCTGACCAGGGAGGGCTTTGGGGGAAGGGGCCGAGCTGGTCCTCAGAGGATGCCGGTGAGGGGTGGGCCGAGCCCTTGCAGACACGACTGGCTGGTGTGTGCCCTCACAGGGGCCGGGGGCCCATGGTCTAGCTCTGAGGGACATTTCCAGACCAGACAGTACCCACTTTATGTGGCCAAAGGCCACCTTCTCACGTGGGATCTTAGGTAGAAGCCCTTTCTTCACACCTGAGATGTCACTGAACCCCATACACCTAGACCAGTTTTTCACTCCCTGACCAGATGTGTGTGTGTGTGTGTGTGTGTGTGTGTGTGTGCGTGCATGTGTGGTGGGGTGTGTGTGTGGAGTGTATGTGTGCATGTGTATGGTTTTGTGTGTGATGTGTTTTGTGTGGTGTGTGTGTGTGGTGTGTGTGGTGTGTGTGCTGTATGTGTGGTGTGTGTGATGTGTTTTGTGTGTGGTGTGTTTTGTGTGTGGGGTGTGTGTGTGTGGTGTGTGTGGTGTGTTTTGTGTGTTGTGTGTGCTGTAAGTGGGGTGTGTGTTGTGTGCTGTGTGCTGTATGTGGAGTGTGGTGTGTGTGTGGTGTGTGCTGTATGTGGAGTGTGGGGTGTGTGTGTGTGTGGTGTGTGTGCTGTATGTGGGGTGTGTGTGTATGGTGTGCTTTGTATGGTGTATGTGTTTTGTGGGGTGTGTGTGTGTGGTATGTTGTGTGTGTGGTGTGTTTTGTGTGTTGTGTGTGCTGTATGTGGGGGGTGTGTGTGTGGTGTGTATGTGTGGGGGGTGAGTGTATCTGGTGTGTGGAGTGTATGTGTGCATGTGTATGGTTTTGTGTGTGGTGTGTTTTGTCTGTGGTATGTGTGTGTGGTGTTTTGTGTATGTGTGTGTGGTGTGTTTTGTATGTGTGTGTGTGGTGTGTGTGTGTGGCATGTGTGGTGTGTATGGTGTGTGTGTGCTGTGTGCTGTATGTGTGGTGTGTGTGGTGTGTTTTGTGTATGGTGTGTGTGTGTAGTGTGTGTGGCATGTGTGGTGTGTATGGTGTGTTTTGTATGTGTGTGTGTGGTGTGTGTGTGTGTGATGTGTGGTGTGTGTGGTGTGTGTGTGCTGTGTGCTGTATGTGTGGTGTGTGTGGTGTGTTTTGTGTATGGTGTGTGTGTGGTGTGTGTGCTGTATGTGGGGTGTGTGTGTATGGTGTGCTTTGTATGGTGTATGTGTTTTGTGCGGTGTGTGTGTGTGGTATGTTTTGTGTGTGGTGTGTGTGTGTGCTGTATGCGTTTTGTCTGTGGTGTGTGTGTGCTATATGTGGGGCATGTGGTGTGTGGTGAGTGTGTGTTGAGGAGCCACGGAAGCCCCTGGCCCCAGGCCGCGTGGGGTGACCCCCCTCAGGTTCCACTCTTCTCGTTTCTCGGGAGCGGCCGGGTGCCCGCCCGAGGCAGCCGGGGGGCTTTCCCTGGGGTCGGGGCCGAGGCCAGGGCGGTGGCCCCTGCGGGGGCCTGTCGTTTTCAAGCCAGCTCTTTCTCTCTTTTACACCGCTGTGCTGGCGAGCCCTGACCAGCACCAACCTTAGTCATTTTACACATGGACCAGCCCATCTGACTTTAGATACTGGTAACACTTCATTTCTTGTTTCAGAAACCCAGTATCCCCCTGACCCCAGGGGGGGTGTGCCCTCAGGCTGTCACTCCCTACTTGGGGACCGTGAGCCCAGGAACGTGGCTTGCCCCATATTGTCACCCTTGATTGTGTTCCCTCCGCTGCATGTGCACTGAATTGTCACCTCTCATGCAGCGGTAAAGACACTTGAGTCAAATGCAGATGCGTGTCTCTCAGTCCCGACACCTCACGTAATAAGACTGTAAAAGGCCCAGCAGAACCTTTCTACCCTGATGGCTGACGCATCTCAGCTCAGACCTTCTGCTCTGACCCGTCCCCCAGCCGTTAGGAGGTTGGCCATCAGAGGCTCCGGAGCTCCCGGGAGGGCCACCTTGACCACCACGACCCGCCGGCCTTTCTCTTCTGCTAATGAGGCTATCGTGGCCCGCATGCTGGAGGCAGACATCTAGAGTGACCCCCGGCCTTTCTCCTCCCTTGTTCACTCTGCGCACCTGGACGCTGAGGCCCGAGGAGTTTACTTTCTCCGTATTCTTCAGGCAAGTGCCTTTGCCTGTACACCCTGCTTGCAGACATCTGCAGCTCCCATGCGGGGAAACCGCCAGCGTGGCCAGGGCAGACTGCTTAGAAAGTGCTCTCTTGGGAGTAGACCAGTCACGCCTGGGCCTCTCTCCCTGCGCAGAGAAGCCTGGGAGCATTCAGGAGGCAGGGAGGCCCCTGGACTCCTGGGACACACAGGGGACCCCGAGGCCATCAGAGTTTGCACCGTGGAGTTCCCAGCAGGAAGGGGGTCTTGGGAATCGGCGGATGTGACCTGCAGGGAGATGTGGTTTGTGGCGGCCTGCAGGGCTGGGGTCCCAGGTGAGCCCTCCAGCAAGCCCCTGCCTCCCTGTGAGCTGGGAGGGCCAGTTCAGCTTTCCTGGGCTCTGCTCTGCCTTGGACTGGGGCCCTCTCGTGTCTGGGTGCAGACAGGGCAGAGTGAGGTGCCCCGAGTTGAAGTCGAGTGGATCCCCCAGACTTGGACGCAGCCCAGGGATCTCATAGAAGCCTGGGGAGCTGGGTCCTTCTGAACTTGGGGCCCACTGGGAGGATGCCGTGTTTACTAAACACGGTTGCAGACTTGATGTGTGCCTGGTAGGAATTATTCCCCTTTCTTCTCGCCTGCTATCCCCAGCCGGGATGCCGGCCTGGCAAGCATCAACGCTGCTCTCATATGAAGCATTTTTTCGGGCCTGACATGCAAAACTCTGATGTAGAAATTGAAATTTCACACTCTGAAGGGCCCAAATGGCTCCAGAGGTCAGCAGGCGGCTCTCGCGTCCACCCACCGGTGACTCATGGGGAGAGATGCCGGCCTGAATTAACATCAGCTGACACTCGTGCGTCAGAGGTTCTGTGCGCGAAGGTTTGCTTGACATCTGTGTCCCCACCCCCCGCCCCACCACCCCCTAGCAGCACACACTCAACGGTTTTAAGCCGAGGGGCACGTCCCACTCATCTGGTGAATACATCAGCTGAATGCAATCCGCTTTCACAAACAGATGTCCTAGGAGGGGGTGGGGGCACTGAACGTGGGTTAGAAGTTGCAGAAGGTTCTTTATGAGGTTCTTGCCTTGTGTGATGGGGGGGGGTGGTGGGACAGCTAGGGTTACCTTAATTGAAGTAAACCTAACTGGGTGCTCGAGTTGGGTCTCTATAAAGGTTTTTTCTGAGTCCCCGTCTCAGAGGGGAGTTTTTGTTTTCCAATTGCTTCCTTGAGGCACCTCAACCCGTTTTCCTGGAAAAACCAGAGGGAGATAGAAAGAACACCGTCCAACCCTGGCTGGCTTGAATAGGGGGTCAGGCTGGCGGCTCACAGAACCTTCCGGCCGTGTGCATGGAGTCCCTGCTGCCCTTTTGCACCGACAACATCCCCATCCTGCGCCGCCCCTGCTTGTTCCTGCGCGTGTGCATTTGTCCTTACTGTGCTGGGGCCCGCAGGTGAGCTGCTGTCCGGGGAGCAGCGCACACGGCCGGCCCCACGAGGGGAACGCCCGCAGGGGCCGCCGAGCTGGGGACCTCTGCTCCCGACGGAGGCCGAGCATAGCGTTCTGGACTCCGTTTTATTGCTCACATTCTTCATGTGTTAGCAACCTTCCTCTCCTTCACACAGACCTCAGATGTGTCAGAGGAATGGTCAAACGATCATAGGAGCCCAAAGGAGCTGACTATTTCCTTTTTGTGTTTCCCCATCTTGCATTGGTCCCTTGTAAAACAGCCCCCCGAGGGCTGCAGCTGAGGGCCCTGTGCTGGCCACTACCCATGTGGACAGAACCAGAGAAGGGGCAACAGCAGTCCGGTCCACAAGAAGGTCTATAACTGTTTAGATCTTTCTGGAAGCTGGTACCAGGACCTCGAGGACAGTGGTTTTCCATGGCAAGGAAGGACCAAGTGTGCAGCTGGCTTGAAACACTGGACACTGTTGGCTGATCTCGGTCGTTGTTGTTCAGTAGCTCAGTCGTGTCCGACTCTTTGCAACCCCAAGGACCACAGCACATCAGGCTTCCCTGTCCATCACCATCTTCCGGAGTTTACTCAAACTCATGTCCGCTGAGTCGGTGATGCCATCCAACCATCTCATCCTCTGTCGCCCCCTTCTCCTCCCACCGTCAATCTTTCCCAGCATCAAGGTCTTTTCCAATGAGTTGGCTGTTCAAAAGTGGCCAAAGTATTGGAGCTCCAGCTTCAGCATCAGTCCTTCCAACGAGTATTCAGGGTTGATTTCCCTTAGGATTGACTGGCTTGGTCTTCTTGCTGGTCTCACTGACCAGAGGCAAATAGTACTTAGAGGTGGTGGAGACATGGTGTCCTAGATGACGCAGTAGAAAAGGTGTCCTGATTTCATCCCAGCCTCGACTCCAGTGGGATTGAGCAGCCTCGTGGGCACTCATGCTCTCCTGAGCTTCAGTGCCCGGGTCTGAATCAGAGGGTGGGCCTGTGCGCCGCTCTCTGGTGGAGCCCATCCACTGGGCATCCTCACACATGGCACAGAGGGGTCACACCCGACAGTCTAGGACTTCAGGAATCTGCTCCCTGTGCCCTGCCTTTCGTCCTGACAACTGTCATCTGGACGTGTAACAGTCACGTTGGGATAGAAGTGGATGTGATCCAGGCCTGAGTTTGACTGATGGGCTAAATTGTCTGCAGCTGGCCCTCCCCACGTCAGGGCCTTTGAAAAGCTTCAGTCCGCAGAGCGCTGACTGCCCACGGATGTGCCGCCCTGTGAGACATCAGGTGACGTGGCTCCCGGGGTCCCCAGGGAGCCGAGCCTCGGAGGGAGCGGGGTGGAGGGTGTGGTCCTCCGAGGCAGCTTGCGCGCCGTATCCACCATGTGGCTGAGCAGAGCACCGATTTCCGGGAGAGCCGGACTCAGCCAGGTGGGACTTTACAGGACTCACTTCTGCCTGTGTCGGGGGTGGCGGGCAGAGCACCTGCTTCGCAGGCCGCCTTCCTTTGGGTTGAAACACACGCATCTGAGAAGTGGGACCTGCTGTCAAAAGACCAAGCGGACGGCGCCCGGCAGGAGAGACCCAGGGGCAGGTGCAGCACGTTGCGTCCACACGGTGTGGGGGACGGGTTCGTGGCCACGCAGGCGTAGACGCTGTTTCTCACACTTGAGGAAGGTGTTCAGCCACCTCAGGCCTCAGGCCTCAGTCACACAGCTCTAGGGGCTCCAATGGGAGGACAGCCTGACCAACACTTTCCTTACAGGGGAGGGGGAGAGGCTGGGGAGGCTGAGATGCAGGTGACCAGGGCAGGGGAAATGCCGTGTCCACCCCCTCAGGCAGGGCGGTTTCCTCAGGCTCCTCTTAGGGAAACTGAACTTCTGAATGGGACTTCCCAGGTTGCTCTGCAGTAAAGAATCTGCCTGCCAATGCAGGAGACACGGGTTCAATCCCTGGTCTGGGAAGATCCCCTGGAGGAGG
Organism: Muntiacus reevesi; assembly: GCF_963930625.1. NCBI lineage: Eukaryota > Metazoa > Chordata > Mammalia > Artiodactyla > Cervidae > Muntiacus > Muntiacus reevesi. The sequence continues at coordinate 176,171,238 of NC_089249.1, forward strand.
AAATGGCAACCCACTCCAGTATTCTTGCCTGGAGAATTCCACAGACAGAGGAGCCTGGCAGACTACAGTCCATGGGGTTGACTGAACACAAACACGTGAGCTTCTGAACAGTTCAGAGCTTCTTTTGAACTAGTCGGTTTTCCTTGCCTGAGAACTTTAGCAAATCTCCCCTCTGAGATTAAAATTTTCTCTGCTTGATCTCCCTGAAATGTGGATTTTCTTCAATTCTGTGGGAAGTCTGAATGGGATGCACTCAGCTGCTGGATGTTATTGAGAAGAAAAGCAAAGCGTCTTTTCATCATTGAAAGATTTGCCTCAGACAGCCCTTGACAGCCTGAGTTCTGAGTACCAACTTTTCCCAACGTTTCAGCGCGTGTTGAAATAGAATTTCCAGGTCCATCTCACCTTGAAGCTAATGTTTGCGGAACGATTCATCTTAGCCAACGTTTAGAACTCAGCCCGTCGGCAAGAGATCTTGAAACTATTTGAATTCAAATGTGAGAAGCCTTCAAAGAAGTAGGGAAAAAATAGTACATTTTAGTTTTCAGGAGAAAAAGGAAACGTGTGAGGGGAAGAACTTATGTTGAGGATTCATTTAAAAGAAATTACCGTGTTGAGACTGATGTCTGCTCTTTCTACGGCTGCCCACTCGGTGCTGGGAGGTGGCCATTCCCCTGCTCCTGGGAGCTCACTCACAGTATGTGATTATCACATAAAGTCCCAGAGACCTTTCTTTCCTGTCCAAATTAAGACAGAGCAGCAAACTAAAATTGTTCAATTGAGAGAGCTGAAAAGAAGAGTATTCTGGGTCGCTCCACTCTTAGAAATATCTATTTATCTGGCTGTGTCACATCTCAGTTGCGGCATGAGGGATCCTCACTGTGTCACGAAGGATCTTTTGTGGTGACACATGGACCCTCTAGTTACAGTTCGTGGACTCAGTAGCTGCGTTGTAGAAGCTTAGTTGCTTCACAGCATGTGGGATCTTAGTTCCCCAACCAGGGATCCAGTCGGAGTCCCCTGCATTGCAAGGAGGATTCTTAACCGCTGGACCACCAGAGAAGTCCCTGGGTAGCTCCACTTTTCCAGAGGATTCTAGCAATCCAGACCGAGCCATCACCTGTGTGTTCCCTTGCACTGTGATTTCTGGTATGGTAAAGTCCGAGCTGACCTCCACGCTTTGCCATCAGCTTGTGGCTGTGAATCTAAGGAAGGAACAGAACGCTTTCGCTTTTCTTACGCCTTTGTTCCTGTTCAGTCGCTCAGTCATGTCCGACTCTCTGTGGCCCCATGAACTGTAGCCCTCCAGGCTTCCCTGTCCTTCACTATCTCCCAGAGCTTGCTCAAACTCATGTGCACTGAGTTGGTGAGGCCATCCAATCGTCTTATCGTCTGTTGCCCCCTTCTCCTCTCGCCTTCAGTCTTCCCCAGCACCAGGGTCTTTTCCAATTAGTTGGCTCTTTGCATCAGGTGGCCAAAGTATTGGAGCTTCAGCTTCAGCATCAGTCCTTCCAATGAATATTCAGGGTTGATTTCCTTTAGGATGGACTGGTTGGATCTCCTTGCAGTCCAAGGGGCTCTCAAGAGTCTTCTCCAGTACCACAGATTCAGTCAGCTTTGGTGCCGATGATGGACGGGGACCTTGGAATCCTTATGGGAGCAGGGTACTAGGGAAGGGCACAGTGGATTCCTAGGAACCAACCCCATCAGGCTGCCTTTAGATTCCACCACTCTGAGAAAACATTGTGAAGATGGACATTTCTGGAAAGTTGAGAAGCATGTCTTGTTCTTCGTGACCGTCCTGATTCTCATAGGTCAGATCATGCTAAGTAAAAAGAAAAAAGGCAAAATCATGCTAAGTAAAAAGAAAAAAAGGCAAACAGTTTGTCAACACATACACCACTTAAAGAAATTCTCAGAAAATAGGGACACATGGAAGAACTCAGAGAACTCATGAATTCAACTCAAATCCTCCTCCCATTCTTATATAATACTGAGAGCCAATTGCTAAGAATCAAACAAATGGACATGTTGAAGATATCAGTCAGTAGGAGACAACTTTGGGAGAAATCTTGAAATAAAGCGTATTCAGATGTGTTTGAATTATGCGTTGGTGAAGACATTCAGAGTTTCCATGACTGCAGCAGCAGTGATTCTGTTTGTTTTTAAGGGCAGCACACATGTTTCAAAGATTTTGTTTTGTTTTGTTTGTTTTTCCTACAAAGCCAGGCTTTTCAAGACAAACATGGCTTATCCGTGAGAGACATGGGATTAAAAATATCTATAAATAAAATGCAAATTCACAAACATTTTTTGAAGATATGTTCTTTTTGATTTCATGATTATTCCCATTGCAATGAAAAGAACACTTGAGATTATGGTATTTATGGTGAGCTTAAAAATCCTAAGCACCCCTCTTTATTGAGGAAACTTAAGGTATGGCGCAAGCTCCAGTATTTCAATATCAAAAACGTTCTGGTTTGACTCTTGGGTCTGCAGCTAACTAGCTGTAGGCTTTAGGGAAATCATTTTCTTCTTCTGTAAAAGGCTTCAAAGGGCTCTCTGTCTCCTGAGTTACTGCACTCTGAAATCCAACCATGCAACATATTTCTTTCAACTGTGGCTGCACTCCATCCAGGATCTTAACAATATCCTAAACTCTCTCGAACCAGAAATGAAAGAAGAAGGAGGAAAATAAAAGATTGCCCTCCTCCCTGAGTCCAACGTGGCCAGGGACCAATAACCACTAGGTGCGGCACTAAAAGATACAGACCGACTATTGGGCTTCAGATGTGACCTTCTGACAGGAATACTTCGTAGATGAGTGTGAATTTTTCCATTACAGGCATGCACTATCTGCTTGTCTGTCTATGATGGTAGTGGGTGTGGATGATTGTGTATTATTTCATTCTTATGACATGCTATTTCTTGGTAAAATGATTGTATCTCTATTTCCTTTTAGTTAGTTAGCAGGAGTATCTCCAGAAAGAGAAGCTTCCTTTCAGCTATACTGTGGAAGTCTGTACAGGAAAAGTAGGATAAATACTTGATGTTTCTCTCTCTCTCTCTCTTTTATTTTTCAAAATAATGCCTTGATCTGTTGGCATCCTGCAGAGGTGACCAATGAGTACTTTTATTTTTAAATTTTTCTTTCTTTCTTTTATTTTGGAGCAGAGATAGGTTTGTTACAGGGCCAACCAAGGAGAACAGGTGGTACATGCTCAGAAAACCCCAGCTCCCAAAGAGTGTTTTTAAAAGTGTCTTCGTAAACTCATAGATTCATATATTCTTGGTGGATTCCAATCATTGCAGCTTTCCTTTATTGATTCTCTAACGGTCTCATCTTTGGACAGGGAGGGGCTCTTCTGACTGCTTTGGACCCCACCCGAGTGGTCTAGGGTGGGACTTCCCTCGTGGCTCAGACGGTAAAGAGTCTGCCTGTAATGCAGGAAACCAAGGTCAAACCCAGGGTTGGGAAGATCCCCTGGAGAAGGGAATGGCTACCCACTCCAGTGTTCTTGCCTGGAGAATCCCATGGACAGAGGAGCCTGGCAGGCTACAGTCCATGGGGTCGCAAAGAGTCGGACACAACTGTACGACTAACACTTTCACTTTCTTTCCAGTGGTTAGAGTGCTTCCTTCCTTCGGGCTGTGAGAAGGTGTTTCAGGTTCATCCTATACATTTCCTGGCTCCAGACCCAGAATCAGCCACTTCTCTGAGTAACCCTGGTTTCATTTAGTGGGAAACGGTACGGAGCCTTGCAGTATACAGGGTTCCTGGGCGGTCTTTGTGTCTAGGGATTTTCAGCATACAGAGCTAGTAATTTTTTATGTTTTTTAAGAGTCATACACGACTGAGCAGAAACAACAGAGATAAAATGAATCATGCACTTGTTATTTCCAGTTTAAACTCAAGACAAACTTGTTATTGTTGTTGTTCAGTTTGCTCAGCCATGTCCGACTCTTTGTGACCCCCATGGACTAAAGCACGCCAGCCTTCCCTGTCCTTCACCATCTCCCAGAGCTTGCTCAAACTCTTTTCCTTTGAGTCGGTGATGCCATCCAACCATCTCATCCTCTGTTGCCCCTTTCTCCTCCTGCCTTCAATTTTTCACAGCATCAGGGTCTTTTCCAATGAGTTGGCTATTCACATCAAGTGGCCAAAGTATTGGAGCTTCAGCTTCAGCATCAGTCCTTCCAATGAGTATTCAGGGTTGATTTCCCTTAGGATTGACTGGTTTGATCTTGCATTCCAAGGGCTCTCAGGTTGATCTTAGATTTCTGTTTGCAAACATCATATTCAGGACATTTGCATTGAAACTCACAAAAAGGATTGTTCTAGTTTTTTTTTTTCATGTATTCTTTATCAGATTTGGGAATTAATGCTATACTAGCTTAATGGAAAGACTTTGGGAGTTTTCTTCACTTTTGTGGATCTAGAATAACTTATTTAGCAGTGGGACTGTCTAGTGTTTAAATATTTGATAGAATTTCCCTGAGAAATCACCTTTTTACAGTGTTTTTTGAGGGAAATACTGTTTCTATTTCTTCTACGGTAGCTGGCGGTAACTACGGTTAAGCTTCTGGCGCTATCAGGGTCATTGCTGGTATATTGTTTTTTTTTTTTCCAGAAAATGTCATCTGAGTTTTCAAATATATTTGCATGGAATTGAAAATTTGTGCTTGTGTCTCTCATTTTTTCTTAATTCAAATTGCTAGTGAGTTGTCTATTTTGTTGTATTTTCAGGTATATTCATTAGTCTGCTGCTTCCCCCACCCCAGCTTGTTATTTTTTTGCCTGTATCATCATCATTAATTTCTCTCTTCTGCCATTTTTGGATTATTTTATGCTTTCTTTTTGCTTTCTAATTCTATGAATTGGTTCTGTACTTCATTTACTATTACTTTTATTGATATATATATATATATACACATGTGTGTGTGTATATATATATATATATATATATATATATATATACTCATATATCTTTAATACTATAAATTTTTTGTTGAAAATTGTCTTAGCTATATACCATAAATTCACACATGTCAAGTTTTCATTATTATTCTCCAGAAAACCTACAATATGGTCTGTGTTTTCTATTTGACCCATGAGTTTTAAAATAGCATTAAAAATTTTTTTCTAGATAGAAGGAGCTTTTCAATTTTTTGATTTTGCTATTAATTTATATTTTTACTGATACTGGTCAGAAAATGCCCATTTTTACAGCATACTAACACATATATATGGAATTTAGAAAGATGATAATGATAACCCTATATGCAAAAAAGAAAAAGAGACACAGAAGTACAGGACAGACTTTTGAACTCTGTGGGAGAAGGTGAGGGTGGGATGTTTTGAAAGAACAGCATGTATATTATCTATGGTGAAACAGATCACCAGCCCAGGTGGGATGCATGAGACAAGTGCTCGGGCCTGGTGCACTGGGAGGACCCAGAGGAGTTGGGTGGAGAGGGAGGTGGGAGGGGGGATCGGGATGGGGAATACGTGTAACTCTGGCTGATTCATGTCAATGTATGACAAAACCTACTGAAATGTTGTGAAGTAATTAGCCTCCAACTAATAAAAAAAAAAATTAAAAAAAGAAAATGCCCATTTATAAAAATTATAAATTTTATGAAATTATAAAATTTTATTCTTTGGAATATATTGAGCTTTTTGTTTGTAACATTCTATGTACACTTGAAAAAATGTACATTCTGCAATATTGGAATTCAGGGTTCTATATAAGTACAAAATCTACTTATTGTTTATTGATTATGTTGTTTAGGTCATCTACATCTGTACTTTTTTCTACTTGGCCTCTTTGCTGAGAGATGTGGATTAAATTCTTCTATAAATGTATTTCTGTTTATCTCTTCTTACACCTAATTAACTTTGTGTTTAAGTTGGTGTGTATAGGCATTCTTTGGAGATACCGCAGGTTTTTGCTCCAGACCATTGCACTAAAGCAAATATAACAACAGGCTTCCCAGGTGGTGCTAGTGGTAAAGAACCTGCCCACCAATGCAGGTTAGACGGAAGACATGCTGGTTCCATCCCTGGGTCGGGAAGATCCCCTGGAGAAGGGAATGGCAGCCCACTCCAGTATTCTTGCCTGGAGAATCCCGTGGACGGAGGGGCCTGGTGGGCTACAGTCCATAGGGTTGCACAGAGTTGGACATGACTGAAGCAACTTCGAACACAGCACAAATACAATAAAATGAATCACATGCATTGTTTTGGTTTTTCAGTGCATGTAAAATTATGTTTGCACCACAGTGTGCAATAGCTTTATGTCTAAAAAAGTGTACATAGTGGCTCAGTGGTGAAAGAATTCTCCTGCAATGTGGAAGTTCTATCCCTGGGTCGGGAAGATCCCCTGGAGAAGGAAATGGCCACCCATTCCAGTATTCTTGTCTGGGAAATCCCATGAACAGAGGGCCTGGTGGGCTACAGTTCATGGGGTCTCAAAGACACAATTTGTGACTAAACACACACATATACCTTAATTAAAAGCATTTTATTTTAAAAATGCCAACCATCATTTGAGCCTTCAGCAAGTCACTGTAGCAACATCAAAAATCACATATCATCATAACAAATGTAGTAATAATGAAAAAGCTTGCCAAGAATCACCACAATGTGATGCAGACACACAAAATGAGCAAATACTATAGAAAAATGGCATCAATAGGCTTGACATGTGGTTGCCACAAACTTTCCATTTGTAAAAATCTCAATGTCTGTGAAATGCAACAAAAATGAAGCACAATAAAAGCAAGTATGCCTGTATATGTTCATGGCAAGTTGTAGGCTTTACATTAAAAAAAATTATGTATTTATTTGGCTGCATCTGGCCTTGGTTTCAGCAATGAAGTTGTGGCGCACAAGATCTCTAGTTGTGACCTGCTGGTTCAGTTGCCCTGCAGCATGTGGGACCTCAGTTCCCCGACCAGGGGTCAAGCCCCTGTTTCCTGCCTTGTAAGGTGGATTCTCCATTGCTGGACCACCAGGGAAGTCCCCTTAGTTTTATAAATAGTGCTACTTTCTCTCTTTTGATTTTGGTTTTCCTGAATTCTATCTTGTCAGGTACAAAGATTGAGATCCTTTATGCCTTTGGTACATCTTTGTCCACATTTTTACTTTTTCTGAATTCCTTTGATTTAAATGTGCCTCTTGTATACACCGTGTTGGATTCTGCTCTATTGCTTAAGCTCAAAATCTTTCCTTTTTAAGGACAAGTTAAGCCAAATTATATTTATTTAATATGGTTAATGTGTGTCCTCAGTTCCACCAGATTGTCTCTATAGACTGCCTTTCCCTATGTAGTCTGTTTTATTTGTCCTCTTTCTATTTTTTGGCATATATTTTTGTACTGGGGGAATGTAATATGCATTTTCAAGTTCCCCTTTAGACTAAGACCTTCATATAATACCAGTTATACCATTCAGGGTCCAGTCAGAAGACAGAAACACACCAGTTCTGTTATCAAGGAACACTTGGTATCAGTTCAGTTCAGTTGCTCAGTCGAGTCCGACTCTTTGTGATCCCATGGACTGCAGCACGCCAGACTTCCCTGTCCATCACCAACTCCTGGGGCTTACTCAAACTCATGTACATCAAGTTAGTGATGCCATCCTACCATCTCATCCTCTGTCGTCCTCTTCTCCTCCTGCCTTCAATCTTTCCCAGTATCAGGGTCTTTTCAAATGAGTCAGTTCTTTGCATCAGGTGGCCAAAGTATTGGAGCTTCAGCTTCAGGATCAGTCCTTTCAATGAACACTCAGGACTGATCTCCTTTAGGATGGACTGGTTGGATCTCCTTGCAGTCCAAGGGATTCTCAAGAGTCTTCTCCAACCCCACAGTCCAAAAACATCAATTCTTTGGTGCTCAGCTTTCTTTATAGTCCAACTCTTACATCCATGCATGAGTACTGGAAAAACCATAGCTCTGACTAGACGGACCCTTGTTGGCAAAGTAATGTCTCTGCTTTTTAATATGCTGTCTAGGTTGGTCATAGCTTTTCTTCAGAGGAGCAAGCATCTTTTCATTTCATGCCTGCAGTCACCATCTGCAGTGATTTTGGAGCCCAAGAAAATAAAGTCTGTCACTGATATAAAGAATTCTAACTAGGAAGAGAGGTTAACTGCTCAGGGAGCAAGAGGGTGAGGCATAGAATACAGCAGGATTAGGGAGTAAACACTACCTCTGGTACCGAGGCAGAGCACCGGACGAAGAAAAAGTTGGAGAAAAAGGATGCCTTTCATTAGGACCTTCTTGGAAAGCAGGTGGCACAGTCCCAATGGATATCATGTTCCTTAAAGACCAAACTGTAAAATTAACCCATGACAAACTGTCTATAAACAATAGTAGTAATGACAAGAGAGAAGAAGATGGTCAGCACCTCTGAAAAGGCACACACACAACCTGAAAACAGAAAATGTACAAGACTATCAAAGCCCTCGGGGCTTTCCAGGTGGTGCTAGCGGTGAAGACTCTGCCTGCCCAGGCAGGAGACACAGTTCAATCCCTGGGTCTGGAAGATCCCCAGAGGAGGGCATGGCCACCCACTCCAGTATTCTTGCCTGGAGCATCCCATGGGCAGAGGAGCCTGGCGGGCTATGGTCCATAGGGTCACAGAGTTGGACATGACTGAAGTGGCTTAGCATGCACGCACGCACTAAAGCCTGCAATTCTGTAACTGGCCATGAGTTGACATCTATGACTTCCTTCTCCAATGACCCATTCAGTGCTTCTGCACGCATGGCTAGAACCTCAGCTGGTGGGTTTCCTTGGCTAATGGAGCCACCTATATATCCTCTCTTCCAGGAAGTGTCTGAATCCTTGATCGTGTTGTCTTTTCTTTGATGGCTGTAACTTTATGTTGACCTTCACTGTTCGGCGTGGAGGTGCTGAGAGGCACCCTGAAGGGCAGCCCAGGTTCCGGAAAGGGTGGCTCCACCAGTCAAAGAGGGACACTGCTGGTGACGGGTGTGAAGATGTCACCAGCTGAGCTCGTCCTGTGCAGCTGAGCTCGTCCTGTGCAGCCCCTGTGAAGACTGGGGCTCAGACTGGGGTTTAGAGACAGCCCCTCTGTTGAAGGCTCTGCCCCAGGCACGAGCTCCGGCAGAACTTTACTAAACCCCTGCTGACACCGGGCGGGACAGTAGCTCAGCTCTTGCTACTTGCGGGTCTCTCTGAGCAGAGCTCTCAGGTGGAGCGCCACCGTGGGGTGGTGGGGGTAAGTGCGGGCAAGTCAGACGAGCCCTGCCTCTCAGTTCAGTTCAGTTCAGTTCAGTTCAGTTCAGTCGCTCAGTCGTGTCCGACTCTTTGCGAACCCAGGGACTGCAGCACGCCAGGCCTCGCTGTCCATCACCAACTCTGGAACTTGCTCAAACCCATGCCGATCGAGTCGGTGATGCCATCCAACCATCTCATCCTCTGTCGTCCCCTTCTCCTCCTGCCCTCAGTCTTTCCCAGCATCAGGGTCTTTTCAAATGAGTCAGCTCTTTGCATCAGGTGGCCAAAGTATTGGAGCTTCAGCTTCAGCATCAGTCCTTCCAATGAATATTCAGAACTGATTTCCTTTAGAATGGACTGATTGGATTTCTTTGCAGTCCAGGGAACTCTCAAGAGCCTTCTCCAACACCAGAGAGTGGGGTTTTTATTCCAAGCAGAAGGAAAAGCAACACTGGGATATGGGGGGGAGTGTGGAGCTCAAAAGACAATGAGGATGCTCTGGGGCTTGGGGAGAGCTCTCAGAAGACAATGAGGATGCTTACTTGATCACTGAGCCGTTTCAGTAAACTCGAAAGTGATGGGGAGCCGCAGATGAAGACCCCCGGGGCAGATCCAGGACAGTCTGCATCAGTTCGGCGGGTAGAGCTTCTAGGTCTCTTTGAAGAGGACTCTCTTCTTGGCGAGGGTTTCCCATGGCCTCTACCCGGCAGCCCCTCCCTCATCAGGTGCGTAGAAGGAGCATCCGCCACGCTGGCCCTGCCCCAGGTCGGCCAGCCCAGGACCCCTCCCCGGAAGCCTAGGCTCCCCTGTTCACCACCCCTTTGCTTCAGTTCTTCTGATGTCTAGCCCAGAGAGAAGTGGACCCTAGTCTCTCACTGGGTGGGACCATGCCCATCGGCTGTCTCTTGGTTACCGCGGACCATGAATGGCCCCACTCGGGTCAAGGTGGGCCAGGAAGCAGCAGCAAGCTGCAGAGAGGGGCTGGAAGAGGGGAACTGAGAGATGGGGCTGGAGAATGTCCCTCCCAGCATCTGCTGGCAGGGCCGGCCCACTCTGTGTGCACCGTGGGAGGGGGCCTGGGTCCTGGCAGATCCGCAATCCATACCCCCCCCTCTCCACCCCCCCCCAGAGCTGCGAGTTACCCTGGAAGTTGTTTTGGACAGATTCACACTCTTGTGAGCAAAGATGCAAATTCCTGTCAAGGGAAAGAAGATTTATTTCTTACTAAAATATTTGTGGGAGAATCAAGTATGGATAATTATTCCAGGCTTCATTTCCTTTTTACTCTGCTTTGTTTAACACACACACCACATACAGATGAGTCACACACACACACGCACACATACCACATACAAATGAGTCATACGCTAAGCTTTCTGAAAGTCAAAGGAGAGAAAATAAACAGATGGCTCCGAGGAGGTTGAACACTGGTATTGTTTCAATCAAAACTGTGAAGACAAAGGAAGGAGTGGGAAAACGTAGAGATTTAAAAGAGCAAGCCTGAATGGCAGGCAATGCAGAGACCTTTCTGATTCCTCATGCTCACCTAGGGACGCACATCTTAAGAGCGAGGGAAAGGGGCATCTGGAAACTTCTGCAGGACTTCACCTGCAAGAGGCGAAAAAGGAGGGATTTGTTTTAAAAGTATGGAGATCCAAAAGCACCTTAAAATATAAATGTGAAAGGGATAGAAGGCTATATATCAAAATATAAAATGCCATCTTTAAATAGTGAAATTATGATTGTGTCTTTACTATGTATTATACATACTATATTTATGTTACATGGCTTAAGTAACCAGAAAAACTTATGAACTATTAAAAAATAATCCTCTGGCCTCATCAGACCACACAGCATTGGTAGACACCCAGCCTGGGTCATCCAACGACTTCAGAGCAGAGATGGGAAGGGGACCCCAGTCTGGAAGGCACCAGATTCGAGCTCTGCTTGCTGCATCGCACACCAGACATTTCCACCACCCTGACCCAGGGCTGATGAGCCTTGCAAGTCAGAGGGCAGAGAACTGTGAAATGACTTTTGAAAGTTTATTAGGTGAAATTTACACAATGTAAAAGCAACCATTTTCAAGTGAGCAACTTAGTGCCATGGGACAAATTCACAGTGTTGTTCACTTGGCCCCTGTCTCTAGTTCAGAAATATTTCCATCTTTCTAAAGGAAAACCCACTCTGTACTAAGCAAATTCTCCCCTCCCGCTTCCCACAGCCCCTGGCAATCACCAACCTGCATTCACTTGACATGCCTTTTTTCTAAGTGAAAAATTTAACTTTCCTTTTCTAAAGAAATTTTGGAAACTAATCATGACTCCCTTCCAACTTCTGTCAAGGCAAGTGTTCTGCTGCTGTCCAAGAGTCACGGGATTTCTGGGCAGCCTGCTCCAGGTGCAACCCCCCTGCATTGGCTGGATTCTGGGCCGTCAGAGCCTGGAGGGCAGAGGCCTGAAGCCCCAGAGAGGCCGTGGGGTTCCCACTGTCCGCTCGAGGAAGCCACACTGCCTGCTCTTGGCTCTTGCAGGAAACCTCTGGATTCTTGTTTTTACGATGCTAACTGTGAGCTCAGCGTTCACAATAACTCCTCAGAAAGTGCACATATGTTTCAGACGAGGGTGTGTGATGCCCTGCTTCAAATTGATGATGCTGACAGTTTCGAGGGCTCCATCATGTCCTCCAGAAGGGCCCCAGTGTGGACCATTTCACTTCAGACAGGCTCCGAGGGGCTTGGAAACCCCATCAAGGAAACATTACATGTGAGGGATTTTTGAACCAGCTTAGGGACTTTGAAGGTGAAATTTCCTGACAGGCTTAAACTTCCACTTCAAACATAAGCATCTTCAATAATTTAAAATAATGGGGCTTTAAAGTTTGCAACTGCCTTTGGAAGGAAGGAAAGTGTAACTACCTCATCCTGGCAATGGAGGGAGAGGAGAGGAAGGAGGCAGGGAGTGAAGGTGATGGGAAGGGGGAGGCAGGTGGAGGCCAGGGTGACGGGCAGCCCAGCTGCAAGGCATTAAGCCTGACAGCCTCCCGGGCTGGTGCCTGGGGGATGCGGAGGGTTCTGCCCACGTGTCTGTTATGTCATTGCCTCCTTACAACATCCCCAGGAGGTGGGTGAGGACCGGAGCATCTCTGCTTTAGGGATGAGATACCAAGTGTTGGAGAGGTCCCATGATGCCCTCCCCTAAGCTCCAAGGTGACGTGCTTAGTAAGTGATAAATCCTGGTTTAGAATCCACTCCAGGTTCAGATGGCCAGCTCATCAATCCTTGGCAACCTTGGTTGACAATTTCAAAGTGCTTTCTGAAGCCAAACTTGAATACATTGTCTATCACATCCTCCTTTCCCCCATTTTTTCCTTCTCTACGTAGGCCACTCCAAGACCACTGCCTTGGCTAGGACTGAGTTGCTGTTGAGGACAAAGGGTATGTATTGGATTTTTCTTTCAACTTTCTAAAGGAGGAGAGTGTCAAAAGAGAAGGAAGAGAAGGTTCCAAACTGCTCAGAATCAGCCTGGCCACCCAGCTCTCTTGTGTCATCAGTAAGTGTGACTCATGGGGACCTCATGGGGATCCCTCTTTACTTTTTATTTGCCTTGAAACTGTAAAGCACAGTCAGAAGGAACTTTGAAAAATTCCTTTTTTGGAGTATTATGCTCTTATTTCATAGGTGCTGAATCTCTTATTGCTCTGAGGTTATTCGTTATGTTTCTTTAAATCTCATTATGCCTTTTTGCTTTATGTATTTTTTTCTGAGTTTCTTTTTATCTTTTTATTGATTTTGGTTTCCACCTTTCATGTTCAGTTCAGTTCAGTTCAGTTCAGTCGCTCGGTCATGTCAGACTCTTTGTGACCTCATGCACTGCAGCATGCCAGGCCTCCCTGTCCATCACCAACTCCCAGAGCTTACTCAAACTCATGTCCATTGAGTTGGTGATGCCATCCAACCATCTCATCCTCCGTCTTCCCCTTCTCCTCCCGCCTTCAATCTTTCCCAGCATCAGGGTCTTTTCCAGTGAGTCAGCTCTTCGCATCAGGTGGCCAAAGTATTGGAGTTTCAGCTTCAGCATCAGTCCTTCCCATGTGTATTCAGGACTGATTTTCTGAATCACCCCATCACAGTGGGGTGATGGGGAGCTGATTCTCCCCTCTGTTAGGATGACTGTGTCCTTTCTCTTGTGCCAACCAGTTTCTGAAGAGGGAAGTCCTCTGATGTCCTATCCATGTCCTTTGAACTTCATGATAAAAAACCCTCCCCTGTCTAATTCAAAACTTCTACTGAGAACGTGGATGTCAAGGCATCGTGTGGCTCTGCAAACACAGACATGCCTGAAGACCGGCCTCCAGGACAGTGTTCTTCCTGTTTTGTTGCAGGTAGAACCTAACAAGTGGGCCCAGGCTCCTCCAGCAGAAACACTGATGGGGAAGGACCGAGGGGCTCCTGGAGCCTGCAGATCCAGCTTGATGTCTACACTGCACTTCGACCCTGACCTTGAGACCCTTTCTGGTCATGGAGACAGAGGCATCCAGGGTGACCACAAGTCAGGGAGGGATGTGGTGAGGCAGTGCTCATGCCTGGGGGTGGGGGCGGGCAGGATGGCCTCCAGAGAGAAGGCAGGTGCTGCCCCAGTGAGGAGCTGGGGGGCTTCCCGCTCTGGGATGGGGCAGCAGAACCCACGGTCCACCTGTGGGCATCACTGAGCTGGCTGGGGGCTCCAGGAGATGCCGTGGGGCCGACACCTGGGCTTTTGGGAAGAACGGTGCCAGGTGAAGGCCTGGCAGGAAGCAGGACTCAACCCAGTGAGGACTGCAGTGTGGGGAGGGAGTCCCAGGGAAGTCTGGGCAGCCAGAAACCCCAGTGGGGAGCTGTTATGCCCCACACCCCCAGGGCTGACCCCAGGGCGTCACCAAAGTGGGGCGGGCTCTGACTCTCAACCCTTCTCCACTGGCTTAACCAGGGCAGTTGGGGGAGCAGCCCCCAGGGATACGGGAGGGGCGGTCAGCAGAGGCAGTGGGGAGGCTGATGGGCAGGGCGTCAGCTGGAGAGTGACCAGGGTCTGTGTGCCCTTACCTGCCCAGCATCACCCTCGCCCTCTGTTCGGATGAAGAAACCTCTGCCCCCTCCTGGGGGGATCGGCCGCTGTGTCCTTGCAGGATGAGGTCACTCGGTCATCCCCCTGCCTGTACCTGACATCTGGAGCCATGATGCCCTGCATGTGGGCTGTAGGTGAGACAGAGGATGATAGAGAAAAAAATAAGCAAAGCCATGCACAGCTGCCGTGGCCCTCCTCTGCAGCTGGTCATAATCCTAACTTCCTGCGAGCCTGTGCCCCGCTCTCCTGGCCCCAGAGGCCTGCCTCTGTCCCTGCAGCCGTGGCCGGCGTTCGTGCTGTGCCCACGAGCATGGGGGAGCCTGGCTCTGCGGGAGGAACACTTGCTCCCTGACTTATTTAGAATGGCTGGTGCATAGTGATCGCCAAAGCAGACGGACTTAGTAGAGGTATCAGTTTAAAATCCTCCACCAGCAGAGCCCTGCTACTGGCTCTGCACCAGAGCAGACCACTCCCAGGATCCCTGCCCCTCCTCCACCAACTGTAAGTGTGCTCCCCTGCCATCCAGGAGCAAAGCGACCTAGAGTTTGGGACCTGCAGTCATCACAGTGTCAGGGTAACCTTGCTCTCTTCCAGCCTGCATCTCCTGCTGCCTCCATCCAATGATTGTTTGGCTGACCGTGGCCCCTGCTGCTGGGGCGAGTTCCCTGGATCATGTTTTCTCCAGCGAAGGGTGGTCTGTGCATTTGTCAGTTGTGTGAGCCCCCTGACCCTGGATCTTATTCCTGGGTCCTCTGACCAGGTTCCCAGAAGAAATCAGAAGTCATCACCAAGGAATCAAATGTGGAGACTGATGACAGGACCCGGGGTGGGTGGCCTCCTAGCCTGGCAGCAGTGGGTGCTGTCAACCGCCAGGGCCGAGGGGCCGAGGTGGGGTGGGCGAGGCATTCTGTTGGTGGGAGCTATGGTCATGGTGAGCTGCAGACCTGCGGAGTCACTCTCCAGGAAACAGACTGGGCAGGAAGGACCTCTAGGGGGTGAGCCCAGAGCACACCTCCTGAGCCGAGGAGCCAGTCCTCTGGGTGAGGGGTTGGGGTGCCTGGTCCCAACTGGGTCTCCAAGCCGTGCCTCTGCCCTGAGCTCAGCCAGGTGGTGACGGCAGGGGGCCCCAGCTCACACCCAGTGGGATGGCACACACCCAGCTGGGATGTACAGCTGCGGAGTGTGACAGTCACTCAAGCCGAGGGACGAAGGGTGGTGGAGGGATTCTGACACCTTATTTCTCCTCTCGTCCCCCTTTGTCTTGGTCTTTTTGGTCTAAAGTAATCAAAAGTTACTTTACTAAAACCTCAGACAACCAAATGAAACTGCCCCGGGCGTGGCACCCTGACTGGCCCCGTCTGCACCCCCTTTAGCCTCACCACAGCGCCTCTGTTCTGTCCTCCCCAGGGCTTCTGTCCTCCCTCGTCCCTCCTGCAGAGACTCCCACCAACAGAGCTCTGCTACTAGCTTACGACTCCACGCTTACGCTTTTGAGTCCTTACCTGGAGCTTCACTGTGGCAGAGAAACTGTTGAATTGAACCACGTTCATTTCCTTACCTCTAGAAAACCAAGTACGTGCAACAAGAAATAATGTAGACATCCAGGTTTTGTTCACTGAGGGTTTTCGGGGAAACTCCCAGTATTCTCGCCTGGAAAGTTCCACGGACTGGCGGGCTGCAGTCCAGGCGGCCACAAAGAGTCGGACACGACTGAGTGACGAGCACGCATGCACGCCCATTCCCTGGAGGTCGTCAGCTTGGCCGCCGCTGGCGGACCGGGAACGTTTCAACTCTTTGCCTTCAGAGATGACAAATCACATGAGCAAACGAATGCAGATTTTTGAGCCTGATTTTTGGCGATCGAAAGGTAAAACCGTTTGAGGGAAAACCATTTCTTGGAAAGGGTTTCCTCACTTAGTTATTTTTCTAAGAAGTGACTCAAAAGCGTAAGCAGGGAGTCATAAGAGAAATTGAGTAGACGCTGATGGAGCCTCAGTTGCAGTTACTCTAGATACCCGGCCTGCGGGGACGTCTAAAGAAAGTGCTGTCAAGAAGCTCCAGATCCATCCAGACAGGACCCCTGTGAGAATCTCAAGACATGCAGGAGCTTAGAGAAGGGCACAGGGTGGGCTTGGCACCATTTCGAGAGGCAGGCCTCTGGCCCCTGTGTATCCTCATCCAGGGTGCTGTACTGTCTGTCCCTGGCCCAGAGCTGTTTCTGCGGTGGGTCATCCTGGCCACTACATCGGAGTCTCCCGGGGAAGGGCAGCTACCAGGAGGTAGCATTCTGCGGTCTGGGTGAGGTACCAGCTGGGGTGGAGAAGCAAGGAGGTCCCTCATTCCAGCTCAGGATGGCCCTGGTCTCCATTCGTGATGCAGATGCTTCACAATGGAATGTTCATTATGTTTTACATATTGGAAAAAGAAAAATAAAAGCTCCAGAGATGCGCATGTTAGTGAGTGTCATTTGATTTAACACTTGGTTACAAATGGCATTCTGTTAGACATGGTTCCCTAATCTGGTAACCAGCATGGACACAGGCAGCAAAGTCAATATTAAAATATTTGTCGATAGGCAGATTTTATTTTTAGCTGGAAATTTGGCCAAGTAGGAGGCCACATGCGGGAGATTAAAGTTTAACAGGAACCATCTCACCAGGCTGGTGCCAAAGACGATTATGAATGTGAACAGGAATCCCATGCGTGCTGTGAAGATCTGGGGCTTTCCCGGGAAGGAGTTCGTTGCTGGAGAATAAAGCCCTTTGGTCTCAACAGTTTGGAAGAAACAAACGTGTCCCTCCATCTTCTAACCTTCAGCCAACCCAGCTGGAACCTCCCATGTATTTGCCAAATCTCTCGCCGTCTTCTCAGGGCCTCTGAAATTCCCATTTTCCGAATGCCTTGTCATGTAGGATTCTTCCCAATGAGAGCGCAGATTCCTAGCACGTGAACAAAGCCCCTCCGGGAGAGGGCCCAGGTGCAGGGGGCTTGGAGGCCTCCATGAGAGGCAGTGACCTCCCCTCTGAGTGGCACGGTTGCCAAAGCACATCAAGAGCTTTACATTCCCAGAACTTGCTCATCTTTAACTGAATGCTTATACCCTCTGAAGGATGAACAGCTCTTCCTTTCCCCCACCTCTGGCCCTTGGGAACCACTATTCTACTCTCTGTTTCTGAGTCCAACTTTTTCTTTCTTAGATTCCATATATAAGTGAGATCTTACAGTTCCTCTCTTTAACTGACTTATTTCACTTAGCAGAAGGTCTTCCACGTCCATCCATGTTGTCACAAATGGCAGGGTTTTCTTCCTTCTCTTGGATGAGTAATAATCCATGATCTATCTATCTATCTGTCTCTCATCACATCTTCTTTATCCATTAATCCGTCAAAGGACGCTTAGGACTTAGGGTGTTTCTATATCTTGGCTAATGTGCATAACGCCGCAATAAACTTGGGAATACATATATCTCTTTGAGATACTGATTTGGTTTCCTTTGGATATGCCCAGGAATGAAATAGCTGGATCATATGGTAGTTTTATTTTTATTCTCTTGAGGAATCTTCATACGGTTTTCCATAGTGCCTGCACCAATTTACATTTGCACCTACAGTGTGCAAGGGTTCTTTTTTCTCCACACCCTTGCTGACACTTGTCATCTTTTTGATAAATACCGTTCTAACAGGTGCCAGGTGGTATTGCACTGTGGTTTTGGTTTGCATTTCTTTGTTGATTAGTGATGCTGAGCACCTTTTCATGTACCTGTCAGCCATTTGTATGTCTGCTTTGGAAAAATGTTTACTCAGGTCTTCTGCCCATCTGTCAGTTGGATTATTTGATTTTTTGCTATTGGGTTATTTGAATTCCTAATACATTTTTCGGGGGTGGGGGATATATTAACCCATTATCATATGTGTGGTTTGCAAATATTTTCTTTCATTCTGTAGGTTGCCTTTTCATTTTGTTGACTATTTTCTTTGCTATGCAGAGAATTGTTCATAACTTCCTCTTTTTTCCTGCCTTATCTTGTTTCATTACCAAAGGGATCTTTGCCTTATAAAAAGAGATTTTTTTCTTCCTTTCTAGATTTTGGACTAGAGTTAAATCAGTTAAAATAGAAGCCTCAGTAATTTAACTTTTAAGGAAAATTGTCTACCACATCAGTTCAGATCGGTTGCTCAGTCATATCCAACACTTTGAGACTGCATGGACTGCAACACACCAGGCCTCCTTGTCTGTTGCCAACTCCTGGAGTTTGCTCAAACTCATGTCCATTGAGCTGGTGATGCTATCCAATCATCTCATCCTCTGTCATCCCCTTCTTCTCCTGCCTTCAGTCTTTCTCAGCATCAGGATCTTTTCCAATGAGTCAGTTCTTCGAATCAGGTGGCCAAAGTATTGGAGTTTCAGCTTCAGCATCAGTCCTTCCAATGAACACCCAGGACTGATCTCCTTTAGGATGGACTGGTTGGATCTCCTTGCAGTCCAAGGGACTCTCAAGAGTCTTCTCCAACACCACAGTTCAAAAGCATCCATTCTTCTGCTCTCAGCTTTCTTCACAGTCCAACTCTCACATCCATATGTGGCTACTGGAAAAACCATAGCCTTGACCAGATGGACCTTTGTTGGTAAAGTAATGTCTCTGCTTTTTAATATGCTATCTAGGTTGGTCATAACTTTCTGTCAAGGAGTAAGTGTCTTTTAATTTCATGGCTGCAGTCACCATCTGCAGTGATTTTGGAGCCCCCCAAAATAAAGTCTGCCACTGTTTCCACTGTTTCCCCATCTATTTGCTATGAAGTGATGGGACCAGATGCCATGATCTTACTTTTCTGAATGTTGAGCTTTAAGCCAACTTTTTCACTCTCCTCCTTCTTTGTCTTGATTAATTAATTATCAAGAAAAAATTCATATTTTGATTAGTCCTTTTTAAAAAAAGTTTTGATTCATTTCTCCCCACTGTTTCTTTATTTACTATTTCCATAATTTTGATCTTTATGATTTGTCTTTTGGTTTTACATTGGTTTTTACACTGTATTATCTAAATTCTCCCATTGCATTTCTAGCTCATTAATTAAAATCTCTTGTTTTCTAATATTATGAATTCTTTCTACCATCCCCTTTCATCCACTTTCCACAGATTTTTGTGTGTAGTTCTTTCGTCGTCATTCAGTTCTCAGTATTCATAATCTCCATTACAATTTCTTCCAGACCCATGAATTAGTTGAAAGTGTTATTTGTTTCCAAATGTATGGGTGCATTTTAACTGACTTTAAAATTTTATTTCTAAACTTGTTGTGGACCACATGTTTTCAGATCTTTGGTATTTTTCAAGACTTTCTTTGTGATCCATTATGTATGTATCCAAATTTTAAAAACATATTTTATGTGTTTGAAAAGAATGTGTAGCCTGTTTTTGTCTGGGCTCTGGGAGACCTCTCCCTCTCTGCCCCTCTCTGTCTTTCTCTCTCTCTATGTATCTATCTATATCTCATAGATAGATAAGACACTCTCATTTATAATATTGATACCATCAATTATGGTATTTTAAGCATTTCTATTTTTGCTGATATTTTGAAAGTTTGATTTATTTGTTAGCAAGAAGTGTGTATTGTACTAAAACACAATAGCAAGTGTCTTCTGTTTAGTGAAGATCATAAAATCTTCAGTTTTAGATTTGTCAGCTTCTTATATTTCTGTCAGTTTTGTTTTGTATATGTTGAGACTATCTTATTAGAAGTGTGTGTATATGTATTGATGATCACCAATCTTAGAGATTTATTGCTTTTATTATTAAAAATGATATTTCAGTCCCTGATAAATTTTTTTCTTGGGGTCTTTTGCCTGATAATCGTAAAGCCATTCAAGTTTTCTTTTGTTTGGCGATTGTTTGTCATTTCCCATCTCTTTACATTCAGCTTCTCTGTTCCCTTGAGTTTGGTGTTTCTTCATGGGGCGTATGTAGCTGAACATTGTGTGACTACTATGTAGAACAAACACACATCATGTTGTGATTAAAGCAAGACTTCATTTTTGTTCCCTGTCTCTTTAAAAGTGTGTTCATTGGTGACCCTCTTACACAGCTGTGGGCTTGGGCAGGTCCTGCCTCACCTCTGACTTCTAGGTTGCACCTGAAGTCCTGCATCACCTCTCAATTCAGTAACCAACCAAGTGAGGCTGAGCTGGACATCGGGACGCTCATCCTCACTTGCTACCCCTCGCCCGGCTAAGTCTCGTGGCTGGTGAGTGCCGGCCCTGGGCAGGCACCACCCTTGGACCAGCTGGAGCCTGTGGACAGAAGAGAGGAGTGAGGGGAGAGTTTCTGCCTTGCGGGTCTAGCAGAGGTTTTGCACGGGCTCTGGTGGACCTCATGGGGTTCTTCAGGGTTGCTCACACCCTCGCTGCTGCTCCTGTGCTGAACTTCGGGCGTCTGCTGCTCAAGGTCCTCAGATGCTTCAGGTGGTCCTCTGGGGCAGAACTTGAACTTGTCTGTGTGTGCGTATGTGCACACGTGTGTGTCTGCGTCTGTTTCCGGTCTGTCTCCCCCATCACAGCTTCCCCCCACCCTGTTTTGCACGGCCCACAGCTGGCACAGGAGAACGCTTTGCCCTAGCGACATCTGGTTGTATACGCGGTCACCACATACTGGCCCTCTCTACACACCCCTGCTGAAGCAGCTGACCAGAGCCTCTGGGGCAGGAGGAAGCCTC
This sequence comes from Muntiacus reevesi, assembly GCF_963930625.1. Lineage (NCBI taxonomy): Eukaryota > Metazoa > Chordata > Mammalia > Artiodactyla > Cervidae > Muntiacus > Muntiacus reevesi. The sequence continues at coordinate 176,192,293 of NC_089249.1, forward strand.
TGGTCCAGGGTGACTTCTCACAGCATCATACATGCATCAGGCTCTCCAAGGGCTACAGTCAAGCCCATACTATGGGTTCAGGAAGGCTTGAGGCTCCACAAATCCAGCTCTCTTGATCATCCAGTTCTCACAATATTCCTGAGGGTGTGTGTGAACTCAAAGGCAGGGGACTGGTCCACAGTCATTTCTTTTGTGAATCTGATGCTTTATTTAGGATTTCACATCCTATCTTGGTATCTACTTTAAACTTCAGTTTTAGGGTCTATCTGGTTAAAAAAAATCTGTTTTTAGAAAGCTGATTTATAATTTATTTGCATTTACTATGGTTACTGATTCATTTGAAATTCTTTCCAAAATTGTTGCTCTGTTTGTTATTTAGCATTATTTTCCTTGTTTTTTTTTTTCCTCTTGAGTGATTTTGTTAAACTGAACATTTTCTTTATTTCCCTGTTCCACCATTTGAAAGTTAAAACACATTGTGTCTGTTCTTTAAATGGTCACCTGGAACTTTTAAACAAGTGATTTAGTTTTATATTTTCAAATGAATTTGATAATTAAACCCTCTTCACAAAGAAGATAAGAACCTAGAAATACATTAACTTCCCTCTGAACTTGCTACTTTCTTTCCCACTTATTACTTAGAATTTTAGTTCCTGGTATATTTCAAATAAATATGATTTTCACTATTATTACTATATTTTATAACAAAGATCCAATTTGGATTGTTTAAGTGAAAGTTGCTTAGTCACGTCTGACTCTTTGCTACCCCTTAGACTGTAGTCTGCCAGGTTCCTCTGTCCATGGATTCTCCAGGCCAGAATACTGTAGTGGGTATTTCCACTCTACTTCTCTAGGGGATCCTCCCAACTCAGGGATTGAACCCAGGTCTCCTGTATTGCAGGCAGATTCTTTAACATCTAAGCCACCAGGGAAGCCCTTAGATTGTTTACTATATTATTTAAAATTCAGTATTTAACTGGCTATCACATTTTGCTGATTTCTTTGCTGACTGTATTTTCTTACACTTGTTTTATTGGTTTTTTTGGGGGAGGGTTCACTTTTGTTAAAGGTCATACTTTAGTACTTAATTTGAGAGTCTATACCAGTGATTTTCAGAGTTTGACAATTGCTGGCACATTAGAAAAACATGCACATTAGAAAAAACCCCAAACCCAGGCTAAACCCTAGCTCAACTAATTCATAATTCCTAGGAGTAGGACATGGACCTAAGCTTCTATGGAACTTCCAAGGTGATTCCAATATGTAGACAAATTTGGAAACCATTGGTATGAGTATAATACTTATAATAATACCCAGGAATTAAACCGGGGTCTCCTGACAGATTCTTTACCAGCTGAGCTACCAGGGAAGCCAAGTATAATAATGGTTGTGCCTAAATATATTCATACAGTTTCTTTGAATTCTAGGGTGGTGGTTATTTTTCCTTAGCCCTTGAAACTATTACTTCAAGGCTTTCATGCCTGTTTATGTTGATGAAAACTCTGCTGCTCATCTGTCAATTTTTTCTGATGTTTTAAGTATTTTATTTTTCCCTGATGTTTCTTATACATATCTGTGACTGAAATCCTTTGTAAACATTTAATCCTCATCTCTCAGTGAACCTCAATTTGAGGACTTATATATGTCTTCAATTATGGATAATTCTGTGCTGTTACCTGCTGAAGTGTTTGATTCACCAATTTTCTTCTTCTGCTTCTGGAACTTCTGTTAGATGTAACTTTGATTTAACCAATGCTTCCTATCACTGATTTGACTTTTTATCTCTCTGTACATCATTCTGAGTGATATCTAGTTTTGTTTTCTAATTCGCTGATCCTCTGTTTTATTCTAGCTATCAAAGTAATGTAAGCCATTTAGTGATTTTTTATTTCAGTGTTTTTCAGTTCCATGGTTTCCAAATGATCCTTCTGAATCCTGAGATTTCTATTCTCACTTAATAGTTGTTATTCATTCTATTTCTGTAAATTATAAAAATTTAACAATTCTAACAATATAATTTTAAAATCCTTTTCAAATTGTTTCATTCCCTCATTTCATTAAGTATGAATTCTGCCATCATTTGGTTCTGGTAACTGTGTCTTATGGTGGTAGATATTGTCAGATGTTTTATTCTTTTTATTAAAAATTTCACCCAACTTGGGAGTTTCCTCTCATGCAAATTTGTGTCTAATTGTGTAATTAAAAAAATAAGGAAATAGATATCCATAAAACTCAATGGTTAATGTCTAAAATCCTTATTAAGAAAAGGGCTCATGCAAGTAAATAAGAACTAAGTTCCAAATAAGAACTAAATTCAAAACAAGATCATAAGCAGATCATCTAATATGAAAATATTTAATAAACAACCTAAGTATTCAACCTCATTGGTAATCAGGAAATGCAAACTAAGATAATGAAGAGTTTAATTTTCACCAAATAAATTGCAGAAAAATGAAGAGATGGTAACATTTAATGCTGGTGAAGCTTTTATGAGACACTGCTGGTGAGAGTTTAGTTTTTCAGGGAAGCAACTTAACAATACAGTAGCAAGGGCTTGTTCCCTGGGCACTTACTATGAATTGAGCTAGGTGTTGAACTAACTATGTGACAAATGCGAGACACACTTATCAAGAATAAAAATTGCTTTGTTTTAGTGATGTTTATAATATCCCAACAATGGGAGAATAGTTAATTAAATTATGACATATTTTCTTCCAAAGATTTTTCTTGATAGGAGGAAAACTCCTGCATACAGAATTTCAAAGCAAAACAAGTGAGTTCAAAAATGAAAAACATATGCATAGAATACCATCTGGGCAGAAACACCCATATGTACTAACAGCAGTTTCTCTTGGTCAGATTGAGGGTGATGGCTTTGGGTCTTTTAGTACTTTTTATATGCTTTCCAAATTTTCCACAATGTGATGTTATCACTTTAATCAATCTTAAAAAGTTGTGATGGAAAGTTGAGCTTGAAGAAGTAAGCGTTTTGCAGATAAGTACCTTTTTCAAACATGCTGATGCCTGTCTACTCAACTGAGATGGCTGAGTGCCCTCCTGGCCCGCTTCCACCTGCTCTTTACAGCCTCTCTCCACATCAGTCTGGACCAGAGTTTCCTGGTCCTACTCCATTGCTGATACTCTATTGACAAGTGATGCTTGATTTCCTTGGGCAGCACTGCCTGTTAAAAAGTTCTTTAAACTGAATTTAGCCATGTATTGGTGATATTGAATGCTGATTTTATTGTAAAACTACCTTTGAGGGCTCCCTGAGTCTGTAGGACAGGTGCCATGCCCACTCAAATCCGAAATGCCCTCCAGAGTCCTACTAGATAATGACCAGTGCCATTTTGGCTCCCAGGGGACGTTCGGCAATGTCTGGAAACATGGTTGGTTGTCACAACTAGGGGAGAGAGTGTGCTACTGGCCTGTAGTGGATGGAGGCCAGGGAAGATGCCACACTTGGTTCAGGCACAAGACAGACAGACATGCAAAGCTATCTGGCTTCAAATGTCAGTGGTGCCAAGACTAACAGGCTCTGTATTTAAAGTTCTTATTTCCAACAAAAACCTACCGAATAGCACAGGAAACTATACTCAATATCTTGTAATGGAAAATAATCTGGAAAAGAATATGTAAATATATATATATATGTGTGTGTGTGTGCTTGTGTGTGTGTGTGTGTGAATCACTTTATTGAAGCTAACACATTGTAAATTAACTATACTTCAATCTAAAAAGTTCTTGATTCCAAAACTCATCAGCTTTTAAAATAGTTTTTCATTTTTTTGTACATAAAAGTACTATCTGTGCTTTATGCCAATACATACATCACACATAAATGGATTTTTTGCAAATCATCTTTAAGCTTCAAAATGTCCTTTATTAATAAGAAAATAGCTTTGAATAACTTATTAAACTACTACTGAATCTTTGATAAGAGAGATTGCAAGTTTTAAGGATAAAAGGTATGAAATGACATGAACTGAAATGGGAAGACACTTTGGACATCCATCAGACCTTCCCCAAAGTGATGGTCATTGAAGTCTGGACTAAGGGTTCTAGGAGCCGGCTGCTAACTATGAGATATGTTGCTTCATCCCCCACTCTCACTGTCTGGCCCACCCTTAAAGGCCCATCAGGATGGATCCAAAGCAGCTCACACAGAAGATTCTCCTGCAAGGGGCAAAGTGAAGACAGATGTTCTGTCTTTGTTCAAAACAGTAACACATGAGAATCTGCCTAATTTACGTCATTTTGCATTTCCGTTAGCAACATCCTCTGCATGGAACCATAAGTGTGTTGGATACATGTTAGGGTGGCTCCTTGGCCTTGTTTCAGGAATCAGGGAGATGACCTAGCCATAGGAAGAGCCTCTGAGAATCTGGACTCTTGGGGCTAGCCACTAGCCCTCTGTGGGAATTTGAGAAGGTCACTTCATCCTGCTGTCTCAGTTTCTTTATCTGCAGGACAAAGAGGGTGTATCAGAACGTCCTTTAATCTCTTTATGCCTCTACAAAGCATTGTCTCAAAAGGACAAGACAAACTCAGCAATTCAGCAGCGCCGTGCACTTTAGAAAATATTTTTTCACAACTGTTTCCTCTTCAGCTTTGAAAATGGACTCAATTTTCTTTCCACAGGGCTTCTTTAACAAAAGCATCCCGACTCACTAGTTAATTCAAGTTTACTTGGGATAATTTTAGAATGAAATCTAGTTCAAAGACTCATTTGATAGGAAATGAAACCAGAAGTTAGTTGCATATGGATGTTGAACATAAATTTATAAGCTAAAAGGTATGACAAACTTTTCTTCTACCCAGGGCTTCTTTTGAAAAAAAGACAAAAGATACTTTAAAATAAAAGAGTTTGAGATCTTCACATTTGGTTGCTGCATTTTCATTTAATTAATAACTGTCTCTGGCCATTTTTCATCTGGTAAAGAAGCCTACCCAGGAAATAATCAGGAAAGCATTAGGGAACATATTGCCAATAAATTAGAACATGGCAACTGAAGACATCTGAGTCTGGTTGGTCCTTGATCTTTTCATGGACCATTAGGAATAATTTCCACAGCGTTCTTGCAGGTGGGGGAAAAGGCTGAAATGCTAAAAAATTGAGTCCAAACAAGAAGGCAGAGCAGGGAGTTGGTTATGTTGTGACTGAGCTATAGCAGCTTTCCTCAGCTAGATTCAAGGTCAAACTCACCATGATGGGGAGACCTGCGGGGCTGGTCTCAGGTCTGACTTCCCAGGCCTTTCCAGACTAACAATGTCTGTAGCTATGAGGTGCGATATCTATGGACTAGTGTTTTGGCTTTCCGGGACTTTGGGACAGCACCTTAGGCAGACATCTAAAATAGTCCCTGAATCACATCCTGACATACACACCCTGTGTAATGGTGTTGTTGTTCAACCCCCAAGTCTTGTCTGACTCTTTGAGACCCTGTCCCTCACCATCTCCAGGAGTTTGCCCAAGTTCATGTCCATTGAGTCAGTGACACCATCCTACCATCTCATCCTCTGTCACCCTCTTCTTCCTCTGTCTTCAATCTTTCTCAGCATCAGGGTCTTTTCCAATGAATTGGCTCTTCATATTAGGTGGCCCAAGTATTGGAGTTTCAGCTTCAGCCTCAGTCCTTCCAATGAATATTGAGGGTTGATTTCCTTTAGGATGGACTGGTTGGATCTCCTTTTTGTAATATGTGAATATAAAGGGTTTCACTCCTGTGATTAGGCTGTTAAAGGCACAGTTGACTTTAAGAAGGAGATACTACTGTGTGGACCTGACCTAACCACAAGACTCTGAAGTTTCTAGAGGTCAGAGACATAAGTCAGAGCATGGGAACATGAGAGGAATTCCATATATGCTGGAAGGGACCATGTGGCAAAGGATGTGGTCTGCCTTCAGGATGGGCAGCTGCTCCTGGCGGACAGCCAGTGAGAAAGCAGGGGCTCAACCTACAGCCACAAGGAGCTGAACTCTGCCAGCAGCCCAAACGAGCTCAGAAGTGGAGTCTTCCCTAATGGAGCCTCCAGATGAGAACACAGCCCAGCCAGTGCCTGGATTCCCAGTCATGGTGTGCCTGGACCTCTCATGTACAGAATGTGAGCTAGTAAACAGAAGTTTGTGGGTCACAACAAACTGTCAAAGTTCTTAAAGAGATGGGAGTACCAGACCACTTTACCTGTCTCCTGAGAAATCTGCATGCAGGTCAAGAAGCAACGGTTAGAACTGGACATGGCACAACAGAGTGGTTCCAAACTGGGAAAGGAGTATGATAAAGTTGTATATTGTGACCCTGCTTATTTAACATCTATGCAGAGCACATCATGGGAAATGTCAGGCTGGATGAATCACAAGCTGGAATCAAGATTGCCAGGAGAAATGTCAACAGCCTCAGATATGCAGATGATACCCCATCCTAAAGTCAGAAATTGAAGAGGAAGTAAAGAGCCTCTTGATAAAAGTGAAAGAGGAGAATGAAAAAGCTGGCTTAAAACTCAACATTCAAAAAACTAAGATCATGGCATTTGGTCCCATCACTTCACAGTAAATAAATGGGGGGGGGGGGGGGAGAGTGGAAGGAGTGACAGATTTTCTTTCCTTGGTCTCCAAAATCACTACTGATGGTGACTGCAGCCTCAAAATTAAGATTCTTGCTCCTTAGAGGGAAAGCTATAACAAACCTAGACAGTGTATTAAAAAGAGAGACATCATTTTGCCAAAAAAGGTCCATTTAATAAAAGCTATGGGTTTTCCAGTAGTCACATACAGATGTGATAGCTGGACCCTAAAGTAGGCTGAGCACTGAACTGATGTGTTTCAATCGTGGTGCTGAAGAAGACTCTTGAGAGTCCCTTGGACTGCAAGGAGATCAAACCAGTTAATCCTAAAGGAGATCAACTGAAAATTCATTGGAAAGACTGATGCTGAAGCTGAAGCACCAATACTTTGGCTACCTGATTCGAAGAGCCAACCCATTGGAAAAGACCCTGATGCTGGGAAATATTGAAGGCGAGAGGAGAAGGTGGTGGCAGAGGATGAGATGGTTGGATGGCATCACTGACTCGATAGACATGAATCTGAGCAAACTCTGGGAGATAGTGAAGGACAGGGAAGCCTGGCATGCTGCAGTCCATGGGGTGGCAGAGTCAGATATGACTTAGCTACTGAACAACAACAAATAGGAGTGTTCCAAGCTGACAGATTTGGGGTGGTTTGCTATGTGGCAGTGAAAAGTAAAATGGCAGGCTGAATGAATACAAGTGGAGGCATTAGAGATGCCATCTGCTCATACAGATGCCATCCCCTTACAGGCATTGGAGCATCTTCAGGGCCAGCGAGTCCTGACCGTTGACTTCCGTCCTCTCCAGCATAGTGTAATTTCACTCTGCCTTGAAAGTGGGGGGAGAACCCTGAATTAGAGTTCAGAGAACACAGATTCTTCTGTTTTCTGCTTTGCAACCGCTCGATGGCAGTTGGCCAAGTCACTTTCCTCTGGGGCTGTAGCCGTAGTTCAGTCGTCTGTGATTGAATCAGAGGTCATCTAACAGGCTCTGCCGTGGTGTGTGATGGATCACAGCCCTCCTCCCCAGGGGACTGGTGGCTCTGCGCCTGAGCAACTGGAGGAAAGGGGTTGGCAGCTGCATCCACACGTGCTGGCCAGGTATTGAGCATAAGCCACTGGTGCCCTAGATGCTCTGAAACCTTCGAAACAGCCTCTGAGAACCTTCGTAAGTCAGGAGAAATGAAAGGAGCAGGGTCTGAAATAGCATGTACTCACGGGAGAATCAGATATCATTCAAACCCGATCCGCTGATCCTTTCAGCTGTCCCCAGGAAGTGATCATTCCACAGTGCAGTGAGGAGAAGGAGTGTGTGACCTGGCTTCCTCTCCAGATCCCAGATGCGCTTTGTGTAGGAATCCTTCCTGGTCAAGCAGAAGTGGGTCAGTTATGATGAGAATCCTGCAATGCTTCCATCATTGCTAGACATGCAGATGGTTTTCCTTGTGTTATTATTGCTTTTCTTCAATCTTTTTATTGTTATAAAATACACAGAGCATAACATTTCCCATCTTAATCATTTTAAGTGTAGGGTTCAATGACGTTAATGTAAGTGATAGTCGCTCAGTCATGCCCGACTCTTTGTGACCCCATGGACTATAGCCCGCCAGGCTCCTTTGTCCATGGAACTCTTCAGGGAAGAATACTGGACGGGGTTGCCATTTCCTTCTCCACGGGATCTTCCTGACCCAAGGGTTGAACTCGAGTGTCCTGAATTGCAGGTAGATTCTTTACCATCTGAGCAACTAGGGAAGCTCACTATTAAGAGATATTTCTAAGTATAAAGGCAGGTCAGTTTAAAAAGTGTCAGCAGATACATGCTTGACTTTAGCTTACAATCTATAGACAATATATTGGAATGTGTAATGAATCCTTACACCTGTTCCAGAGGAATACCTGAGACAGAAGTAGCAATAAAGTTATACATGGCAATGATCAATCAGATGAAATAATTCAGATGAAGCTTATCTCTCTCAAAGAGATGGGGACTGGGCAAGTGGTCAGGAAGGAAGTACAGTGTGCTTTTAACTTTGTATGGAAAACAATGTTCAGTTCCATGTTGCTGAATATTAAGTACGCTCATTGTTGTGAGAATATCACCACTGTCCATCTGCAGTACTGGCTTCATCTGGGGAAACTGAAACTTTCCCCCCGTTAAACAAGAGCTCCCCTTCGCCCTCGCCTGGACCCTGGCAACTGCCACTCAACCTTCTGCTTCTATGAGTTTGGCTCATCTAGACTCACGTGAGTGAAACCGTACAGTGTTTGTCTCTTTGTGATGGCTTGTTTCACTGAGCATCGCATCCTCAAGGTCCATCAGTGTAGTAGCCTGTGTCAGAATCTCCTCCCTTTCAAAGACTGAATAGCATTCCATTGTGTGGATGGGTCGCATTTTGCTTATCAATTTGGGCAGCTTCCATGTTTCAGCTACTGTGAATAATACTGCTGTAAATGCAGGTGTGTTCCTTTTTGTTTTAACTAAACATTTTTCACAAAGTGCACAATTCTTCTGTGTACAGTTCAAAGGCTGTTTTCAAGATGAACGTATCCACGTGACAGCCCCCAGATGAGGACATAGGACACCCCAGCATCCAGGAAACCTGTCAGGCACCTCCCACTCATTTCTGCCATTTCCCTCCCCAGAGGTAACTGTCATCCTGACTTGTAAGGCCACTTTTAGTTACACCCATGTTTGGTGTTGTGTGGGCTTCCCTGGAGGCTTAGATGGTAAAGAATCTGCCTGCAATGCAGGAGACCGATTCGATCCCTGGGTCAGGAAAAGTGGAGTCCTACCATCCCCACTCCTTGCACCTGGCCTCTTTGCCCAACTTTCTGAGCTCTGTTATGTTGTGAGCATGTTGTCACAGAAAACAGTGGTTCAGTCAAACCCTTTGCTGTGTAGTAGATATTCAACTACAAATATAAAATATTTTGTATAAAAGTATGAAAATATCTCCGTTTATTGATTGGTTCAATAATATGATGGAGCTTTGATTTGCTTTCAGTTTGGGGTTATTTGGAATAAATCTGCTATAAATATTTTTCTATACCTTCTTGTGGCTACATGCATTCATTTCTGTCGGGCGTACACCTGGAGTAAGATTGCTAGGTATAGAGTAGGTGTATAATGTTGTTGCTATTGTTGTTTAGTTGCTAAGCTGTGTCTGACTCTTCTGTGTCTCTGACCCACCAGTTTACTCTGTTCATGGGATTCTCCAGGAAAGAATACTGGGGTAAGTTGCCATTTCCTTCTCCAGGAGATCTTCCCCACCCAGGGATCAAACCCATGTCTCTTGCATTGGCAGGTGGACTCTTTACCACTGAGCCTCCTGGGAGGCCTTAAGTGTATAGCAGATAATGCCAAGTAGTATTTCAAAAGGATTGCTCCATTTATGCTCCTTCCAGCAGTGGATGAGGGTTCCAGTCTTTCCCCATCTTTGCTGACACCTGGTCTTGTCCTTCTTCTAGATTTACATATTCTGGTGGCTATTTTGTCTTGTCCTATTGGCTTATAAATGTCTACATCCCTGATAATTGAAGAAAATGAGCACCTTTTCTAATGCTTACTGGACCCTTGAAAGTGAAAGTGTCAGTTGCTCACTTATGTCTGACTGTGTGAGACCCCACGGACTCTAGCACACCAGGCTCCTCTGTCCATGAGTTTTCTCAGGCAAGAATACTGGAGTGGGTTGCTGTTCCCTTCTCCAGGGGATCTTCCTGACCCAGGGATAGAACTCAGGTCTCCCACATTGCAGGCAGATTCTTTACTGTCGGAGCCACAGGGGAATCCTGACTGGACCCTTGGCTTTCCTCTTTTGGGGTGTGTCTCATCAAGTCTCTTCCCACTTAGAAAATTGGGTGGTCTCTATCTTACTGATTTATAGGAGCTTAAAAAATCTTTCCTGGATTCAAGACTGTCATCAATTATTTATATTTAAAATATTTTCCCTCTTTTGTGTGATTTGGCTTTTTATTCTTAATTTTTTTTTTTTGATGAACAAAAATAGTCAGTTTTAACATTATGCAATCAATCAGTCTTCTCTTCTCTGCTTAATACATTCTGTGTGCTGTGTGGGAAGTATTTGTCTTTCACAAATATATGAGCACATTTTCTTATGACTTTGTCTAAAGGATTTCCTGATTTCACTTTTTGACCTACAGTCTACCCAGAATTCATGCCTTTGTGTGGTGTGAGGTATAGGTCCAGATTACTTCTTCTCTATATGACTATCTAACTGACCAGCTTTATTTATTTAAAAGAGAAGCCCTTGCCATTGCTATGTGGAGTGAACTGTGTCCTAAATCACGCGTCTGTGTATGCGTCAGTCTTTTCCTGGACTCTCTGTTATGTCCACTGGTCTTTTTTCCCCTTCCTTGTGCCAATACAACTGCATTAAGCATTATAGCTTCATTATATCTGGTAGTAGGAAATGCAACCCGCTCCAGTATTCTTGCCTGGAAAATCCCATGGACAGAGGAGTCTGGAGGGCTACAGTCCACGGGGTCACACAGAGCTGAGCACAACTGAGCGACTAACACACTAACTAACACAACTGGTATTGAAAGGGAAAATCGCCCAGTCGTGTCTGACTCTTTGCGACCGCGTGGACTGACGATACAGTCCGTGGAATTCTCCAGGCCAAAATACTGGAGTGGGTAGCCTTTCCCTTCTCCAGGGGATCTTTTCAACCTGGGATCAAACCCAGGTCTCCCGCATTGCATGCAGATTCTTTACCAGCTGAACCACAATGTCCTCCAATTTTACTGTTCAGTGTTTTTTTGATTATTCATGGCACTTTGCATATCCACATACATTAAAAAATCAATCTTAAGTTTCTTACCAAACTCATGTTTGGAGTTTGACTAGGATTATGTTGACTCTATAGATCAAAGAACTGGCTTCTTCACAATATTGAGTCTTTTAATCAAGGAACATGGCGTATCTTTCCACCTATTTAGGTTTTCTTCAACTACTTTCACAAAGTTCTTTCCAGGTATTGTAGAATTTAAATGCTACTGTAAATCATGTCTTCTTTATTTCACATTCTAGTTGCTTGTACATTTTGTTTATCTAGTGATTTAGTGCACTTAGTGATTTTACTAAATTTGCCCGTTGATTTGGATTGTTTAGAGTTCGCAGGATGTTTTTTCCCTAAATATACACTGCTGCTGCTGCTGCTAAGTCACTTCAGTCGTGTCTGACTCTGTGCGACCCCATAGACGGCAGCCCAGTAGGCTTCCCCGTCCCTGGGATTCTCCAGGCAAGAACACTGGAGTGGGTTGCCATTTCCTTCTTGGCAATCTGCAAATTGTAAGAGTTTAATTTCTCTATTTCCAAACATCATACCTATTATTTTTTGTTTTATTCTCAGTGAGAATATATTTTTGCATACTTAATGGGTTAAGACTTGGACCATCAGCACAGTGTTGAACAAAAGTGTCGATAGCAAGCATCTTTATCTTTTCCCCATGTTTTCAATATTGCAAAGTTTTCAGTATTTCACTGTTAACTGTAATGTTTGATATAGCTTTTTGGTAGATGTTGTCTAATAAAGGTCCCTTCTATTACCAGTTTACTAGTAAAATTTTTGTGATAAAATATCTTTGTGATGTTAATAAAATATTTAGTAATAAAATTTTTATTATGAATTATTATTAAATTTATAAGTTCTTTTAAAGCATTTATGAGATGATTTTAGATTTTTTTCACCTTTAATGTTTGTGGTGAACTCTTGGAAGGAAAACAACTTGGTCCTGACATATTGTCCTTCCCATATATTGCTGGATCCCGTTTGCTAATATTTTTATTTACAACTTTGATCAGATTAAACTTTTTTTTTTTATCTTTCTTCTTTTTTTATGATGATCTAGCACCAATATCAGAGAAGGCAATGGCGACCCACTCCAGTACTCTTGACTGGAAAATCCCATGGACGGAGGAGCCTGGTAGGCTGCAATCCATAGGGTTGCTGAGTTGGACACGACTGAGTGACTTCACTTTCACTTTTCACTTTCATGCATTGGAGAAGGAAATGGCAACCCACTCCAGTGTTCTTGTGTGGAGAATCCCAGGGACAGGGGAGCCTGGTGGGCTCCCATCTATGGGGTCACGCAGAGTTGGACATGACTAAAGTGCCTTAGCAGCAGCAGCAGCACCAATATGATACACAATTTGCTTCATTTTGCTTTAGATTTTTAACAGTCGTTTTTTAGTTGATTTTTTTTGTGTGTGTTATTACTTACATGGATCCTAAGACAGACCTATAAGACAATGTATGATTTATATTTTATCTTTCCATTTAAAATATAAGCAAATACTTATATATTTTCACATTGTAGATGTTTTTCCAGTACATCGTAACATACTGTACAGTTATCCATCTTGGGATTTTCATTTAACAATATGTCCTACATGTCAAACCGTAGCAGTCTATGGAAATATTTTTCATTTCTGTTTATGGTTATATAATACTCCATTGTATACATACACCATATTTTATTTAATTTGTCCTCATTTGACAGGCCTTTGGGTTGTTCCCAATCTTTTGCAATTATAACAAGTATCACAATATTAGTCTTAGGCATATGTTTGTGTGTTTCTCCCAGTGTATCTTTTGGGTATGTTTATAGAGGGGAAAATACTGGTCAAAAGGTAAATGAATATGTAATTTTACTATTTTGAATTTCCATCCACAGGGGGTTGTGCATTTTTTATTAATATCTGCAGTGTGTGAGGGTGACTGTTTTCCCATAATCTTGCCAAAAATACACCCTCAAACTTTTGAAAATTCAGTCTACTTTTAAATCCAATGGTTTGATCATTGCGCTTTGAAAAACTCTGGAATATTGATTCTGTTGTGCCCATAACCTTTCAATACACAAATAATTTAAAACTTGAGTAAGTACTGAGTTGTAGAAATTAGCAAGTTGATTAAAAGGAAAGGGAGTTAAAGCACATAAGTTTATAAAAACACTTCAAAGAATGATATACAATCCCTATTTCTACTGGTGGCAGTTGAATTCCTTACAGCACACTGCCTGTTTTGTGACTGTCCTAAAGAGCCTCTTGATGAAAGTGAAAGAGGAGAGTGAAAAGATTGACTTAAAACTCAACATTCAGAAAACTAAGATCATGGCATCTGGTCCCATCACTTCATGGCAAATAGATGGGGAAAAAATGGAAAAAGAATTTTTAGGGCTCCAAAATCACTGCAGATGGTGACTGCAGCCATGAAATGAAAAGACGCTTGCTCCTTAGAAGAAAAGTTATGACCAACCTAGACAGCATATTAAAAAGCAGAGACATTACTTTGTCAACAAAGATCTGTCTAGTCAAGGCTATGTTTTTTCCAGCAGTCATGTATGGATGTGAGAGCTGAACTATAAAGAAAGCTGAGCGCCAAAGAATTGATGCTTTTGAATTGTGGTGTTGGATGAGAGTCCCTTGGACTGCAAGGAGATTCAACCAGTCCATCCTGAAGGAGATCGGTTCTGAATATTCACTGGTAGGACTGATGCTGAAACTGAAACTCCAACACTTTGGCCACCTGATGCGAAGAACTGACTCATTGGAAAAGATCCTGACGTTGGGAAAGATTGAGGGCAGGAGGAGAAGGGGATGACACAGGATAAGATGGTTGGATGGCATCACTGACTCAAAGGACATGAGTTTGGGTAAACTCTGGGAGTTGATGATGGACAGGGAGGCCGGGCGTGCTGCAGTCCATGGGGTCACAAAGAGTTGGACAGGACTGAGCGACTGAACTGAACTGAACTTGATTGGTTTACTAAATCCTCTTACCTTACTGTTGACTCTAGAGCTTCTCCTTGCAGCTGCTTGTGATTATCACCTGGGAACTTAATCCTTTCCTCAGCAGGGCCCATAATCACCCCTGCATTTGGGAATCTGGACTGGTCCCTTCTGATCTTTCCACTTGTCTCTGCACTCTCGGTTTCCTCCTGTCCTACTGGGTACAGGAGTACCTAGTACCCGTGTACCCCTTCCCTCTGCCATCCCCTTCCTCATGTGCCGTTTCTCCCCAGACAGCATGAGGGGCCCTAGAGATGCCTAGATCTTGAGAGTCAAGGGCCTAAGTCAGAGCAGGGATGTGTTTTATCTAAGTCTGAGGGCCTGCCAGTGCAGAATTTAATTTTTACCTTAGCTTATTTTAACCACCTGTCTTTTCTACTTTCAACATTTTCATGTAAAACTCTACTTGCTATTTTTCTCTTTATACCTACTTCCATACCTACTTCCTACTTCTACTTTTCATTTTTTAGGATTGTAAAATGAATTCATGTTCATTATAAGTTATCTGGAAAATGAGTGAAAGACTAGAATGATAGGAAAATAATGAACAAAATGCCCAGATGCTGATAGTATTAACATCTTGGTATATTTACTTCTGAATGTTTTTTATGCTTTTAAACAGTTGAGATCATAGTGCATATGCACATTTTTATTCTGCTTTTTTTGGTCTATTTATTGCTTTCTCAAAAAACACATGGCTTTATTTATCAATGGCACTATGCTCCTTCATAATGTCTCCATTTATCTTTTATTCCCTATGATTTCCACTTTCTTATATTTTTACTTAAAATATTTTGTCCGCTTCCTAGCTGCTTTTAGTTAAGTGCAGAGATGATTGATGTTTATTATTTTTATCCAAAATGAAATTTCAGATATTGATTTTTTTCTTACCCCCAAGGTAATAGATTTTTATTAAAATCAGAAAATACAGTGGAACAAAATCATGATAATCCTGCTCACTAAGAAACAACTGTTAGTAGCTTTCAGATTGTTTTTATGTATACTCTCTCCTGCCAAAGTTTCATAACTTCTGACTTCACCTAACATTTTGTTAACATTTCTATATCAATATGTGCATTGCTTCAGCATAATTTTAATGGCCACACAATATCTTATTGTGTAGATGTACTGTAGTTTACTTGGTCACATTTATATTTTTAGATGGCTTCTGCTCAGTTGCTTCAGGTGTATCCGACTCTTTGTGACCCCACGGACTGCAGTCCACCAGGCTCCTCTGTCTGTGGGTTTCTCCAGGCAAGAATACTAGAGGTGTTGCCATGCCCTTCTTCCAGGGGATCTTCCTGCCCCGGGGATTGAACCAGGGTCTTCTGCATTGCAGGCAGATTCTTTACCAGCTGAGCTACCAGGAAAGCCCCTAATTTGTTCCCATTCTAGTATTTGCCACTTAGAAACACTGTTTTGTAATGAATTGTTTTAAAGATCATTTCTGGACATTGTTTACATTTGGAGAAGAGGATTATTAAATTTCTGGAAATAAAATTCATGGATAAGAGGGCCTACCTATTTTTGGAGCTTCTATTCTCCACATGTATAAACTATTTCCAGTTCAGATAAATTTTCACTTCTCCCTAGACTGCAGGATGGTATTTTTCTGTCTCCTCTCATTTCTAAAAACATGGGACATAGACATCTGATAAGCCTTTTCAATAGAAAAACTTGGCATTTTTCTTTAGTTACTAGTGAGGTTAAATTTCCCTACAATTTAGGTAGCATTTATAGTCAATCTTAGCCCACTAATATTCCATTGTTTGTTTTTTAAATGCTTTCTGTGTATCAAGATCATTGACCATTTATCTTGTGTACTGGAAATACTGTTTCCATTTTGTATTTTCTTTTTCATTTTACTGTTGATTTAAAGGAGTTTTAGATTTTTGTGTAGACTGATTCATTTGTTTTTACCTTTTTTAGTTTTTGCTTTGGTTTACTCTTGAAATTCCCGATCCCATTTTATGGCCATATAAATATTCACTGGCCATGTCTTTTGGACTGTCATAATTTTATTTTTCTCTAATGTTTAATATTTTAGTCACAATTGAAATTAGTTTAGTTTAAGACAAAGCAGTGATTAACTTTATGATCTTATGAATGTTGTTGTTCCATTGCTAAGTCACATCTGACTCTGCGATCTCATGGACTGCAGCATGCCAGGCTTCCTCGTCCTTCACCGTTTCCCACAGTTTGCTCAAACTCATGACCATTGAGTTGGTGATGCCATCCAACTATCTGATCCTCTGTCTCCCCCTTCTCCTCAGCTCCGTTTTTCCCACATTGATTTGAAATGCCATCATTATTGTGTATTTATTGTATATTTCTTTACCAGCTGAGCTACCAGGGAAGCTGGCTTAGAGGGTAAAGTGCCTGCCCGCAATACGGGAGACCCTGGTTCGATACCTGGGTCGGGAAGATCCACTGGAGAAGGAAATGGCAACCCATTCCAGTACCCTTGCCTGGAAAATCCCATGAACAGAGGAGCTTGGTAGGCTACAGCCCATGGGGTCACAAAGAGTTGGACACGACTGAGCAACTTCACTTCACTTCACTTCATTGTATATTTACACACACACACGTAATACGGAACCCTGAACCAGGTTACAGAACCAGCTTGAGTCAGAGGACTAATAAGCATACAATCATCTCAGACTCAGCTGGGTGTCGTCTCCTCTGGGGATGGGCAAGGCTTCTCTCTGAGAGTCACAGAACACAGGAGCTGGTTCTCCCTGGTACTCAGGGTGTCGTCAGTGGTCCCTGGATTAGTCCTGGCTTCAGCCTCTTCATCATCAAACCACTATCAACTCTCTTCTTTTAACTTTTCCCCAGGTTTTGATTTCGAGGTTCCAGAGGATCAGCGAGTTTTCCTTTCCCTGCAGCCTGATCAGTCCAATGCATAAACGTCCTTAATTAGGTTGGGCTTCCTCAATGGCAGACGCTGAGATGAAGATTTGGACGCAAGTATTTTATCCTGGAGGTGGGTCTAGGAAGCCCTAGTGAACGCAGAGTAGGACACGGGAGGAAGCCCACAGGAAGAGCATGGGTGAGCGTGGCGGTGGTGGGGGGCAGCTGGGCCCCCCTCCTCTTGGGGACTTCTGGCCAACTGTGGATCAAGACTCAAAGGTGGTCCGCCCGCAGGGGTGTGAGAGCTGGGGTACTTACCCACCACCTCTTTTCCATCACTGGTGGCATGCTGCTCCCGGGGACCCTTAGCTCCCTGACACCCTGGCCTGTTCCTGCTACAGAAGCAGGCTTGAGACAGGGCCGCAGGTATTGTCAGTTTTAGGCTGGGGTGGGAGAGGAGGGATAAGGGACGGACACCAGCATGGCTGCTTGAGTCCACCCCCTGAAAGTGGCCCCAGCTGACAGCGGCCCGGGTGCTACTGAAAACACTTCCACAGTGGGAGAATGCAGGGTGGGCTGAGCCGTGGCTGGGCAGCTCTGGTTAGAAAATCCTTTTCACTGAGCCCAAACAGTGCTCCTTCAAGCTTCCACATTTTGCTCTAGTTCTGCCTCCTGGAAAAGAAAAGGGTCAAGCCATATTTTCCGGGGGAGTTTGGCCAATGACCCAGAAACACCAGTCTGTCTTCTTACATATGCTGGGCTATGGCCCTAAGTTGCATAACTAGGCAACTCTGCCCCATCCTTTTTGTTCTTCTACGGCTGCCATTTCTTAGAACAGCTGGAAAGATGATCATGTGGGTGTGGCTAAGGGGAAGCCAACTTCGTGTGCATGTCAGTGGGGAGGATGGAATACGGTCCGCTTAGCCTTCAAGCACCTTGATTAGTTCAGCTGCTCCAGGGAGATGGGGAAAATTGTAGCACTGAATGACTAATTCATGAGTCATGGAATGTTTATGCTCATTTTCAGATTTTCTAAACTCACAAATGCCTCTTTCCCACAAGCAAACAATTGCCATTTTTGTTCTAAAAGACGGTGGACTGGCCAATTCTATCATCATCTTAATCTCTTACCACATATTAATGGAATACAACACATTTAATTTGGCTAAGAAAAAGATGGATTTCCAAGACAAAATTAGTCTAATTCCTTTCTTGCTCCATAAGCAAATCCCAGATGAAATGAATGGGGGCCAGCATGAGCAGCACCACCCCCCCATAACGACAAGTCCACAAGCCAGTGACAATGGGGGAGGAATTTATACTTTGCATTCATTGGCTTTTCTTCAGATATTTGGGTGGGGCATTTGCATCTCATATTTTAATGACAGAGAGAGTGATAAATGAGATCATAAACTAAGCTCTATTGTCATCGCTTTGCAGAAGTTAAGTAGGATTAATTACAAAGGATGCGAACTGGAAGCACCCCCTCAAGGTCATAAGTTGAGTGCAACGGCCTTGCATTTCGTAAGAGGTTCGAGGGTGACAGGAGGACTTTGTTTCTACCATTTCAGTTGGCTCATTCTCCCAGGTCAGCGGGGAGACCTGAATCTGTGGGATCCAGAGTTAATTTCTGACCTAGAAGTCAGAGGCCTCGCTGCATGAACCAGAAAAGGGACCTCCTCCTTGTCAAAGGCAATTCCACCCTCATGGGCAGTGTGCACCCCAACCCCAGCCCCCAGATCTTGTGTTCCCGAGGGTCTCCTCCTCCCGGAGCCCCCAACTCTCCCCCACCCCAGAGCTGGGTGCTGCTCCGCTGGCGAACCTCCAAGCACACGGGCTGAGCAGGGTCAGGCGCAGAGGAGCCCCAGAGGTGTCCGAGGTCCTTGGGAACTGTCAATGAGATTGGCTTCTGGCTCTAGCCTGCTCTCTCTGCTATATGTCTCTGCTCCTGAGGCAGCAGAGACTCGGAGGAGGCCCTCCTCCTCCTGGCAAAGGGCTGAGACTGGCCCTTTGCCAGACTGAGGTGGCCATGCTCCAGGCCACCCCAGCCTCAGTTCAGTTAGTGAAGATGGAGGTAGGGGGCCTGGTTCATCCCCAACAACGTACCAAGATGCCAGCGGGGACACTGCAGGGCCTCTTCCTCTGTGACCCACTGAACAACCTCAGAAGCTGCTCTGGTAGCTTATGGCCAGTTCTCCACAGTGGCTTTGACGTGAGGGACAACAGTCAAGATGAACATGTGAGGCTCTGAAGACCAAGAGGGAAAGGTGCTCTCTGTCCGAAGTACTGGGCTGACTCAGAAATCTTCTGACTAGGGACCTCCTTGGTGGTCCAGTGGTTAGGACTTTGTTTTCCAATGCAGGGAGTGCAGGTTCAGTCCCTGCTTGAGAAGCTAAGATCCCCCATGCCTTGGCCAAAAATAAATAAATAAATAAATAAATAGGAACAATGTCATAAATTCAACAAAAACTTTAAAAATGTCCACATCCAAAAAACTCTTAAAAAAGAATCTTCTTTATAGAGATACAGAGAAGGTAAAACACTAGAGACCTAGAAATGCATTCAGGAATGAGTAGATATTTGCTAAACATAATTTATCATCTCTCAGTTCTGTGAATATGTCTTCCTGCGATTTTTGTGGACTTTTCATCAGGCACGAAATGGGCTTAAAACGGAGGTGACCGGTGGCATTTCCTGCAGGGCTCTCCCTGGGATGGGGCCGGGGGAGCGCATCAGAGAGAATGGGACTTGCCTGGTGGGGGCCCCGAGCTCTGTCTGGGTCTCAGCCGTCGCGTTGTCTCTGGACAAACATAGTGCCCAGAGCCACCCCGGATTGCCTCACTGTCCACAAGGTCAATGGGATTCTTACCTGCCCAGGCAATCCTGGGGACTAAAGGACCACAGAGACCCCGGGAGGTCAGGAGCGCATGGATTCCCTGGTGGGGCTTCTCTCAAAACTCTCCAAATATGGGCTCGGCCAAGCTCATTTCCTTCCAGAGAACTGAGACTTTTCCTGGGTATCATCAGACTCATTCATTATCTATTTTTATATTAAAAGAACAGAAATTTCACTAACTCATAAAAACTGGGGGAAACTGTTCCTTGCCACATAATATTAGGGACAGATGTTTAATTTCAAAGCACACATAACTATATTGCAATTTCCAGTGAAGTGGAAGCCAGACACTCTAAGCAGCCCTTACCAATTAGCAGTGTTCCTTCTTCACCCCTACACCCACCACCGGACACGCGGAGGGCTGGACTTGCTGTTGCAGAGCCTGAGACTAAGGGAGACCGCTGGCTCGGCTAACCCCAAATCGGGTGGTTTGTGTGGTTCTGTGTCCCCACTTCTCTGCTCTGGCCGCCCTTTTTCCCAGCCATGTTCCACAGCTCCAGGATCTCCCGATAAAGCCTTCCCACTGCCAGCTCTCCTCCTGAGCTCCTGTAAGGGGTCCGGGAGTGGGAGGAGACACAGAGACCGGATCCAAACCTGAGCAGGTGTGGGTGAGGACCTGCCCGTGCCATCCTGACATCTACTCGTGGGAAGGGCTCAGTGAGAAGAGAGACCCATGAATGAGGCTGATGGCAAAGTCACCATTCACAAGGCAAGCAAAAACAAGCCACAATCAAAGACAGCACTTTTTCCTTGACGATTTGAAGATGGTCTGATTTATCGAAAAACGATGAGAATAGTATGAGTTTAGAGGTAGCTGTTCGCAAAATGAAAGTTTAGGCCTCCGTAATTTGTCTATATGTTCTGCATATCAATCAGCAAAATCAATATCTTTTTCGTCAAAGTGATGTCTCTGCTTTTGAATGCACTTTCTAGGTTTGTCATAATATCTTCTGGTTAATAAAATGTGGCTCAACTGAAAAACACTTTTCATTGCAGGAATAACAGAATGATCAAGAATACAACACTGTGAGTCTTCAAAGTGAGATCTGTGTTCCCACATGGGAAGTTTTCATATTGAAATGTGTCTGTTCTCCTGGGAAGGCACTTTGATGTCTTGTGGATGAAATTCCTGTCAAAATCCCCAAAGTCTATTGGGAACAAAATGATATGAGGCTCATTTGGGAAAATGGGTAAGAATAACCAAGTAGGCTCTGAAAAATAACAATGTGAAGTGACACAGAGAACCAAATAGCAAAACACCTAAAGATAATGAAGAAAGTAGCACGATACTCATGTAGACAGAAATAGAATAATGGCAACCAGTGGATTGTCCAGAAATGACTCAAGATAACTTAGCATTTCTTACATGAAAAGGGAGAATTAAGTCCGTGTAGCAAAGATGGATTGTGCAATAAACGTTACTGGCATAGGTGGTTACAATTTTGGGAAAAAAAAGTTGAGGTTGGATTCTTACCTCATGACAAAATAAATTCCAGATGGTTTGAAGAGATAAGCATAGTGCAAATGAAATGGTAAAGGAATTTGAGGGAAAGACGGGTGAATATTTTTGCACTCTGGGGGTGAAAAGGCTTTTCTAAGCATACTGAAGCTAGAAAAGTTTGGAAAAGTTCTATCCCTCTTTCTAAACACGTGAAGCTGACATACGGGAGGTGGAAGGGACGTGAAGCCCTGGCTCGCCGTGAGCATCCAGAGACAGAGCTTTGACGTACGACAAACACAGCCACATCCCCAGCTGATACAGCCCTGCTGGGTGGGCGCGAACTGTCCACACGTCACGGGGGAGGGGACCGAGCCCCGAGACCTCGAATAGATCAGCGTGGAAGATGGCAAGCATCGTCACAGAAGTATCAGCAGAAAAGTGAAAGTGAAAGCCGCTCAGTTGTGCCCAACTCTTCGCAACCCCGTGGGCGATACGGTCCATGGAATTCTCCAGGCCAGAATACTAGAGTGGGTAGGTGCTCTCCAGGGGATCTTCCCAACCCAGGGATCAAACCCAGGTCTCCCGCATGGCAGGTGGATTCTTTACCAGCTGAGCCACAAGGGAAGCCCCATCAACAGAAGTTAACAGTGGATTAATTCACTATCAGCAGAAGTAAGATTGAATTAATCTAAGGGGGAAAGTAATTCGAATTCACTGTACATCAATCTGGACATGGAGACAATAGTCAGGTATCTCAGTTATGGAAAGTTAGGAAGTGGTGGGGGCAGGCCCAGACGTCTGGACGGCAGAGTGGATGGAGCAGCCAGCTTCATCACCTTCAGCTGCTTCACCTTGTGGCCTCAGTCTCTGCATCCGGAAAGTGGGGACAAGGATGCCGTGGTCATTTCATGGCCATGAGGGTCTTACCATCACTTGAGGCGTCCGGCTTGGAAGCATAGGGACCATGTGTAGTGAAAGACACCAGCACTGGGTCATCTGTATCCCCATCGCTGACCTTGCCTCAGGGACCCACGCGCCAGCAGGAAATGGGGCTTGGGAAGCCCAGCCCGGGAAACATCCCTGTCCTGCTGACTCCAGGGAAGAAGTCACAAGGCACAAGTGTCACAAGTGTCAGTTGCTCAGTCGTGCCTGACTCTTTGTGACCCCATGGACGGCAGCCCACCAGGCTCCTCTGTCCATGGGATTTTCCAGGCAAGGATAATGGAGTTGGTTGCCATTTCCTCCTGCAGGGGATCTTCCCGACCCAGGGATCGAACCCGGTCTCTTGCATTGCAGGCAGATTTTTCTGGGCATCAAGTCCAGCCACTGGGGACTCAGAACAAGCCTCCAACACCAGCCGAAAGTCTGTCTTTGCTCTGTTGAGGCTTTGAGGAAGTCTCTCAGCTCTTTAGTGGAGAGAAGGGAGGCAAGAGGAGAGATCGCGGGGATGGCAGTTTGGCTCCTGGTGCGCTGGGGCAATAGTCTGATGGGCAATGGGGAGGCCATGAATCTGTGTGCCTTTCCTGGGCAGACTGAGCCCTGAGAAGTCCTGTCGGGCGGAGATCGGCTCTCAGGCCCTCCTGGCCCCTCCACCGCCCCTGCCCATGATGAGCGCTCAGCCAAGAGGGCTGGACGCCCCCCAGGGAGACGGAGCGGCAGCCCTGGCTGCCCAGATGTCTCCTTCTCCCATGTTTCCCCCAGACTCCCTCTCACGCCCCCTGCTTTTCCTTCCACGTGTTCTAAAGTCAGATCTGCAGACACTGCCTCCTCCAGTGCAGCTGCCCCCAGCCTTTCTCAGGTGCTGGTCCTGCCCACTGACCATCGTGGTAGGCGCACCAGCCTGTCTGCATCCAGCTGGCCGTGGGCGCTCAGATCCGGGAGGACCTGGTGGGTGGAAGACGCAGGGAAAGTCTCGGCTGGAGCCCCGGGAGGAAGCTCTGGGGACAGTAGGAGGCGTGGGGGGACTCCTGACACGGTGGAACAGGGTTCTGGGGGGGCCTGGCTCCACAGCCCCTAAGAGTAAAGTCGGGAGTCTGCAGACAAAATGCACAATCTAATGACTCTTCAGCCCCGGCATCTTAGCTCTGGAGATCTTAGCAAAGGAGATCACAGCCCCGAAACTCATGTGTCCTGATCTAGAAAAGCCAGACAGTGGGTGAGGCGGGATCACGTCCGGCTTCAGAGAGAGACGCTGTCCTTCCCTTCCCAGGCGCCCGCACGGGGGTGGTCGGGCCCAAGTACAAGCACATGGTCATCCCTGGCACTTCCAGGATGACGCTGCAGGTGGAGAAATTCAGGGCATTCTGGGTTCTGGAGCTAGCGATGCTCCTTTCGACAAAGGGGGCTGACCGGCCTAAGAACCCAGTGCCCGCAGCCTGGAGCTCCTCTCAGCGTCCACTTTACACCCACAAACCCAGACAGAAAGTGGGGTGATCGGACAAGAGAGAGATCTAGAAAATAAGCATTTTAAAGAGCAGTTGCAAATTTATAGAAAAATCATAAAGATAGCACCAAGAGAATTCAGTCTCCCTTTTGCCCACTCTGTGGCCTTGGAGTGGTCTCTCCAGAAGGCGTGCTGTCCACAGTGGCCCTGGGGACTGATCATTGCCAACGGCCTCTTCTGTGTGTCTCCATTTCTGCCTTGCAAATAATGGCTGTGTTTCTAGCATTTTACCTGGGAGCACCATGCAGCGAAGCTAACTGCACGTTCCTTTGTTGGGTTAGCCCAGGGCCCGGGGCTCCCCTGCTCCTGCTGTGGTCAGAGGGCGCTCCCCCACACTTTCCTGAGGATGGAGGAGGCATCTTTTGGATCAGGAGAGGCCTTCTGTGTGTTGATCTGTGATATGTCTGTGCAGAGAGAACTGGGGTGAGGAAAACCCCCTACTAGTCCGGCTGTAGCACCCACTCCCTTCCCCAGGCTGAAGAGTTGAGCCCTTCTGCCTGCTGAACACTCACACAGCATGTAGCTCCCTGCACAGAGCACATAGCACCCTATACACAGCACCCTGCACAGAGCACCCAGTACCCTGCACACAGCACCCTGCACACAGCACCCAGCACCCTGCACACAGCACACAGCACCCTATACACAGCACCCTGCACAGAGCACCCAGCACCCTATACACAGCACCCTGCACACAGCACCCAGCACCCTATACACAGCACCCAGTACCCTGCACACAGCACCCTGCACACAGCATCCAGCACCCTATACACAGCACCCTGCACACAGCACCCTCCACAGAGCACCCTGCACACAGCACATAGCACACAGCACCCTACACACAGAACACAGCACTCAGTACCCTGCACCCAGCACTCAACACCCTGCACACAGCACTAGCACTCAGCACACAGAACCCTACACACAGCACCTCACCTTGCCCATAGCACCCTGCACACAGCACTTGGCAGGAGCTCCATCCACAGTCCTCTGCTATGTGTCTTAGGGCCCTTGTGCCCTGAGAACATCTTTAACTTGAACTTGTCAATTTTGGCAACTTGTTATACACCTTAATCCTCCCATGACTTCCTCAGTTCTCACCGGTCCAGGCAGATTGTGAATTTTTCAGTGCCTAAGCCACAGGCTTCTCTCTGTGTTGGAAGAGCCTCCTCCCCCTGGCTGGTTGGGTGGTGTCTGCTCCCGGGGCAGGGGAGAGAGAACCTCAGCTCCACTCACCTCTCCCACTCATCTCCTGACTCCCCACTTCCATCTGGGACACACTCCCTCCCCATGACACTGTTAGGATGGCTTGCTTGCGCTTGCTTTTCATTTTATAAGATGTCCTGGTTAAGAAACACTAATGCCCGATGCTTAAGGCCATGTGTTTGCTGAAACCCACACAGTCACACCCCTGTATCTAGTGTCTCAACCCCTAAACAGACCTCCCAGCATGAGCAGTTAAGTCCTCACCCAAGGGGGCCCGTGCAAGTTGGGGTCAGAGCAGTAGCTGCAGAGAGAAACCCCCATGGCGTGGATGCCCCGGACGCAGACCGCAGCGCTGACCTCTTGCGGGTTAGCCCTGCTGGGCCAGCGGATGCTTTAAGGCCCTCATCCATGTCTTGGATGAGGTCTGACCTCGTCTACTTAACAGAGCTCATAAATCCTACCTTCCAAGGTATTTACATTAAAATGCTGGCCTGCGGTTCAGAAACGGAATTCTAGGAAGAAGGCTATTTCTGCTTTTGGACGCACTCTGCACTTCCTCCGTGGTCTGCTGGAACCCGAAACGCACCCAAAGAGGCTGCATCTTGGCTGATTTTGCGATGAGTCCTCGAGTCACAGCCCCCGGGAGCTGGTTTGCCGGCCTCCTTCTTGCGGCAGAGCCAGTTGGCGGCCAAATGTCCACATTAGCCGAGGCGCTTGCTTTACTGGGTCTGACTCGGCAAAGCCAGATTCCTGCTATGTTGCTGTGTGTGTAACCACAGCAGAGCAGGCCCGGGGGCTCACCTCTCCTTTGACGACCTCTCTGTTAGAATGTGAAGGGGCCCCCGGGGATGTGTGGTTAGACCTCGGTCCTTTTGGAGGGTCAACATTTGGGACTTTGCCAGCTGGCTTTTTTTCTTAGATGTTTAATGGATTACAAAGTTATGTATTCTTCATGCAGATAAGTAGTTTCGAACTCTAAAGAGTACTCTAAAGCTGGAAAATAAAAATTGCTTAACTCTACTATTAGATGCCTTTGAAATAAATTTTAAAAGAAGCCTCTTTTTCAGTGAGTCGACAGAAATTGCCTGTCTCCCGAGGCCCTAAAACTTGATGTGACTGAAGCCCCAAGGCCACTCCGCCTCCAGATGAAACCATCCATGCCGCCAGGGGCTGCTTCTCCCTAGGCGAGCCGGGCAGAAGCTGTTTGGCAGGAATAAGACCTCTCTGCCTGCAGCCCGACTTGGTGGACCAGTCGTATTGTCCAGTTGCTCCAGATGGCCCAGAAGATGTGTGTGACTCACCATGAAGTCTCTGCCCAGGGCCTCAGCTGAGAGGGAGTGGCCGAGGAGGCCCCCATTCCTCAGCCTTGTCCCCAAGGCGCTCGTCTCACCTAGTGACTAATCTGATCCTGGTCATTAGAGGTGCTTAGAGGAAAAAGTCTTTAAAGTCAATTCATAGTAGGGTGTAAATGACTAACAGATCCCTAACAACCACACAGGCATTTGCATTGTTCAATAAGACGCTTTGTGAAATTAGGGAATTTTTTAAAAATTTAATTTGGGTGAATTATAGACTCATGCAGTGAAAATGAAAGTCACTCAATCATGTCTGATTCTTTGAGACCCCATGGACTGTAGCCCACCAGGCTCTTCTGTTCATGGAGCTCTCCAGGCAAGAATGCTGGGGTGGGCTGCCATGCCCTTCTCCAGGGAATCTTCCCGACCCAGGGATCGAACCCAGGTCTCCTGCAGTGCAAGCAGATTCTTTACCAGCTGAGCCAATAGACCCTATAGACTCACAAGGCCCTATAGACTCACAAGGAGCCACCAGATTAGCACAGAGAGCGTCCATGGGTCTCTGGGCCCCGTCGCAGGCCTCCCCGCCCGGGAACACCATGGGGCTGTAATACAGTATCAAGCCCAGGGAGAGCTCACGGAGTTATAGGCGGACGTCGAGCACAGTGTGACGCGAGAGGCAGTGTGAATGTGGGTGTGTTACAAGGGGGCGGATGTGTCTTTATAGTCACTTCTCTTGGCTAGTCTTGCTTGTCACAGCTTCTCTCTGCCTCTGACTCTAGAAGTCCCTTCAGCCTTTTCATAATCCCCTTGGCCCCACCACCGCCTGCCACCCCTCGGTGGTCCTGGTGGGAGGGTTGCTCTGCTTCCTTTCCTGGCCGATGTGCATAACTTCTGTCTCAGAGGAGCTGACCCGCACCCGCCACTGGGCCCTGGCCTGGGCTTCCCCTCTGACAGCTTCTCTACCTGGGCAGTGCAGACCCAACCTGCTCTGTCCTTTTCTTCAGCCCCGCCTGCATCCGAGGCTGAGCTGCCTCTGGGCACCTCACATCACGTAAAGTTCCAAGCTGCGTTTATGCTCTCCCTGAGGTCTAGCTCAGCCGGCACCTGCCCCCTCCAAGCAGGCACCTGAGAACTGGTGGGCCCCATGCTCCCAGCCCCCTCTTCTGAATGGCCCTGCTGTCTGATCCAGGGCCCCCGTAACTGCGATGTTGCAGGATTTCTGCCACACTCTTTCGGCCGGTATCTCTGCCCAAAGCTGAGGGGCTGGGGAGCAGACGGGTGGAACTGTGTGCGTGAATCAGAAATCTTGCACAGTCACTGGCCCAGGAAACTCTAGCCAGGGGCTCTGCTTGGCTGTGATGTTGATGTCAGCTCCTGGTACTCGGGAGGGTCTCCTCCTTGAAAAATGGTCACTGGGGCCCTCAGGGGTGGCCCACCCAGGAAGGCGGACTCACTGTGCCAGGACTCACAGCGCCCCCAGTGCCCACTGCAGCCTGGACAGATGCACCACGCTCGTCTCCGAAGTGAGCCTCGCCCACCCCGTCTGAGAGCCACGCGAGCTGTCCCGTCCGCTTCAGCACTTGCATCAAGGAGCTATGGGCTTGCTGTCCATCCCGCTCGTCACCTTGGGTCCCACTTTGTACTGATGCTTCATTTATTATGCCTGTGTTGGACAGAGCAAGGCTTGTCTTTTCTCTCTCTCTTTTTTTTTTTTTAACTTTTCAGGACCACTTTGTGCTTGTGAGAGATGCACATTACTTTTCACCCAACATGAGAGGATTTGCCTGTCAGTTAAGACTTTTTCGGTTGTAACTGTTATCACAGCCAGATCCAGCTCTGTCCTCGCGCTCCGTTGTCCGCGTTTTGATCGTTTTCTTTGCTTCTTTGTTGTTCCGTTGCTTCTCTCTAGCGTTACATGGCACGTGCATTGCTTGCTTTCCTCCTCGATGGGCTCAGAGCAGCTTTGTGCTTCTGCTGACGGCCACCCTTCTTAGGAAAAAATGTTCCCACGGGTTCTGTGCCGTCGGGGTCACAGCTAAGGGAAGTTCTGCATGCAGCCGGGTGTGGAGTGTGCGGGGGAAGGCAAGGCCCTGAGACCAGGACTGGGCCCGGCTGAGTTCCCACCCCCGCCCACCACCACGAATCTAGCCGGACTTTGTCCTGGGGGCGCTGTGGTCGAGGCAGGGTCACCTGCTGGCCCTCAGGCCTGAGACTGGCAGCAGGACCAGGAGGCCACCTGGGTGTTACCTCTGTAAAGACTGCAAGGCCCAGCTGCCTCCATGGAGCTGGGGGACGTGCTCCCTGCCCACCCAGCTGGTAACAGCTGTAACACCAGGGCCCCCGGGACCCAGGTCTGTGGGCAGGCCTCTCAGGATCATGGGCACAGGCCACGAAGGGGCCAGCATTGCCCCGAGAGTGAGAGAGGCGGGGAGAACTTGCAGGGGGCCCGCCCTGCTCTTCCCGCCCCCTCCCCTCAGCCTGTGACTCTACCACATACCAGGAACATGTAGCCTGCATGTGCACATGCAGATAAATAGCATGTGTATGTACACAGAGACACACACAATAACTGTAGCATGCACCAATGCCTGTGTACACAGAGACACACAAGGCATGCATGTGTGCATAGGACAATGTAATACATGTGCAAACACATATAGCAGGTACACATGGAGACATGTGATGTGTGTGTACATGCACTTACACATACCATGCACTGGACATGTAGGGGCAGGCAGTTTTCATGTGCAGACATATGGCCTGTGTATGCATATGTGTAGAGACACATGTACCTTTGTGTATGTGTGTGGGTATAAGGAAAACATCTACTTCTGCTTTATTGACTATGCCAAAGCCTTTGGCTGTGTGGATCACAACAAATTGTGGAAAATTCTTAAAGAGATGGGAATACCAGACCACCTGACCACCCTCTTAAGAAATCTGTATGCAGATCAGGAAGCAACAGTTAGAATTGGGCATGGAACAATAGCTTGGTTCCAAATCGGGAAAGGAGTACATCAAGACTGTATATTGTCACCTTGCTTATTTAACTTATATGCAGAGTACATCATGAGAAATGCTGGACTGGATGAAGCACAAGCTGGAATCCAGATTGCCAGGAGAAATATCAATAACCTCAGATATGCAGATGATACCACCCTTATGGGAGAAAGTGAAGAAGAACTAAAGAGCCTCTTGATGAAAGTGAAAAATGAGAGTGAAAAACTTGGCTTAAACTCAACATTCAGAAAACTAAGATAACGGCATCTGGTCCCATCACTTCATGGCAAAGAGATGGGGAAACAATGGAAACAGTGACAGATTTTATTTTTTTGGGCTCCAAAATCACTGCAGATGGTGACTGCAGCCATGAAATTAAAAGATGCTTGCTCTTTGGAAGAAAAGTTATGACCTAAACAGCTTATTAAAAGACAGGGACATTGCTTTGCCAACAAAGGTCCTTCTAGTCAAAGCTATGATTTTCCCAGTAGCTGTGTATAGATGTGAGAGTTGGACTATAAAGAAAGCTGAACACCGAAGAACTGATACTTTTGAACTGTGGTGTTGGAGAAGACTCTTGAGAGTCCCTTGGAATGCAAGGAGATCCAACCAGTCAATCCTAAAGGAAATCAGTCTTGAATACTCATTGGAAGGACTGATGCTGAAGCTGAAACTCCAATACTTTGGCCACCTGATGCGAAGAACAAACTCATTAGACAAGACCCTGATGCTGGGAAAGATTGAAGGCAGGAGGAGAAGGGGACGACAGAGGATGAGATGGTTGAATGGCACCACCAACTCAATGGACATGAGTATGAGTAAACTCCAGGAGTTGGTGATGGACAGGGAGGCCTGGCATGCTGCAGTCCATGGGGTCACAAAGAGTCGGACTTGACTGGGCGACTGAAATGAACTGAACTGAACAAGGAACATGTGTGTATTATGCATGTGGACTCATGCAGACACAGCATATTCTGCCCAGATTACCTCTGCAGGCACTGCCCCCACCTGCCAGCACCCACCTCTCCTCCTTGGAGAAGCCCTTGAACCAAGGTGCCCGAGGCTGGCATGCCCCACGCTGCACTGGTTCACATGCAGACGCTAAAGTCCCAGCTCCCTTGCCTCGTGGGACAAGATGGACACTGAGGCTGTGAGGAGGGTGATCTGTGCCCAGGGTTCCCTGGGGACTCGACTGGGCTGCACTGGTGGGAGCCACAGCCCCCGGGCTTCTCTCTTCCCCATCCTGCAGCCTGCCTGTCTCTCTGGGGATATTTCCTGATGCAGCCCCAACCGTGCCTCAAGGCTGCATCTGGTGCGACCAGAGGGAAGCCCTCTGGAGAGAGCCCCCTGGGGGCTGTGTGCTGTCGCCATAAAGCTGGATGCCCGGCCCTGCCTGCACCCTCTCCTAAGTGGCCCCAGCCTCTGGCCCACAGGGTATCCCCCCTGTGGCCACCCGCCGCCTCCAACCCTGCACAGGTGAGCAGGCGGAGGGGCACGAGTGCCTTCCCAGACATCCCCAGGCTCACCCCCATTGCCCTTGAACTGTCAATGTGGCTCCCAGGAGTTTTTCAGCAAATGTGTCATAGAGGGAAAAAAAGGTTTAAAGCTTCACAAGCATCTTCAGCTCTTTGTATTGTACCTGAAGTGCTGCGCTGGAACCTTAAGCAAGCCACTCGTAGGCAGCTGGGTAGCAGGGGGCTCTACACAGTGAAGAGAAACGGAGGCTGAAGTCCAATCATCGCTCAGCCTCACTCACCATGTGGCCCTTGCCCCGCTCACCCGGATGCGCTTCTGTGTCCTAAGATTTGTGTCCTGGAGCCCTGACCACCTAAGTCCCTTCTGACTCTGCTGACACTGGCAGTGTTGTCACATGTGGGAAGGGGGCGACACTCATGCCAGGCGATGACTGCCCTGTGTCCATTTCCTGCTCCTTTTCCAGGATGACGTGAGTCAGCCTGGGCTCACGAACCCTACGGGAAAGGGGAGATCTGGAGGCGGGGACTTCACGGGAAGCTGTGAAGCAGCTGGCAGTGAGGCTCTGAGGGATTCGCACCTCCCATGGGTCGCCATCCGAGGGGGTGCCAGGCTTGGCTGGAGGGCTGGGGGTCCGTGCCCCTGGGGGCTGACCGTGCCGCAATCAGGGAGGCCTGGGAGAATCCGTGTTTGGGGAGGGTGAGAGCGAGGTGGAGCGAGCCTCCTATACATTTTTTCCAAAGTCTGGTTTTAATTGGGTCTTGTTCCTATAAAAAGAAAAGAAATTCATAATAATTTAGAAAAAAAATCTTCCAGGGGGTCTGCATGAGAAACAGCTCACGGGGTGGGGTTGGGAGGAGGAAGTCTCCCAGGAAGGAAGCATCTGGGGAGACAGATGTGCCCTCGGCTGCATCTCGGCCCAGAGAAGATGAGGGCCGGTGGGCAGGGTTGACAGACCTAAGCAGGCTGCTCCCCCGAGAAGGCAGCAGCCCCAGAGACACAGTCCTCCACCACCCACCATGCTCCTGGGATCCAGACTCAGTGACCAGTGACATGCTGGTGACTCTCCCTGAGGGTCCCCAGGGCCCTCCCTGGCTGGCCACTTACCATCCAGCTCATCATCCACTCTGACTGAAGTCCTCTCCAGCAGGAGGGCGAATCTTGCCTCTCTTCCCCCTCCCTGCCCTGGCTGCTGTCCCTGGTGCCCTTCACATCCCACATCTTGGGTGGCATCCCATCTGTCACCCACCCTCTGCTCACCCTGCTCAGCTGCAGTATCCTTTCACCCATCACCGGGGGCCGGCAGCCTCCAGAGTCCTCCTTCCAAAATAACCTTTCAAGGAGACACCTGGCAACCTCCCTTCTGCTGAGACATTCTGGAAACTTCCCACTGCTGGCAGGACAGAGACCACACAGGTAGCCTGGCCCTCAAGGCCTCTGTGATCACCGTGCCTCGGTCTCATATGTGCCCACGGGCAGTGGACGTCTTCCCACCAAAGAGCCACATGGATAAACCCAGAGGACAGCCCAGGGGGTCTGGGCCCTTGGCTGGTCATGGGGAAAGCTCAGCAAAGAAGGGAAGGGCAGAGCCTGGGCCACAGGCACTGGTAGCATCCGGTTCTGAAGCCGTACCCTGCAGGACTTCTGGTGCAGGCACCGTGGCCTTGACTCAGGGGACCTGCTGGAAAGGGTGGTAGCAGGTGTCATGCCTTTGCTCTCCCTGGAGGCCCTGGTCTCCAGACCAACAAGGACCAACACTGATCTTGTTGTTCAGTCACCCAGGCCTGTCCAACTCTTTGCGACCCCATGGACTGCAACATGCCAGACCTCCATGTCTATCACCAACACCCAGAGTTTGCACAAGTTCATGTTCATCGCATCAGTGATGCTGTCCAGCCATCTCATCCTCTGACACCTCTTGTCCTTCTGCCCGCAATCCTTCCCAGCATCAGGGACTTTTCCAATGTGTCGTCTGTTTTCATCAGATGACCAAAATACTGGAGATTCAGCATTAACCTTTCCAGTGAATAGTCAGGATTGATCTCCTGTAAGATTGACTGGTTTGATCTCTTTGCCACCCAAGGGACTTTCAGGAGTCTTCTCCAGCACCACAGTCCAAAGGCATCAATTCTTTGGCATCTGCCTTCTTTACGGTCCAACTCTCACAACCATTCGTGACCACTGGGAAGACCATAGCCTTGACTATATGGACCTTTGTCAACAGAGTAATGTCTCTGCTTTTCAACAGACTGTCTAGGTTTGTCATCACTTTCCTGTCAAGAAGCAATTGTCTTCTGATTTCATGGCTGCAGTCACCATCCACAGTGATTTTGGATTTTGGAGCCCAAGAAGAGAAAATCTGTCACTACTTCCATCTTTTCCCCTTCTGTTTGCCATGCAGTAATGGGGCCAGATGCCATGGTCTTAGTTTTCTTTAATATTTAGTCTTAAGCCAGCTCTTTCACTCCCCTACTTCACCCTCATCAGGAGGCTCTTCCCTCTCATCTAGATATGTGTAGACTCCATCTTCTCCTCCATCATCACAACCATCCTCCCACACTGGGCTCTGGAAGATCCCCTCTCCTCTGGCATGTAGAGCCTTCTCTCCAAAATGCAAATCTGATCCTGTTGCCTCATTTTGGTGCTTTCCCCATTCCTTTTGATTCTTGGTGTCTGTGAATAATCTCTCAGATCTACGGAAAGGTTGGGAGAATGAGATATTGAACAACCCATTGCCCTAGCCTACATTAGATAGTTTATGTTTCTGTCCAGTCTCTCTCCTTCCCTCCCTCCCTTCCATCCTTCCATGGAATATATGTGATTTAGGATGCCCACTGGATCCTGGAGTTTGCCAAGACAGTCCCTGAGCCAGACCTTTGATGGGCCATTGCATCACTCATGCTGGCAGCTCCTGGGTGTGATAAGACCAGTGCATCCCCTGACCACATGCCTGTCCTCACATCTCCTGTGCAGTGGAATGGATTCCTGAAGCTGAGGTGAGGTGAGGCAGCATCCATCTCAATGGATCCACCATTCTCTAAGCCCTGAAAAAGAGATGCTGGCAGGCCTCCGTGGGTAATGGGGACCAATGTGATGGTCTGCAGAATGAGCACATGATCCAGCCATCTTGGGTTGCATCATGATGGAGGGTGGGAGAGGTAACCAGCCACAGGGCAAGACCTTCAAAGATGCTGTTGTCCATCCATGTGAATGCACCCTGTTTCTGGTCCTCCTTTCTGAGAGAGATAGGAAAGGATGCACTCACCAGGTCAAAGGCTGCATGCATTCTATGTGTCTCTGCCTTGGTAGGTGGGTATTTTACCCCAGCACCACCTGAGAAGCCCCCACTTCCACCAATACTCTGTCTTTGTTTCAGCTCACAATACACATTAGGATTATTTGTTAGCCATAACAACACCAACAGCAACAATATAATGACTGCAAAATGGCGAGGATATGGCAGTTCTGTGTATCCTCAGGGTTTATGCCAAGAACAATCAGTCTGTCCATTTGTTCCCAGTCTACCTTTTGCCTTTCAGGAGAACCTTAAAGTGTCTCTCACAGAGATTTTTGAACATTCTGGGTGTGTTTTCCCAAGTATTTTATCTTTTAAATTATGATTATGATCTCTTGCATTTTATTTTATCTTTTTTATTATTTTATTTTTTATTATTACTGCAGTCTTCTGTTGAATTTTTTTTCTGATTTTTGTCTGTATGTAAGAAGTGTATTCACTGGAAGGACTAATGCTGAAGCTAAATCTTCAATATTTTGGCCACCTGATGTGAAGAGCCAACTCACTGGAAAAGACCCTGATGCTGGGGATAGCATCACAGACTCAACAGACATGAATTTGAGCAAACTCTGGCAGCTAGTGGAGGACAGAGGAGCCTGGCATGCTGAAGTCCATGGGGTTGCAAGAAGTTGGACAGAACTGAATAAGAAGTGTATTACTCTTGCCTGATACCTTGATGAATTGTCTTTTTCTATTAGAATTCATTTTATCATCAATGCCCTGGAGCTTTCCAGGTTGCACTCTCATCATCCATAAACAGAGATGGTTTTATTACTTCTTTTCTGTTTCTTAAGCTTCTAAATGTTTTTTCGGTCTGCCGATGTCGATGTTGCATGCCACTTTAACACCCTGCCAGGTTGCCATGCTGCTGGAGGCCATTCTTCTGTTTTCTCTGATTCTAGGGAAAAGGCATCCAGCATTTGTCTATTAAACAGTTTGCTGGATTTGAGGGCTGATCATATACATTTCACTGGTGAGTATCAACACCGTATTTTATAAAAAATTGTTTTAAAGTTGTTTTTCTTTTTCTGTGTCTGGAACAATGTAAGTAGCACAGGAGTTCTCTGGCCTTTGAAAGTTTGGTGGAATTCCCCATGAAACCATCTGGGTGGGCCTTTTGCTCTCTGGGTTTGGTTCTTAGATAATATTTTATAGAGTGATTGATGTAAACTTTCTGTCTCCACAGGGGTTAATTATGATAAATCATGTTTTCCTAGGAAGTTATCACTACTTTGAACTTTTCAAATGTGTCTGTATAGAGTTTTGCAGTAGTTTCATGCTTTTAAAAAATTCTTGTATTTCAGTGGTTATTTCATCCTTGTCTTTTCTTATTTTGTGCGTTTGTGTTTTCCTCCTTTTTCGTGGTTAGTTTCACTTGTGGTTTTCTTTTTTCCCAAGTAAATGGCATTTCATTATAAGTTCCATTGTTTTTTATTTTTCCAATTATTGA
The DNA here is from genome assembly GCF_963930625.1 of Muntiacus reevesi. Taxonomy (NCBI): domain Eukaryota; kingdom Metazoa; phylum Chordata; class Mammalia; order Artiodactyla; family Cervidae; genus Muntiacus; species Muntiacus reevesi. The sequence goes on from NC_089249.1 coordinate 176,228,024, forward strand.
TAACTAATTTTGGCTTTTACCTTTATTATTTCCTTCTTTCTGCTTACTTTTAGATTACTTTCTTTTTCTGACTTAACTGGGTAGAATGTTTAATCTATTTATTTTCATTGTTTTAATTTTCAACAATTTAGGCATTATGCTGTGAACTTTCTTCTGAGCACTAATTTAATTTATCATCAATTTCACTGTAGCTTTTCCATTATCATCTTTTTGAAAGAAATTCTAGAATTTAGATTTGTTCTCAGCCTTTCACCCCTGAGTGCTTAATTGACAGGTTTTTCTAATTGTCTGGTAGAAGGGCCTTTTTGGAATTAATGCTGAGTTTTGTTTCATTATAAACAGAAAACACTTTTCATTAACTCTTTTTTCTGGGATTTCCTGAGCTTTCCCTTTGTGGCCTGAAATGCAGTGAGCTTTCAAGAATGTTTTGCATGCACTGGCTTCCTCTGGCGTGGAGATCAGGGTGTTGTGTGTCCTTGCTGAATCTACTGTTGAGGTTTTCTGCCTCCCCATTGATTCATTGCTGCTGCTCCCTGGACCCCTCTTTTTATGAGAAGCATGGGCTAATGCCTCTGATTATTAGGTGTTTCTATCTCTTTCTGTTGCCGTCACTGTAGTGACTTTATCAGCCCTGTTGCATTATTTGGAACATAGGTATCAACATTTAGTTTTTAAACTGAATCATAGCTTTCAGCACCATACACTGTCATTCTCATCTCATTTAATGCTATTTCACCCAGAGCCTACCTTGTCATCTATCAAGAGCACAAATTCTGCTTTATGTCTGTTTGCATGTTCTCTTATACTTTTAGTTTTTCTGAATCACTTCATTTTAGGCATGTCTTTTACACAGCATGGAATTGGGCTTGGCTTTTCGAGTTAGTCTTAATACATTTTCCTTCTAATTAGTGAGTTATGTGCGTGTTCAATTGCATCAGTCGTATTCAACTCCTTGTGACCCCATGGACTGTAGTTCACCAGGCTCCTCTGTCCATGGGATTTCCAGGGCAAGAATACTGGAGTGGGTTGCCATTTCCTCCTCCAGAGGATCTTCCTGATCCAAGGATTGAACAAGTTTCTCCTGCAGCTCCTGCACTGGCAGGAGGATTATTTATTTCTGTGCCACCTGGGAAGCCCAATTAATAAGTTGGGCTTTTAACTTATTGCTGTGACTGAACTCTCCAACTCAGTTACATTGTTTAATGTATTTTGCTATATTATATATATTAATTTGAGCTGTTTTACCATGATGTTTTATTTTTTCTTTTTGTTTTGCTTATTTATTTGGAGTTAGATTTGTACTTTGCATTTAATTTTGTGGGTGTCTTTATATTTAAGTATTTATAATATTTGTATTTATGTGGCTCAGCTGGCAAAGAATCTGCCTGCAATGCAGGAGACATGGGTTCAACCCCTGGGTAGGGAAGATCCCCTGGAGAAGGGAAAGGCTACCCCCTTCAGTATTCTGGCTTGGGGAATTCCATGGACTGTGTCCATGGGGTCACAAAGAGTCAGATATGACTGAACAACTTTCACTTTATATTTAAGTATGTATAATATTTGTGTTTATAGGTTGTATCCCTTCATATAAAATCCTCAGTCCCATCCTCCTTTACTTACTTAGGCTTCTACCAGTCAGTTTGTCCACAGCTTCCCAGGTGGCACAGTAGTAAAGAACCTGCTTGCAAATGCAAGAGATGCAGGAGACATGGGTTTGATTCCCGGTCAGAAAGATCCCCTTGAGGAGAAAATAGCAACCCACTCCAGTATTCTTGCCTGGGAAATCCCATGGGCAGAGGAGCCTGCTGGGCTACAGTCCACGCGGTCACAGAGAGTTGGACCCGACGAGTGACTAGGCGGCACACACACACATGCACTTTGTCAGTCTTAATTGTATATTTTGACCCTCATTCATCGCTACTTGTTACCTATATATCAACTCATGAGCTTAGTCTATTTTTCTCTTTATCTTCCCAAATTTCCTCCCTTGTCAAACCATACAGTTTTTAATACTATTTTTCACTCGTATGTCCACTGCTTTTCGTCTACAGGATGTCCTCAAGTCTGGAAATGGAGATAATACGCTTTTGTCTTTGCAGACTGAAGATGTCTTTGAAAACACTGTCTACATTTCCAAACTCTACAGAAATCTTGTGCATTCAATACATCCTGTGCTTACTGAAGTTCTGACTCATTTTCTCTATTTTCTCCCTGGAAGCCAGTTGCATCTTAAATCTTGTTACCAAATGCTACCTGGTTCTGTCTTTCTTCCTCCATTTGCCTCTCTGTATTTCAGTATGGATACTTTCTTCTGCTCTTAAATCCTCTAATTATTTCTTTAGCTGTATTTAATCCATTAAATTTTCCACTGTGTTCTTGGGTTGATTGTATTTTAGCACTCTTACTATCTCCACATTTAAAAATTTAAGTTCTTTGTGAAAATTTTCCTTCTTGTCTTTTATTCATTTAAGTATACTCATGATAATTATTTTAAAGTGCATGTCTGAAAACTCCATTGTCTGAATTCACATGGGATTCATTTCCTTTGTAAGTTGTCTTATTTGGTTTTGATTTTTTTCCTTGTTGGTTATTTTTTCACTGAGTGCTGGATATGATGTACCAAGAATTGTAGAGATAATTGAGGTATGAGATGATATTACATTTCTCCAGAGGGAATTGACGTCTGCTTCTGAAAGGTGGCTACAGACTTTGGTAATCACAGATGACCTTAATCTGATTAGAATTTGAGGGGAAGCTGAGTGCTGTCTGTGCAAGAATTATCTATTTTTGGTTCACTCATTCTCCGTAATCTTCAGATATCCCAAGAACTCTCTCCTTGGCAAATTCCAATTTTCCCCTTATTCCTGTGAATCTAAAGCACTGCTCAGCTTCTCACCCCTTTTAGAAAAAAAATCTGGAATGAATACATGGCTCTGGGGGAAAGCTGGGCTCGCTGAGGTTTCTTTTATTTTCCTGGATCTTTGCCTTTTAATGTTTCTTTGCTTTGTTTGCTGTTTAATGTCTTCCAAAAGATTTCTTTGGTTCAACTTTTCTAGTTTTTCTCAGCTGAAAAGTTGGCAAGAATTACCTACCCTATCATTCCTAGAAGTGGAACTGTTGGATATTTTCATACTATTAGGTGTTTCTCTTCTAATACTATTAGGAGAAATATTACGAGGAAATTACTATTAGGTAAATTTTCTCCAGTAAACATGTATTTATGTTATACTCATTAGCAGTTAGGTATTAAAAATCAAGATAGATGTAGAGGAATCTATCACAGGACTGTGGGTGAGTCCCTGCTCATTGCCTTCTGCATTTCATTAAAGAAATAAACTTGTTGATGTGTGAGAAGCCTTTTGTTCTCCACTCCATCGGGCTCTTGAACCATTAGTTTTGCAGGAAGAAAACAGAATGACTGAGAAACTAAAAGTGTTGAAGGAATGTATACTTGGATGCTCTGTCAACCAGATGTCTGTACTTGCCCTAAAATATATCAAAACCTAATGACTTTGTGAAAACCAGTCCAATGTTTGTAAACAGGAAAGTCACAATATGGACAGTGGAGTCACCTGCATTGTTTTTAGAAGTAAACATTACTGAGTATTTCTTTTCATCTATCTTGAGCTTTCACCTCCTTTTCATTTGACTTACTTTCTCCTCTTCAGCTTTTGGATCAGTCGAAAAGCCCATATAAGTTTACAACATTAATAGCATATAACATTGCGATATTTTGCAACTTGAAGCCAAGTTAAACATATGGCCATTTTACTGTTATACTGTTGAAGACCTTTTTCTGGAATGCCTTTTATTCATTTCTAGGCAGATCTAATTATAGACGGATTTTTAGCTTGCATGTTGAGCACATGACCCGGTGTTTCTGAACAAGCAAGAAGCGGCCAACCTCTCCTGTGGGAGCGGCAGATCCTTTGGTCGCCCTGGGACATTTTTGTATCGGCTACTCCTCCAGCGATATTCATCATTCTCTGGGGCTTCCAAATATCTTACTCACAATGCATTTCTATTTTGCAAGACTTAATCTGCATAATCAACTGTGCGAAATTAAACCGACGATCTCGATGCTTAAATCTATCATCAGTTTGTGTTTGCAAGGAGAGTTTGCCTGTTGGGTGTCCAAATAACTACTGAGAGCATGCCCCCCACTTTGCCTTCTGTCCACCTGGGTCACCAGTGACCTCCGTAACCAGCCATGCTGTAATCCTTTATGGGGCACCTATTGTATGTTTATTCCAGTGCTGGGTCCTCTAGAGGCAATAAAATTGGGATAAATTGTGGTTCTTGCACCTATCTAAAGGGATAGGTCATACAGAATAGTGTGGAGGTGGTGAACCCAGTGTCCATGGGGTGCTTTATGCAGATAATTAGCCTCCCTAAGCTTCATCTGTAATAGTACCCACACCATAGCATCGTTTAGGGAATTAAATAAGGTGAAAGTGAAAGTTGTTCAGTCGTGTCTGATTCTTTGCAAGCCCATGGACTATACAGTCCATGGAATTCTCCAGGCCAGAATGCTGGAATGTGTAGCCTTTCCCTTCTCCAAGGGATTTTCCCAACCCAGGGATCAAACCCAGGTCTCCACACTGCATTCAGATCCTTTACCAGCTGAGCCAGAAGGGAAGCCCTTAAGTAAGGTAATATGTGATAATAAACTTTGTTCATTTTCTAGCTCATGGAAGTCTCCAAGATACCTGTATATGTATGTATATATGTTACTGACTCAGAGTCATTGTATTATTGGTAAGCACTTTTGATTACTAGTCTCATTATCTCTTTTTTTCCGCTTAAGTTTTCTGGTCTCTCTTATCCCCAGTTTTACTGACGTCCTTGACATATAGCATTGTGTTAAGTTACTGTGTACAATGTTCTATTGTGAAATAGTCACCACAATGAGTTTAACTAACATCTATGACCTCACACAGTTATGGATCTTTTTCCAATGATGAAAACTTTTAAGATCTACTCTCTAAGTAACTTTCAGATGTACAGTTACTGTTAACACAGCAGCGTTAACCACAGTCACCAAACCTCCTTATGTCTCCAGGACTTAGTTATCTTACAGCTGAAAGTTTGTACCTTTTGACCACCTTCCCCACCTCTGGCAATTGCAAATCTCTTCTCTGTTCCTTTTATAAAAAGATTTGTTTTTGTTGTGGTTGATTTTTTAAAGTCTTTACTGAATTTTTGCTTCAATTTTGTGTTTTTGTCTTTTTGCTCTGTCTTCTTTTTTGACCATGAGTCATGTGGGATCTAAACTCCTAAACCAGGGGTTGAGCTCTCAACCCTGCACGGCAAGGCGGTCTTAGCCCCTGGACTGCCAGAGAAGGGAAGTCCCCTTCCTCTCTGTTTCTGTGAGTGTTTTCCCCTCCTTTTTTTAGACTCCACATATAAGTGAGATCGTGTGGTATCTGTCTTTGATTTATTTCATGGAGTGCAATGCTCTCAAGCTCATCCATGTTGCAAACGGCAGAGTCCCTTCCTCTTTGTGTCTGAATGTCGCACTGGATGGGCATGCCACATCTTCACCCATGTATCCCTCCATGGACAGTCAGTTTGTTTCTGTCTTGGCGTGTGTGAATAATGCTGCTGAGCCACAGATGTGCCTTTGTGCGCTGTCCTTGTCAATGGGGAGTGGGGAGGGGAGCAGGCAGATGGGAAAACAGCAGCACCAGACGTCTGGGTGGGGAGCAGCACGAATGGGGGAGCTCCGGGCGGAAGGAGAGGGTCAGCAGACCGGAGAGCTCGCCGTGTAAGGTTCTGCGAGAGCAGGCTTCTCCTAAGAGAGAGGAGCGGGCCTTCGTTCCGGAACGCAACCTCTTCTCTAAGGTCCTTTTCCTCTCCTGCTCCCCTCCCTTTTCTTGGCCTACACGCCCCCCCCTCGCTCCCAGGACTCACTCCTGCCTTAACCACCTCCCTGCCCAACACTGGCTGCGTCTGGAGGAAGGCGATGGACAAAGAGACGTCGTAAGCCGTGCTCGTGGTCAGGATGACACCTGAGCTGTGATCTCGCGAAGCATGGAGTGACTTTGAGGGGTGGTCAGCCCACAGGCTGACCCCTCACCAGCCCCTGAAGGTGGGGCTGCCGGTGGATGGGATAGTGGGGGTGGGCGGCGTGGGGAGAAGACAGAGCATCTACAGAAAGCCAGCTATTTTTTTTAATTTATTTATTCTGTACTGAAGTCTAGTTGATTTATAATATTGTATAAGTTTCAAGTATACAGCAAAATGATACAGTTATACACACACACATATATATATTAGTTTTCAAATTCTTTCCCATTGCAGGAATTATTATAAGATAATGAATATAGTAAAACTATACAGTAGATCCTTTTTGTTTATTTTATACATGCACGTGTGCATGCTAATTACTTCAGTCGTATCTGACTCTTTGCGACTCTATGGACTGTAGCCTGCCAAGCTCCCCTGTCCATGGGATTCTCCAGGCAAGAAGACTGGAGTGGGTTGCCATGCTCTTCTCCAGGGGATCTTCCTGACCCAGGGATCGAACTCACATCTCTTATGTCTCCTGCATTGGCAGGCAGGTGCTTTACCGCTAGTGCCACCTGGGAAGCCCTATTTTATACATAGTAGTGTGTACATGTTAATTCCTAATTTATCCCTTGCCCTTTCCCCCTTTGAAAACCAAAATTTGTTTTCTGTGTGAGTCTGTTTTGTAAATTAGTTCACTTCTATCATTTTTTTTTTTAGACTCCACATATAAGCGTTATCATATGATATTTGTCTTTCTCTGAAGGCCAGATGTCCTTCAGGGCTAGGGAAGAATGTCATTCTTTACATCTTTGCTTGGGGCTAAGTGCAGCCAGACTTGTGTAGGTCAAGCATATTTTTGGGAGAAGGCTCTAAAAACTTGGTTTTGTCCCAAAACTATTTTAAAAATTGGTCAAAATTATTTGGGGGGGGGAGGAGTTTCTATATCTTTTAAACATATCAGATATGATAATTTAAAAGCAAACTCATTTGTATAACTTTTAATGTTCTTAGTCCAATGAAGAAATTCTTGACCTTTAAGTGTTACACATACTTTTATTTTGAAACGCTTCCCATATCCATACTGCTAACACATGCACACAAAATTTTTCTACTAGCCTCAAAATTTTCTAAAAAGTTGCTGCTCCTAAGCGCTATTGAATTTACAAATTGACTTGTACACCTTTCTACATTTTATCACAGTATATGACTTATCGTCTGAGGCTTTGAAACTCTAAAGTTGCTGGAAAAGTGGAAAAACCAAGGCTTGCATTTTCACAGCTCCAATTTTAAATGGCTGAACTGTGTGAAATTGGCTTAATCACACTAAACATTTAGGAAAACTAGAGAAGAACTAAAAGTGTCAAAAACCTAATGTGTAAGGTAGATTGAGTTTTGTAACTGAGCAGTTTTCCCCCTTCCTTTATGGCATGTAGAAATTAAGCATCTTGTGTTTGGTGTCTGTCTGGGCTGCCCGCCTCAGCCCGCAGACATCGTGTGTGTGTCTGAGAAAAGGCAGAGGTGGAGGCCTTTGGCTGGAGGCCCATGACGGGCAGACAGATGCTGCTCTGGGGAGGCCGGCTTGCAGCACCCTCCTGCATGCGGGTGAGCCTGGCCTGCATCCTGCCTTATGTGCAGAAATGCCAGCTTGTTGCATACTTCCCAATATTTGGAATCATAATCCCTTCAGGAAGGAAGTTTCTACTTAGATGCCAGACCACTTCTGCATGGTAGAAATAACGTTATTTGGAGCAGGTGGTATTGTAAAGTGAAAAAAGCAGGAAAAGGTGGTCCGAGTCTTGGTTTGAAAATTTAGGAAGTGTTCAGCAAGATTCCGTGATGATTTGGCCTTGATCTCCTCCACACAATGTGAGCAGGATGAGCCCATGAGGCCATTCAGCTTGAGGGGCACCTGGGACAAGAACAGTGAAGTGAAAGTGAACAGTGAAATAGTGAGTAGTGAAGTGACCAGTCACGTCAGACTCTGTCCGACCCCATGGACTCTAGCCCGCCAGGCTCCTCTGTCCGTGGGATTCTCCAGGCCAGAATACTGGAGCGGGTTGCTATGTTGTCCTCTAGGGATGAGACTAAATCTCTGCAAATTCCATTGCAGCCAGCCTCTGTGGGCTTCTTGCAGATGTTTCTAAGTAGAAAGCAAACATGAATGCCTCCAAGTTACCAAAGAGTGCATGCCTCCCACCTCCACCCCATAAACAGGACTAGAAAATAAAGTAGGAAAAAACCAGGTCTCCAGAAATAGCTGCTAAATGAAGCATCACAGGGCAGGGAAGGGTCAAGAGGCTCTGCCAGAGGGGGGGTGGGGCACTCCTGCCCTCTGCAGTAGGGGGTCACATTCCAGTGTAGAAAGGGGGTGTGTGTTACTAATACAGCCCCACCGCCCTCTCCCACCAGCGGTAGCTCCAAGCGGGGAGAGCTAAAGTGTAGGGTAGGTGTAGTAAGGTGTAGATGGGTCATCACCCTTCTGTCCGCTCCTGCCCGATTCAGCTAGAAGGAGAGAGCAGCTCCAACCAGCAGCGCTGTGTCTCACGAAGAGAAGAGAGCTGGCAGGCATTGTCTCTCCCACCGCAGAGGGCAGGGGCTCATCCCGCAGGCGTGAGGCTAAGCATGAGCGGGCATGGGCCAGGAGCAGGTGCAGGGTTGCGCCCCCTGCGTCTGGACCAGGCAACCGACAGAGCACCCCGAAGTCCGGAGTGCATTTAGACGCTCTGATGATACTCTCTTCCCTTCCCAGTCTGTTGGAGCCAGATAAACTCCTCTCCAGTATTGGAACTGCTCAGGGCTGAGCATCTCCAGCTTTGTGTATGAAAGCAACTGTTTAAAAGGTGCAGGAAGGCAAAGGCACAGACAGTACTCTCCAAATCTCATTCCTGAGTGACCCCAAACCTACTCGAGGACTAATAAAAATCCCAAATGGAAGGTCCTGATCCAGAACGACAGGTAGGTACTGATCATAAAGAGTTAGAGGTGAACTGAAAAGGTGCAAATATGATTATAAAATTGAATGATAGATACCCAGAACTTCATTAATGTAGCTCATCACACCAACAGCCTAAAAAAAGAAAAACCACATGCTTGGGAGGATCCAGAGACATAGAGAAAGCACTTAAAATCTAACCCCAGGTGCCTCAGTGGTAAAGGATCCGCCTGCCAATGTGGGAGACGTGGGTTCAAAACCTGGGTCTGGAAGATCCCCTGGAGGAGGGCATGGCAACCCATCCAGTATTCTCGTCTGGGAAATCCCGTGGACAGCAGAGCCTGCTGGTTTACAGACCACGGAGTTGCAGAATCAGACACGACTTAGTGACTAAAACAAGAACAACACACATTCACGCTAAAAATTCTCAGTGACTAGGAATGGAGGGGATTTCCTCAACTTGGTAAAGAATACCTACAAAAAGCTAACATAGCAGTTCACAGTAATTTTACCACTAAAATTGGGAACAGGGCCCGTGTTCCCTCTTACCGCTTCTTTTCAAAATTGTACTGCGAGCCTAAACTAACGCAGTAGCACACACACTCATAAGGAAATGAAATGAAAAAAATAAAATTGTCTTTGTTAACAGATGATATGATTGTCAATATAGAAAATTCATAAGAATTTACCACAAATTGTTAGAATTCAGTGATCTTAGTATTGTTAACAGATGATATGATTGTCAATATAGAAAATTCATAAGAATTTACCACAAATTGTTAGAATTCAGTGATCTTAGTGACACTGCAGAATGCAAATTAATAAACAGAAGTCAGTTGCTTTCCCACAGATCAGCAGCAAATAGGTGGAACCTGAAATTAAAAGCAGAGCATCACTTACATTAGCACTGCTCCCACCCCATGAAACGCTCAGGTATAAACCTAACAAACTGTGTGTGAGATCTATAGGAGGGAAGCTACAACCCTCTGATACAGGAATCCAAACACCTGAGGAAGTGGAGATCAGTTACTGGACATTGTGATAACACACTGCTGAGCACTCTCCCTTTAAAGAATGAAGGTTGTTTTGTCAGGCTTGATGCAAGAAGCCTAAGCGGACACCTGTGAGGTTTGTAACTCTTTCTCTGTGCATCTTCTTTCTCTCTGGTTCTCTGCCTGGCAGATTCTGCTCACTTGGACTTCTGGAACTCTGATACCTTCTCATCACTGCAGCATGACTGTCCATCTGTCCCCGTACTGCAGTCCAGAAAGCGCCTTCAGGTGTCTATTTAGAGAAATGATAAGGCTCACTGCTCATATTTATTCCCCTTCTTTCAGAGATGACGGTCCTGAGTCCAATGTCCAAAATAAGGTGTTTTTGTTTTTATGTATTTGTCTAGTTTTTACCTGAGGGAAAAGTCTCCCTCTGGTGATGACATCACAACTGGAAGTGCGAGTCCCTCACAGTATCCTGAAGTTCAGGTTGAGATTTTCCCTCTTTCTAAAACATTTGGGGAAAAAATCTGGATTAAAACCCTTCATAAATTGTTTCTGGAAGAAAATATCCCTCACCTTCTCTCATCCCTACTTTCAAATTTAGCCTAAAATTAGTTATCTTTTTATGCAATACACTTCATAAAATATTTCTTAACTGGTCCCATTGTTCTGGATCTTGGTTTTGCAGACTCAGCAGGAGAAACAAACCCACTTGTATTGACACACAGGCTAGTCATGGAAGTGGGCCCAGACTGCATAGAACGAATATTAATTTTTCTTGGTAAAGTGGGAAAAAATTAAAATGAGAAAATACAGTTAATACTTCGTACTAATCTTAGAGAACGAAATGGCAACCCAGTCCAGTGTTCTTGTCTGGAGAATCCCATGGAAGGGGGACCCTGGAGGGCTGCACAGTCCACGGGATCGTAAAGAGGGGAACATGACTGAAGCAACTTAACACACACTAATCTTTCAAAAACAACCTACTATTGAGGCTGTGTATCTTTATGGAAAAACTATGGCGATGCAAGTCTACGATGGAAACTTCAGCGCGTGAGAGACAGAGCCGGCAGGTACTGCTTCAGCGGTAGGTGGTGGGGCCGTCTGTGTTCTGGGGAGGCTCATTCTCCCAGGAAGGCCCCACTGCCTGGGGAGGCACGGGCCTGGCCGCCTCTGCGGAAGGCAGAGCTGTTCAGTGTGGAATTTCCGATGTCCTGCGGGAGACAATGCGGTGACTGTCCCACGAGGACATCTCGTCTCCCTCCCAGCGTGTCTATGATACAAATGTGTGTACACCATAGTTAGAGCAGAGAACGGACTGGGGAGGAAACTTCTCATCCTAGCAGCACCTTTCTCAGAAGCTGTGCACACAGGAAGGCTCAGTGGAATGACTCAGGTGACCCCCAGTTCTTGGTGATGCTGCCGGCCAAAATCTTGGCTCTCTCTGCCCACCGAAGAAAAAACACAGAGACAGAGTTTGGAGGTAATAGAAAGGTGGCTTTAAAAGTCAGCTGATGCAGAGGGGAGCCCAGGAAGCCCCCGCCTCAAGAACTGCACCCCTCCTCCGGGAGGAGTCTAGGGACTTGCATGAGACGAGGGCTGACAGTCAGGGGTCAGTGATGAGGAACAAAAGTGCTATGGTCTGGTCAAAAACAGTCACAGGCTGGTGTCAGTAACCCAATAATGGAGTCCAGCAGTTTGGTGGCTCTGCAGCCTTCTTTCCAGCATGTAACACGGTGAAGGAAGTGTTCTGAGGGTGAGCAAAGGACAGCAGGTGCGAGATGCAGCTCCTGCCACGTTACAGGGCAGAAAAGCAAACTTAGGTACCGACATGCAGAGATAGGAGCAGTTAAAGTGAAAAAGCTAGGAAGGCTCAGGCCTGCTCACTGTGCTCTTTATCTTCTTTGTTCTCAGGAAGGGGAAAGAAGAAGCTCATTCCTCTTCCTCCTTTTCACTGGGACAGCGGGAAAACACCTAGAGCTTTTGTGGCTCACAGACCAAAGCCACTGACCTGATGCAACCCCATCTTTGTGCAACCAGGGCGCTGAGCAGGGAGGGATGTGCCTGAAACCACATGGTTGGTGGTCAGCAACGGGACCAACACTGACTCTGTTGCTGGTCCTTTGAGCAGAGCCCCTGTGGGCTCACCACGCTGGTTACATCCCTCGTCGGTGGTAGAACCTAGAACCGCCACTGCGCAAGATGGGGGAGGGGCACCTGGATGATGTGGGGGGCTCTGAGGCAGGGGGCTGTGTGCCTTGCTCGTCCTTCTCTTCACCAACATTCACTGAGCGCCTCGGCGTCTGTGTGACAGTCGGCAAAGAGGACACATCAATGGAGAACCTTGTGGAGCATAAACTCTAGCAGGAGAGACCACCCATGATGTCTTGAATGTGATGATCCTTGTGCACAATCATGGACTTCCTGGTGGCTGAGATGGTAAAGCATCTGCCTGCAATGCAGAGACCCAGGTTCCATCCCCAGGTCGGGAAGATCCCCTGAGAAGGGAATGGCTACCCACTCCAGTATTCTTGCCTGGAGAATCCCATGGACAGAGGAGCCTAGCGGGTTCCTATCCATGGGGTCGCAAAGAGTCAGACACATCTGAGCAATTACACAATCCCATGACTCAGCTTTCACCATGTCCTAGCGCTCTGCTTTGTGGGGGTGTGGACACAGCTGAGATTCAGTTCAGGAAGGACGGCCTGTTGTTGGAGTCTCAGGTGAGAACCCTGGAGGCTGCAGGTTCAGTGACTGCCACGATGTCATGGCTGGGAAAGACCCCCGGGGCTCCTGCCTGGCTCTGTGGGTCTCTGGCCCCGACACCTTTTTGCCTCGTTTCTGAATGTTTTCCAGTCTGACCTTCTCTCCACCTCGGTGCACATCCGCCCTCCTCGCCTCCCCTTCCTCACCAGGCTCAAGACCATGGAGAGCTGGTCACCCCCTCCAGGGATAGCCCAGGCCCCCCGGGTGTGCAGGGGGCGCACTTGAGCCACACAGAGCTCAACGCAAGGTGTGTCCTGGGAGCGCGGGGACAACGAGGGCCCCTTCCAGCTGGAGAGCCGTCAGGTCCCAGGAACCAGCGGGGCTGGGGTCCTCATGCCAATCCCGGGCCAGGGAGACCCAGTTAGAACAGCTCATTCATTTTTCCTCTCCCTCTTCTGGCAAATTCTATCACCAAAGGTCTAGCTAGAGATCTTGTTAGGATTTGCTCATGAGTGCAGGTATTTCTGGAACACTGAGTGCAAAGAAGAATGAAATCCATCCTGGGAGGGCACCCAGGAGACCTTCTGAAGTCATTGGCATCTTAGCAATGGGCAGTTTAGTTCATGGCTCCATCAGCTGGGGAACGCGCCAGAACCGACTGGTCGCTTAACATCACGCCTCCTGCCCTTAGGAGAAAAGAGTGCCTGCTTGTAACTGGGCCTGCTTTCATTCTCAGTCTGTCAGGCAAAGGAGGAATCTCATCACAGACAATTACTAGCATTATAATCCATGCGTGCTGAGCCGCTTCTGTCGCTTCTTGCGACCCCGAGAACTGTTGCCCACCCGGCTCCTCTGTCCATGGGATTCTCCAGGCAGGAATACTGCAGTGGGTAGCCATTCTCTTCTCAAGAGGATCTTCCCAACCCAGGGGTCGAACCCGCGTCTCTTGCGTCTCCTGCACTGACAGGTGGGTTCTTTACCACTGTGTCACTTGGGAAGCCATAATCCATGAACCCAGCACAACCCCCCGGGGGAACAGGGCACATGTGTAGCCTCTCAGAGCGTTTCCGCAGAAGGAGGCCTCTCCCTGGGATGGTGCAGAACCGACACGTGTCTCCCTGAGAGCTGGGGAGAGAGCTCAAGTATGGTGCGGAGGTAAGTTTTCAGTCAGGTTCCCTGGATCCAAGATGAGTCTGCAATGCTGCAGGAAAGCCTAATCCCATCATTTTGGTTCTTCTCCAAACACGATTCACCCTCTGATCATCTGCACTTCAATGAAAGGAGAAAAGCAAGCTCATTTTTTTTTTTTTTTTTTGAAATTCACTGCAATTCATGTATCCATCATTCCAGACCCCGAGTCCTGTTCCATTTTGGCTTTTCTCTCAGCAATGGGTTTTTTGGGAGTCCTATTTTTGTATGGTCATCAGAGTTCATTTTCCCCTAAACTTTCCTAACGCTCAAGTCAGTCTTTCTTTCCTTCCCCGGAAAAGCTAGCCATCTCGAAGCTCCCAGTAAAACAGGAGCTGCCTGACCTTCCCAAGAAGCATGGTTTAGTGCCATGCCTTTAAAAGTAGGGTTCACCCCTGGGGCACAGGAAGTGGTGCTGAGTCCAGCTGAGCCAGGCGGATGGGAGCAGGGCATGGAGTTTAGTGTAGGTGCCTCTGCCGACTTGCAGAGGCACTTGACACAGGTAGGCTGGAGGTTTCCCTTTGGTAAGCACCTACTGTGCGCTGGGTCCTAAGTAAGCACCTACTGTGTGCTGGGCCCTAGAGACACGGAGTCAAGAGGAACAGTCCCTCTCAGCGGATGGAGGTTCTCAGCTGGGGCTCTTCTGACTCCAGGGCATGCTGGCCGACATCTGGCTGTCCCGACCTGAGGGTACTGGCCTCCGATGGGTGGAGGCCTGGAATGCTGCTAGATGTCCTTCCACGCACAGTTCAGCCCCACAACCTGGAATGACCTGACCCCAGATGACGATACAGCTGAGGAAGAGAAACCCAGGACGGACAGAAGAGCCTTGAAATTCAGTGTGATGAGGGCTTCAGTTACAGGGTGAACCCGGGACACTAAGGGACTCGCCCCTCATTTCCTCTGTTAGTTATTGGGTCACATTTGCTGTGACCTCCATGAGGCCTTAGGTCCCCACCCATCTGTCAGGGCTGCATGGGTGGGCCTGAACTCAGCTCAGCCTAAACAAGGACTCGCCACCTCCCCCAACATCTCCATCCAAGGATCAGCCACCAGAGTGCGTGTGGCTAAAGACACCACGCTCCCCTCTGTCTCCACTGAGTTGTTTAAACCTACACCGGCCTTGGGAGACGTGCCTGTTCCCCCCTTCCTTCCTTTTCAAATTTTAACTTTTAGTTTATTAACTTAAAATATTTTTTATTTTGTAATTTTAGCTCAGATTTAAAGCTTTGGTTTCTTAGAACAGTTTCCAGTTCACAGCAGTGGTGAGGGGAAGGCGCAGGGGTGTCTTCCTCCTCACGCACAGGCAGGCCCTCTCCCATTGTCAATGTGCCCCTCCAGAGGGCAGCTCTGTCACAGCTGAAGAACCGACACTCACACGCCACCGTCACCCTGGGTCTGCGCCACCCTCCTGCTCACTGTTTGCGTTGCACTTGCCACGGGTTTGGACAAACGTGTTATGACATGCGTCTAGCATTACAGTATTGGGCAGGACAGTTTCACTGCCCTAAGATCCTCTGTGCTCTGTACATCGGCCCTCCCCCAGTCTCTGGCAACCCCTCATCTTTTTACCGTCTTCGTGGTTTGTCCTTTTCCAGAATGTCATACAGTTGAAATCATATAGCATATATGAAAATGATCCTTTTTCAAATTGGCTTCTTACACTTAGTAATGTGCATTTAAATTTTCTTTATGTCTTTTCACGGTATGAAGCCTCATTTCTTTTCAGTGCTGAGTAATATTCCACTGTCTGGATGGACTTCAGTTTACTTTTCCACCCACCTACTGAGGGACATCTTGGCTGCGTCCAGGTTTGGGCCACGAGGCATGGCGTTGCTGTGAATATTGGTGTGTAGGTATTTGGGAGAAGCTAAGTTCTCACTCTTTTAGGACTCCCTTCTCTCTTTATTTCGTGCTTTCTTTCTTTTTTCCTCTCTTTCTCACTTTCTTCTCCAGGCTTATCTTATATATTTCCTCCCCAAGTCCTAGAATCAGCCATTTTTCTAAGGAATCTTGTCCCTTTCATGGGAGAATGGCATGAGAAACCAAGATCTGGGTGCTGCCTGTGTTTTTTGCATGAGGGGATCTTGTCTTTTAAGTTGAAGCACAGGCATGACTTTGCTGACAAAGATCCGTATAGTCAAAGCCATGGATTTTCCCAATAGTCAAGTATGGATGTGAGAGTTCGGCCAGAAAGCAGCCTGAGTGCCAAAGAACTAATGGTTTCAACTCGTGGTGTTGAAGTCTCTTGAGAGTCCCTTGGATTGGAAGGAAATCAAATCAGTCAATCCTAAAGGAAATCAACCCTGAATATTCATTGGAAAGACTGATGCTGAAACTGAAGCTCCGATACTTTGGCCACCTGACGGGAAGAGCTGAATCATTTGGAAAAGACTCTGATGCTGGGAAAGATTGAAAGCAAAAGGATAAGGAGGTGGCAGAGGATGAGATGGATAGATAGCATCACTGACTCAATGGACATGAATGTGAGCAAACTCAGGGAGATCATGAAGGGCAGGGAAGCCTGGAGTGCTGCAGTCCATGGGGTCACTGAGCGACTGGACAACAAACGACGGGCAGAGCGAGGATATGTGTATGTCCTAACCCAAGCACACACACGCTTACAAATATTTCTCTGTGTAGCCATCTGTACCTGTATTAGATTAACACCACTTCTACTGATTCTTTAACTATAACCCAGTACCTCATGGGTCATTTTACTCTCCTCTCCTTGCTGAGATAAAAATTTCAACTCCAACAGTGAGAACATGGCTTCCACCATCTCTTTACTCAACCATTCAGTTCCTGCAGATTGAGTAAGGAGTATCAAAATAGCCACATCTTCATGGGGCATGTTTTACTGAGAATGGTGCTTTTATCCAGTTCCTTTTTGCTTGTTCTTTTTTTATTGGAGGATGAGAGTGAAAAAGCTGGCTTACAGCTCAACATTCAGAAAACTAAGATCATGGCATCCGGTCCCATCACTTTATGGCAAATAGATGGGGAAACAGTGGAAACAGTGTCAGACTTCAATTTTTGGGCTCCAAAATCACTGCAGATGGTGATTGCAGTCATTAAATTAAAAGACACTTACTCTTTGGAAGGAAAGTTATGACCAACCTAGATAGCATATTAAAAAGCAGAGACATTACTTTGCCAAAAAAGGTCCATCTGGTCAAGGCTATGGTTCTTCCAGTGGTCATGTATGGATGTGAGAGTTGGACTATAAAGAAAGTTGAGTGCCAAAGAATTGATGCTTCTGAACTGTGGTGTTGGAAAAGACTCTTGAGAGTCCCTTGGACTGCAAGGAGATCCAACCAGTCCATCCTAAGGGAGATCAGTCCTGGGTGCTCATTGGAAGGACTGATGCTGAAGCTGAAGCTCCAATCCTTTGGCCACCTGATGGGAAGAACTGACTCATTGGAAAAGATCCTGATCTTGGGAAAGATTGAAGGCAGGAGGAGAAGGGGATGACAGAGGATGAGATCAGTGGATGGCATCCCTGACTCAATGGGCATGGGTTTGGGTGGACTCCGGGAGTTGGTGATGGACAGGGAGGCCTGGCGTGCTGTGGTTCATGGGGTCCCAAAGAGCTGCACGTGACTTAGGGACTGAACAACAACACAAACAGGTGTGTTGCAGCGTCTCTTTGCTATTTCAGTCTAAAACTCCCTAATGACAAATGATATGAGCATCTTTTTATATGCTGGTTTTCCATCTGTACATCTGATTTAATGAGGGATCTGTTTAGATTTATTTTGTCTCCTTTAAAATTGAATTTCTTCTGACTTTAAGTTTTAGGTATTCTTTATACATTTTGTTTTGGATGTAAGTCTTTCATCAAATGTGTGTTTTGCAAGTTTTTTTTTCCTCCCAATCTGCTGTTTATCTTTTCATTCTGTTAATAATGACTTTGTAAAAGCAGAAGTTTTAAAATTTTAATAAAGCCTAATATCAAATTTTCTATCATGAATTGTGCTTTTGGTGTTATATCTAAAAACTCACCACCAAACTCAATACCACCTAGATTTTTCACCTGTGTAATACTCTAAAAATTTTGTGGTCTTGCATTTTACATATAGCTCTATGATCCACTTTGAGTTAATTTTTGTGAAGTGTATTAGGTCTGTCTGTCTCTTTCTCTCTCTTCTTAGGATGAAAACCATAGACCAAGTTCACTTTGCTTTTGGAGAAAAGAAGAAAGACATCTCTCTTGTCTTTTATGAGCATAGAGTTGTTCGTAATATTCCTTTATCATCCTTTTAAAGTGCAGACCAGTAGTGACAGTCCTTCTTTCATTTCTATTATTAGTATTTTGTGTCTTCTCTCTTTTTTTCTTGGTTAGCCTGACTAGAGGCTTGTCAAATTTATTGGTCTTTTCAAAGAACCAGATTTTGGTTTTGTTGATTTTTCTTTATCATTTTTTTAAAAAATTTGCTGCTTTCTGCTCTAATTGTTTTAATTTCTTCTAATTGCTTTCAACTTAAAGACAAGACCTTTCACTTCTTGTATTTCTCTGGACTTCTCAAGGCGTTCTTCCTTCCTGCATATTTTTGCATTCTTTTCATAAAGAACATGACCTCAGCTGCGTGGAATAAGATGAAACGACAGGTGTGCGGACAGCTCTCTGGTGTTACTGTACACGGCGGCATTTGGGAGAGCAGGCCTTCCTCCTGACTTGTGTTACTTTGTTATGTTATCATTGGAGCTGAAACATGGGAAGCAAGGCTGAAATGCTGTGTGTGCCTCCGAACACCCCGTGCTCGTCAAGTGGTCCTTTCACAGGGCCCCTTCTGGCAGTGACATCTCTTGGTGTGATCATGTGGAGTAAAGCGCCCTCAGCACAGCTTCACATCACTGCTGTCCAGGGGAAGAAGGGGGGCCCCGGTCCGAGAGCAGCAGGACCCCCTCCTGACCTCCCCCCTGCAGGTCAGCCCTGCTCGAGTGTCACTTGGCAGTTGAGAGCAACAGAAAACCAAACCCCTTATTTTGTAGCCCTGCCGTTTTTGTTGGAGATTTACTGCAAGTGTCGGTTTCTCGTGATAGTGGGGGTGATTCGGAGGACACCTCAAGGACTGTGAAAGGACTCATTGTTCAAAGTCTAAGTAAGCAACCACTGCTGCTTCTTCCTCTCTGCAGACCTTGTTGTTCAGTCGTTCAGCTGTGTCCGACTCTGCGATGCCATGGACTGCGGCACGTCAGGCTTCCCTGTCCTTCACTGTCTCCTGGAGTTTGCTCAGATTCAGGTCCACTGAGTTGGTGATGCCATCCAACCATCTCATCCTCTGTTTCCCCCCTTTCCTCCTGCCTTCAATCTTTCCCAAGATCAGGATATTTTCCAATGAGTCAGTTCTTCGCATCAGGTGGCCAAAAGATTGGAGCTTCAGCTTCAACATTAGTCCTTCCAGTGAACACCCAGGACTGATCTCCTTTAGGATGGACTGGTTGGATCTCCTTGCAGTCCAAGGGACTCTCAAGAGTCTTCTTCCACACCACAGTTCAAAAGCAGCAATTCTATGTTGCTCAGTCTTCTTTACAGTCTAACTCTCACATCCATACATGACCACTGGAAGAACCATAGCTTTGACTATAAGAACCTTTGTTGGCAAAGTAATGGCTCTGCCTTTTAATATGCCATCTGGGTTTGTCATAGCTTTTCTTCCACAGTGCAAGTGTCTTTTAATTTCATGGCTGCAGTCACTGTCCGCAGTGATTTTGGAGCCCAAGAAAATAAAGTCTGCAGACTTATCTTGTTTTAAATATATGAGGTTGCCTGCATTGACTACAGGAACTTCTAAAACAAATTGGGTGATGCTGGGCAATGTGTATTGTGGGACATCACATCTGTGGTCTTATCAGCCAAACCCAGTTAAGCACAAGTTGAGGGTAGTTCTAGAGACAGAGCCCTCGGGGCCGGGGAAAGTCTCAGGTCTTCTTGCTTTAACCCGGTATGGTGATTAGACACAGAACAGGGGGGCTCGGTGCTTGGTAAATATTTCTGAGTGGACGATCTAATGGGTGTGTGGAGAATCCCAGACCCTTAGACTTCCTGAAACCCCTCACTTTATAGATCAGATTCCTCTGAGGACTGGGGACAGAGCTAGAAAGAGACCCCTGTCTCCAGACCCTCTTCCATGGGTGTCTCTCTCTCTCTCTCCAAAGCAGGGACGTGGGACGAGAGGGCTGTCCAACTGGAAGAGCAGTAGGCTCGAGGAACTGGAAGGAGGGGAATCTTCAACCATCACAAGATCACAGCACCCTCTGTACCAGAAGGTACAGGGTCCAGGCACCCAGCACTGTGGATGTGGTCAGCTGTGGACTCGCACTGACCTATTTACTCGGGAACGTGGCTAATCTGGCGGCTGGGCTGGGCATACATACGAGACCATGGAATACAACAGAATTAGCCAGCCTCAAAATGACATCACTGGCCTGGGTTCTATCAACCGATATGAACAGGTATCACAGTCAGGCAGAAACAATACAGTGGGGTGGAACTTCCTGCTGGACAGAGGGGGACACTGAGGCCCAGGCAGAATGACCCGTCCTGGGTTGCGCAGCAGAGCCAGACCGGAACCCGTTTAGCTCAGCCTGGCCTCGTCGACACCAGGCACCCAGGATCCGCGCAGCCCTGCTCCAGTGGCCGGCGCAGCCCTCAGGGGGCTCTGGGTATCCATCCCGTGTCCCAAGCCCCCCCCAAAATGTGGTGACTTACAGGGGCACGCCGGCAGGGTCTCTCGGGGTGTCAGGGCCCAGCCGTGCAGTTCTCACTGGGAGGCAAAGCTGAGATGGAAGTCCCACCCACCACCCAGGAGGGAACCAGCCACCCTGCCCTCCGCCCCCAGGCATGTTGCCATGGAAACACCTGTATCTGGGAGCCAGGAGCCCGGCTGAGCGTCCTGACACTTGCCTGGCCTCGTATTCTCCTGGGGCTTCAGATATTCATCTGAAACTGGAGACGGGACCCAGCAGAGACCCCTCTGGGGACATTTGGTGAGTCCACGCCAGACAGCGGGCTAATGGTTCATGCAGACTCAGCCTCCAGCTCTTTAGACGCCACTGAAGGTGTCTTCCAAGGGGACTGAAAAGGCTGTGGGGTGTGTGACCAGACTGTTGCTGATGGCCAAGGAAAACCTGCCCCTGAAGCCTCAGGTGTGTGAGTGGGTCCCTCCGTGTCCGCGGCGGGAAGCGGGGGCTCCACTGTGCTCAGGGAGCAGACACCTGCTCAGGCGTCCGACTAATGTGCAGAGCAGAAAAGCTAGCTGGCTTGCGTTGGGGTAGGTGTTAATGATTTCCTCAACTGCCCGGGGGGAGGCTGAGGAGCCCGAAACCCGGGCCTCGCAGATAAATGGCTCGGGGTGGTGTTAAGTCCCGTATTTAAGATTGATTAATGGGCTGCAGGAGAGGGACACTGGCTAATGCAAAGTGCAGGTGGCTGCTGGCGGGTCGGTGGCCGCGGGGCCACACAGGACATCCAGGA
The DNA here is from genome assembly GCF_963930625.1 of Muntiacus reevesi. Classification (NCBI taxonomy): domain Eukaryota; kingdom Metazoa; phylum Chordata; class Mammalia; order Artiodactyla; family Cervidae; genus Muntiacus; species Muntiacus reevesi. Next base: position 176,249,337 of record NC_089249.1, read on the forward strand.
GTAAACCAAGGAGCCGGCAGACAGGTCCTGCCTGTCTGCCCCCCTCCATCTGAGCAAGAGGAGACCATCATCGGTGCTGCTCCTTCAAGAAGATTTCAGGGGGCACCCACAATGCGCCATGTGTCCCGGACTCCTAGAAGGTCACAGGCTGATGAGCTGAAAACTCTGATGAAACTGCCTTGTAATTACAAGGTGCTTTTCTCCAGATATGTCAGAGGATTTTGGAGACTGGCACAACCCTGAACACAGCTGGTCAAAGCGTTTCCAGAAGAGTCCTGGTCATGGAGCCAAGGGCACTGGCCAGCCTTTCCCTCCTCCGGCGGGGCACCCATGGGTCCAGCGTCCACGGCCCTCTCTCGGCCCCCAGGGCCCTGACCTGTGAGCGTCTTGAGTCTCGAGCCAGCACTCACAGCCCTGTCTGCTGACCACACTCCTTCTGCACTGTCCTCACGCCTGACTCCCCCGTTCCCTTTTGCCACTGCCCGCTACGGGGGTCTTCTCGGCCCCTCCCCTGTGGCAGGGTGGTAGCCCGGTGGGCTCCCTGCTCCCAGGGCTTCAGGGCTGCCCACCCCGCGCCTCCTCGATGGTGCTGCCTGGGTCTCCGGCCCCTGGCTCTGAGTCCCATCATCCTGCGCTGCCCGCCTCCTTCCTGCCTGCGCAGACCTTGGTCCCACCTGAATGCAGCTGCGTCCTGGTGCTTGGCACTCCCCTGGGGCTTGGCACTCCCCCGGGGCTCTCCCCAGGCTGCCCGCCATCCCCTCTGCCATCAGAGGCCTTGTACCTCCACACCTCCTCCACCACGGGGCTCCGTCTCCCTTCGGTTCTGCTCAAGGACTTCGGTTCCCTGGATGCACACCTCATCCTTGGGATGCACCCTTGGCTGAGTGTGGTTATGGGAGGGTGGGAGTGCCCACAAAAGCCCTCAAACGGCAGTCCTGGGAGTGAGGGAGGAGACGGGAGTCGAAACATGCTGGCTCTTTCTTCATTCGCATTCTGTGGGTGCAGTCAAGGCACTCTCTGGCTGAGGGGTCAGGTCCATGGTTGGTGGTCTTTCTAAGGGGCCAGGGGAGCACACCTGCTTCCTCCATTCTAAATGAGCCCAGACAGTGACCGTGAGGGGGGCTTCCCAGTTCCCGGGGCTGGTTATGTGTCCTCATGTGATACAGCGTCTGGAGGAGGAAGCGACTGGTCCTCTCTGTACAGATGGTCCAACCAAGTCACCAGATTGTGGGTGGCCTGCACCGGACACGGTTTGGAGCTGCAGCAGCTGGACACCAGGGCGCATGTTCACAGCCACTGCGCAGGTGTCGGGTGGGCTGAGATGCACGGGTGGGTCAGGGCTGGGGCCAGCTCTGCAGATGCCATCTCTGGGGCATCCCTTCCACTGCTGCCTGGCCGGGTGTGTGGGAGTCTGCCCTCCCCTACCCCTTCCACCGCCCACGGCTGTCGAGTGCCCTCCCAGAGTCTGCTCCCCTCTGAGCGGGCTCATCCCGCCTGCCCGGCCCAGCTGGGCCCTCCCTGTCCCCAAGTCCAGTCCCACCTGCCGGCCCCACCCTGCAGCCCTGATGACCCCTCTGAGCCCAGATGGGCCCTCCCTGCTCTCCCCTCCTTCCTGGCCCCTGAGGGTGGGCGGCCCCTCTCACGGCCAGGCTGACTCCCCTCACCCCCCACCACGTCCTGTGCCTGCAGCTGAGCCCTGCTCTCCGATCCTTGCTCCATGGGCAGTGCTTCCCACCTCTCGGATCCCAGGCTGGCCCTCGTCTCCCTGAACCTCCTTCAGCTCCGATGACTGGCGGAGGTCCCTGCTTGGCCCCCACCTCGCCTGGCACTCCTGGGCAAGGACACACCCACCACTGTGCTCTGTCCCCAGGAGGCCTCACATGTGTCCCCACGTGTCCCCCTCTGAACTCCGGGCTCCCAGGGGCGGGACCCCCCTCTCTCTGGAGGGGTCTTCATGCCGGGTGGAAAGAGCCCGTGCCCTACCTGCCCCCAGGGAGAGGCCCGGTGCACACGTGGGACCTCCATGCTCTCCCCTGGTGGCTTTCTTGATGTAAGTCCACGAGCAGCCTGTGCACAGGTCATAAGGGGTGAGCTCGGAGCCGTGTAGGTGCAGGGGGCCAGGGCCCTCCCTGACCGTGGGAGCGGGGGTCTGAGCCCAGAGCCCAGTGAGAGGGCATCACATCTGGGACGTGACCTGCACCCTGGAGCCAGTGGGCCGCCTTCCTTGGGAGTCCTGATGCTCCCACTGTCCCCTGTGAGCTCTCCAAGGGCCAGATATTGAGGGGCCAGGGCGGGGATTCTTGACCAGGTTCTGCTCTGCTTGGGCGCCAACAGGGTCTGCGGGACAAGGCAGGGGGTGAGTCAACATGTGAGCTGGTTTATCTTCAGTCAGTGCCTCTGATCCGTAGCAGGGGGGCAGGGGCACAGAGCACTGAGCTGCCAGCTGAGGGGCCAGATTCCACCACCAGGTGTAGCTCCATCTCCCTGAGCCTCAGTCTCTCCATCTCAGACAGGGGTGCTCATCTGGACTCTGTCCCTCGGTGGTTTGAGGATCAGCTGATGCCACAAGTGCTGGTGCAGCAGCATCCTGGGAGCACCAGGGTCAGGAGCAACCCGGAGGCCAAGGTCACAACAGTCGAGGGCAAGAGCATGGATCCCGCTGCCCTGGCAAGTCTGGAGTTGGGTAGCAACGTACCTGGAGGATGACCCGGCTGCTGGGGGTGATACCCAATGGAGGCATCTTGTCCCCATTCATGACTCTCCAAGCATGACTATCTGCTCTTTGCCTCCTAAACACATACACCTCTTTCGCTGACCGTCCTTGGTTAGATCTTGTACATGATGCTGCAGGCAAAATAAAAGTGCCACAGAACCAGAAAGGTGAGGCAGAGAGCATCCCGCTTCCTCGTCGTCCTGGAGACAGGAATTGGTTCCACTTGACGGCCTAGCCCCGAGCGCTGGCACAGACCCCCACCCAGCTGCTGCTCCGGTCCACGTGTGAACGTCTGCCGCCCGCAGAGCAGTCACCCTGAGTCACTCCGTAAATCTGCACAGCAGCCCGGCGAGCTGGGAGGGGCCAGCAGGTTTACGAGGTGCCGTCTCTTTGATTAACGGGGCTGGAGGTTGTGCAGGAGGGAGCAGGGTGGGTGAGGGAGGAACAGCACTGCTTGCTGAGGGGCTCATCAGACGCTTGTTCTTCAGAGGGGAACAGAGGAAAGCATCGGGGCTGAAATGAATTTTTCTCAATTTTATGGTTGAACAGGTATATTTGTTAAGTTTGGGGTTATTAGACATGAACTTGTGTGAGAAGAAATTAAAAGATGCTTGTTCCTTGGAAGAAAAGCTATGGCAAACCAAGACACGTATTAAAAAGCAGAGGCATTACTTTGCCAACAAAGGTCCATATGGTCAAAGCTATGGTTTTTCCAGTAGTCGTGTATGGATATGAGAGTTGGACTATAAAGAAAGCTGAGCCCCGAAGAATTGATGCTTTTGAACTGTGATGTTGGAGAAGACTCTTGAGAGTCCCTTAGACTACAAGGAGATCCAACCAGTCCATCCTAAAGGAAGTCCGTCCTGAATATTCACTGGAAGAACTGAAGCTGAAACTCCAATAGTTTGGTCACCTGATGTGAAGAACTGACTCATTGGAAAAGACCCTGATGCTGGGAAAGATTGAAGGCAGGAGGAGAAGGAGACAACAGAGGATGAGATGGTTGGATGGCATGACTGACTCAATAGACCTGAATTTGAACAAACTCTGGGAGATAGTGAAGGGCAGGGAAGCCTGGCGTGCTGCAGTCTGTGGGGTCACAAAGAGTCAAACATAGTTTAGTGACTGAACAACAGCAACAAGGCCATGTTATTTCACCAAATTGCAATCAAGTTACAAATCAATAACACAAAGATACTGTATCTATGAACCTGTGACTGATGCTAGCCCAAACTTGCTGATAGGTGGGTCTGGCAAGTTGAGGAGCCCAAATTCTACCATCGCGTCTACTGGTGGTCTAGAGGCAGCTGGGGCAATATTCCAATGAATATTTAGGACTGATTTCTTTTAGGATGGACTGGCTGGTCTCCTTGCAGTCCAAGGGACTCTCAAGAGTTCTCGAATACCACAGTTCAAAAGCATCAATTCTTCAGTGCTCAGCTTTCTTTATAGTCCAACTTTCACATCCATACATGACTTCTGGAAAAACCATAGCTTTGACTAGATAGACTTTTGTTGAAAAAGTAATGTCTCTGCTTTTTAATATGCTGCCTAGGTTGTTCACAGATTTTCTTCCAAGGAGTAAGCATCTTTTAATTTCATGATTGCCGTCACATTCTGCAGTGATTTTGGAGCCCAAGAAAAATAAAATCTCTCATTGTTTGTTTTTTCCCCATCTCTTGCCATGAAGTGATGGAACCAGATACCATGATCTTAATTTTTTGAATGTTGAGTTTTAAGCCAGTTTTCTCACTCTCCTCTTTCACTTTCATCAAGAGGCTCTTTAATTCCTCTTCACTTTCTGCCATAAGGGTGGTGTCATCTGCATATATGAGGTTATTGATATTTCTCCTGGCAACCTTGATTCCAACTTGTGCTTCATCCAGTTGGGCATTTTGCATGATGTACTCTGCATGTTAAGTTAAATAAGCAGGTTGAAAATATATAGCCTTGACGTACTCCTTTCCCAATTTCGAACCAGTCTCTTGTTTCATGCCCGGTTCTAACTGTTGCTTCTTGACCTGCATACTGATTTCTCAGGAGGCAGATAAGGTGGTCTGATATTCCCATGTCTTCAAGAATTTTTCACAGTGTGTTGTGATCCACACAGTCAAATGCTTTGGCATAGTCAATAAAGCAGAAGTAGATGTTTTTCAGGAGCTCTCTTGCTTTTCCTATGATCCAACGAATGTTGGCAATTTGATCTGCGTCTTAACCACTAGTGAAAGTGAAAGTGTTAGTTGCTTAGTCATGTCTGATTCTTTGCTACTCCATGGACTGATAACACACTAAACTCCTCTGTCTATGGGATTTTCCAGGCAAAAATACTAGAGTGGTTTGCCATTTCCTATTCCAGAAGATCTCCCCAAGCCAGGAATCGAACCCGGCTCTCCTGCATTGCAGGCAGATTCTTTACTGTCTGAGCCATCAGGGAAGATGAAGAGACATGGTTTCCATTGTAGAGTCGGGAAGATCCCCTGGAGGAGGGCATGGCAATCCACTCCAGTATTCTTGCCTGGAGAACCCCTAAAGCACCAGAGCACCAGGGAATTCCCTCTGTAGCAGCATTTTAAAATATTGCCTTTAATTTTTTTGGATCGACTAGATGGCCAGATGAGAACCAACCGAGCCAGGTGATTTGGGCACTAAGTTAGTACTGTGTTCTCGGTGGAGAGGTGTAGGTGCCTAACTGCTCAAAGTAAAGAGGAGGAACAGCGGTGGTCTGTGACTAAGCGATGCATTAGCATCAGGTGAGAGCCGGCGGAGGCCATGCTTGGAGAGTAAACAGGGGTGGTAGAGGCAGCTTATCACAGAGCGCGTGGACTTGGGTCTGGTGAGCCACGGGACCAGGCCCTCACCACCGAGGATGGCATTGTCTTTAAGAGGCAGATTAATCTCAGCAAAGCATCATTGTTTACTAAGGTGATGCTGTAAATAAGGATCTCTTTCATCTGCTCTTGTTATGCATATTTCATTTGCTGTATAAAGGCTACTATAAAGGGTCAATACATTGGCTTAGATTTATGCCTATTCAAGCACCATCATAATAAAAGCAATACAAAAAATGCTGGGCATCCATAAAAATGGTTTTTCCTTAAATGAATCCATATATTCTTCATTTGAAAAGCCTTGATCACTTTATTTTTCTTTTTTAAAAATAATTGCATCAATATACCACAACACTAATATTCCATAACATATTGCTTTTTTCTTATTTTTTTTTAAAGTTTAAAACTCTGCTTTTCATTATCAAAAAAAGCCAGGCTGTTCTCTTCTCAGATCCACACTGTAAAACAAAGAACATGACATTCCATTAAATTTAGGTTTTATAAAATGTTGCGGTACAGCTTTTTCTTTAAAGATGATGAAAAACGTGAAAACATCAATGACTTTTTATCAGAGAAATTTCTTTCACCTCGAAAAAAGACTGGAACTAATTTATGGAGCCCTGAACGTACAAGAAGGGGACTGTACTGGCCAAGTTCTTTTTTAAGTAGTAAAATGAAAACCCTCAAAGACAAATTTTTGTCATAGTTCTCATGCTAGCAAAGGTAACCTCACGGGTCCCCACCATCCTCTCTAATTTGGACAAATCACGTAGCTGTCAGGTGAACAATAACTTGTGGTGGGTGTCGGTAAAAACCAGCTCACCCCATGAATTGAGCAGATTTCACTTAGAAGTCATTTCAGCTTTTCAAAAGGAGATTGTGTCTCTTTGAAATTCCCTTACAGAAGAAATTCCATCTCTGCTTTTTATTATACTATTGCATTAACTCTTATATGAGGATAAAAAGAAACATATTTTGTTCTTTAAACAATAGAAAAGGGAAATGTTGCTCTCACCCGTCTTTCTTTGGGAGAAATTCTAACACATTCACATCCTCAAAGGCATTTTTATTCTGTGGGGGAGATCTGCTGGCCAATTAATGTTAGCCCCTTGGAAAAAGAATAAGTGTGTCTTAAAAACCACCCACACTCTCTCAACTTTATATTAATAAAGATACAGACATCATTTAAGACGCTTGGGATCCAAGTGGACAGAGACAAGGAATGCTGGGGTCGTTTTGTGTTGAGTTATCTGGAAGTAGAACATATACAATGGTGATCTAACTGGAATTGAGAAGGCCTTGGCCCTTGTGACACCTCCCCAGTTTACCAGCCAGCCCCACACGGATACTGTGGGCCTGTGGGCAGCACAGGGAAGAAGCATCATTCTGCTTTGATTTTGTTGTGAAAGTCAATCCTGAGTATTCAGTATGGGTCCTGATTATTCTTAGGAGAAGAAGCAAGAACTTTTTGGATTAGAAAACTAGTTTTGAATGGAAATATCGGAGAAGAAGGAAACCACAAAGGAAATAGGCTGTGAAGTAAAGCAGAAGATTTAATATTATTCTCAAGTCAGTGTTTCACTGGAAGTGACACTTTTTTGCTTTAATGTGTGGAGCTTTCTGTAATTTTTTATCTTCTGTTAATACCTTGCATGGCCATTGTAGAATCTACAAATATTTGTATTGGACATCCGAAGTGCACGCTAAACCATCACCAATGTATTCTCTTCTTTAGTATATTGTTCATTATAAAATATGCAAAAAGATGTCATTCGATAGATTTTATTCATGCACATTATTGCTGCCTATTACTGTCCTAGTTACTAGCTGCCTGTCCATGTGTATCTGTTGTGTGTGTGTGTATCAAACAAGTCAGATCCTCATGGAGTTTATATTTGAGACAGAGTGGAGAGACAGAAAGCAAATGCTTGCATATTTAATTAGGTGACAAGTGCAATGGATAAAAACAAGACGGAGAAGGGGCGTAAGGAGTTCCCAGGATTTCCTGACCTGTGACCGGGAGGAGCCGTGTGGATGTCTGAGAGAAGACCCTTCTGGAAGGATGGGGTGCTCGAGGGCTCTGGGCCGGAGGAGATGGCTGTCTGAGGACCGGCAAGGGGGCCGCCGTGGCTGTGTGGAGGGGCCCGGGCACAGGACACAGGCAGAGGGCGCCGGGGCCAGGCGCACGGGGACCCGGCAGGTCACTGTGAGGGCCTCCGCTTTCACCCCCAAATAAGACAGATTTGACGGATGAGTGATGTGACCTGACTCGGTTTTGAAAGAATCATACTGGCTGCTGTGTTGAGACAAGAGTCGAAGAGGCCAAAACTGAGTGGCCTGCGTGTGTCCGTGTGTCTGTGTGTATATGTGTGTGCCTGTGAGTGCCTGTGTGTGTCCGTGTAACTTTGTGTGAGTGTCTGTGTGTGTGTGTTCCTGCCTTGTGATCGGACAAGATGTGAGTCAATTCCAGGAGGAAGTCTCCATCTCCCCATGTATGCAGTGAGTGTTTTAGCTTATAGAGTGATTCTGGGAGAACCTGAGCAAGCCTGCTGTGGACTGTAAGACAGATCACACCCTAAGAGGTCCCAGGATATGTCAGCTCTGCAGCTGAAGGGGAGCTGTACTGACACTTCTTGAAACATAGCAGAATTTTCTGTTCTTTTCCTGAGATTAAGACCAGGTGGAATCAAGATTGCTGGGAGAAATATCAATAATCTCAGATATGCAGATGACACTACCCTTATGGCAGAAAGCAAAGAGGAACTGAAGAACTTCTTGATGAAGGTGAAAGAGGAGAGTGAAAAAGCTGTCTTGAAACTCAACTTTCAAAAAACTAAGATCATGGCATCTGGTCTGATCACTTCATGGAAAATAGATGGGGAAACAATGGAAACAGTGACAGACTTTATTTTCTTGGGCTCCAAAATCACTGCAGATGGTGACTGCAGCCATGAAATTAAAAGACACTTGCTTCTTGGAAGAAAAGCTATGATCAGCCTAGGCAGCAAATTAAAAGACAGAGTCATTACTTTACCAACAAAAGTTCATATATTCAAAGCTATGGTTTTTCCAGTAGTCAGGTATGGATGTGAGAGACCATAAAGAAAGCTGAGTGCCAACGAATTGATGCTTCTGAACTTTGGTGTTGGAGAAGACTATAGAGAGTCCCTCGGACTGCAAGGAGATCAAATCAGTCCATTCTAAAGGAAATCAGTCCTGAATATTCATTGGAAAGACTGATGCCAAGGCTTAAGTTCCAATCCTTTGGCCACCTGAGTGAAGAACTGATTGGAAAAGAACTCACTGGAAAAGACCCTGATGCTGGGAAAGATTGAAGGTGGGAGGAGAAGGGGACGACAGAGGATGAGATGGTTGGATGGCATCACTGACTCAATGAACATGAGTTTGAGCAAGCTCTGGGAAGTGGGGATGCATAGGGAAGCCTGACGTGCTGCAGCCCATGGGGTCACAAAGAGTCAGTCATGACTGAGTGACTGAACTAACATAAGACCAGGTAGTATTGGGGAGAGAGTAGTTGGCAGTGGTTCAGAGTAACCCTCTCTTAGGATCTGAAGCACCCTCAATAAGGGAAATGGTTCAGATAACTTGTTAGAATCTCTGCTCACAGAGTCCCCTCAAGGTATCCACATCTCCTTGGGCTTCCATGATGGCAGAGGCTGTGTGGGGAGGCACTGGGTGTTCTCAGGTCCTGGGTAGAGTGGGCACTCTTATGCTCTTTTTCAAAGCTGTACCCTCATTGCCAGGGGGGTAGAACTAGGAGAAATCTGACTGTCTCCCACATTGTTCTGACTGCTTGTGAATTGCATGCTGTTTCCCAGTCTACTGCAAACTGTATCTGTTATCACTTCCTGGCACTAAGAATGTCAGATCATTCTTTGTCACTACTCTCTGCCCTCACCAACAGTGAAGCCTATGTTTGTGCATCTTCACAATGTTCCTCCTGTGAATGTTTGCTGGAAATTAAACTTGGGGAAGAGGTTTAGAATGACTTCAGTACACCTTTCAATTGAAGACTGATGACACTTCAATCCTGTCATTCTTCCTCTGCCTTCTAGGGGTCACCAGTGGTAAAGCAATGAGCAGGTGCCCTGATCCCACGTGAATGCGCTGGCAGAATGGTGAGCCCCTGACTGTTGAGTGCCGCTATTCCAGCATAGGGGTTGGTTTCAGGGTCAGCTCTGCCAAGTGCATCCTTGCTGATGCCAAACCAGTGGCAGTCTCTCTAACAAAGCAGATGGTTGAGGTCGTTAAAACAACAAGTCATGGATCATCTTCCTATGATTTTGAACAAGACTTCTTTCAGTCGGATTTCTGGAGCCAGTCCTGAACCTCTCAGCATTCTCCTTTGGCTGCCCATCTGGGGTGGATCGATGGGACCCCTGGTACCCCTTGTCTGCCCACCTCTTCCGAGAATCAAACTGCTGTCCAGTCTGGGTGCCCAGGTCTTGCTGCAGGAGAGTAGTGCTGAAGAGGACAGCTCCCTGTGGGCCCCTTTGCAGGATGGCAGCCCCAGGCTTCAGAAGGTGGTGGCCCCCTCCCTCCCGAGGTGCAGAGTCAGCAACCAGCCTCAGAACGAGGAAGCAGCGTACAACACCACCCCTGTCTTCTATGAGCCGAGTTACCACATTCCAATCTTTCCACAGGAAATCCACACCCTGCGCTCCCAGGCTGCCTGTGTTGCCTTAATCAGAGACATTCTCATCTCAGGTTCTGACTCCAGATCACATGTAGACCAGTGTGTGCAAAATGATTGCAAATTTCAGAAGAATGCAGCCTAGAAAATGAGTGGGGAGATGCTAGTCCATAAAAATCAGCCAGCATCATGTAAACAGAGGCTGCTATGCAGAAATTAAACCATTAAACTAACAATGGAAACAATTTAAATGCATTTCAAAATAATATCCCATGGAGGGGTATACTAATAAATGTTATTAAATGAACATTTAAATCAATGTATTTTATAAATTATTAGAAGACAGTTGTAAGTCATCAATTTGAGGGCTGCAACAAAAAACTGGTATTTATTTTTGCTTTTTAATGGACTTTATAAATTTGGATTTGAAAGGTCTTTACAACTCAAACACAAATTGACAGTATATATTTCAGTGTTGATGGTCTTGTGGTTTTCTTCTTTGAATTTTCAACAGTTTTAATGGTGCCAAAATGAATTACATTCATCTACCAAAAATGTATTAGAGTATACAATGGAAATTTTGAGCTGTGTAACAGATGAAAATCTAATTACAGGAGAAGTTATCCAGTGATTATTCTTCCGAAACACTATACAGAGCCACACAAAGTCATAATTCATTCATTAAATTGTTTGGGGAACCACTGACCAAAATTGCCTGCACTGGCCAGTCAAGATAGTAATCACCGGCATGAGTTATCTTAAAACAGGAGGTCCTGGTAAGGAACTCAGAACAAACAAGCTACCACCAACCAGAATAATTTGGGAAAAGCCAAAAGGAGAGTGACGATGCCAGTCCATATATCCAGTCTCCAAGAATCCATCTCACTGAGCTCCTTCTTGCTGAGCGATGCACGGCCACCAGGAAGGACCCTGAGTCAGAGTGAGTGGCCAGAGACAGCCTGGACACTAAGCCCATCACCATAAAACCCCAGACTGAGCCACGGGGAGGAGCAGTCCTCCTGGGTTCCTCACCCTGCTGCTCTCTGCCTTCCCAATAAAGCCTCCTGCTTTGTCAGCTCGTGTGTCTTAGGACAGTTCAGTTCTGAGAGTTAGACAAGAGCCCACTCTCTGACTCCAGAAGGGGTCCCCCTTCCTGTAACACTTCAAGGTCTCACTTGTGTATCTACACAACTGAGCATCCGTTTTTATATAATGAAGATCATACTGTTCTGTTTCTTTGCTCTGTTTAGTCAAACTCCTGTTTTTTACCCTCTCCAAATCCTTTCTTCCTGCAGCTCTGATTGGAGTTGACCCCAGTCTCATTCCCCTACTGCAAGATCCCACCTCAGTGGTCCCTGCACCTATAGCCCGAATTGTCTGCCTTCACACTCTTTAGCAGGAGTCAGAGTGGGTTCCTTTCTTCCTTTTTCCACAAATCCTCTGCAAATATATTTCAGTGGACTTCCAACACTACAGACAGATATTTTCTTTGACCATGGGATAATTCTTTTCTTATATCAAATAAAAAAGGGGCTTCTCTGGTGGCTCAGTGGTAAAGAATCTGCCTGCCAATGCAGGAGACACAGGTTCGATCCCTGACACAGGAAGACACTCAATACTGCGGAGCAACTAAGCCTGTGCACCACAACTGCTGAAGCCTGTGTGTCCTAGAGCCTGCGCTTCTCGACAAGAGAAGCCGTGCAGTGAGCAGCCCACTCCCCACAGCTGGAAGAGTAGCCCCGGCTCCCTGCAGCTAGAGAAGAGCCCCAGTGCACCCACGGAGACAGAACAACCAAAAGTAAAGAGGTAGGCAAACTTATCAAACAAACGGACAAAGAGATGGGGCTAAAGACACTGCGCAGGAACAAGATTCCCCAGGGGCACAGAGCTGTCAGCGGCTCCCTGCTCTGGGAGCCCCCAGGTGGGCTGAGGTTCTGGGGGCTACAGAAGTACCCAGATTTGGAGGAGACACCGCTGGCTTCCTGCTTGTCAGTTGCCATTCCTTTCTTGCCCGCAGGACGGGCCTCATGTCCATAAGCTCACAGTGCAGTGTCTTCTCTTTGTATTTGTGTACATTAAATGGCAACCCACTCCAGGATTCTTGCCTGGAAAATCCCATGGTTGGAGGAGCCTGGTGGGCTACAGTCCATGGGGCAGCAAAGAGTCAGACATGACTGAGCGACTTGACTTCTTCATATATGAAACCTAATGTTACTGGTAGTTTTCAATTTGAACTTCCTCCTAGCACTCCCAAGAGACAGATAAAAAGACTTTGATTGGACGGCGGTTGGGGAGCGTAACTCAGGTTCTCATCACGCCCGCGGTCAGGTGCCCTTAGGAGGACTTTCCGGTCCCTCGCTGCCCTCCTCCCTCCCAGCCCATCACCACTGCCACCTACATGTGGGCACTTGCCATCCACCTCTACAAGGATTAAATCATGAGCCGCTGTGGCCGCTGACCTTCAACACCCCCGAAAGGAGTTCAGGGTCGAGTGCAGAAATGAAGTTCTCTGTGCTCTGGGGAAAACACGGCAGAACAGTTCTTCGAATACTTAGGCGTTTTCAGGAGAAGATTCTATAAGCCCAATTCTTGCATCTCCTCATGTCTAGAAAAGCACTGAAACCATTAGCAGACATCTGCTCCTAGTGACGAGCGGCAACCTTCTGCCAAAACACGTGCTTGATGCACGTACCCCCTTCACTGAAGTCACACACATACTGACCTCTCTGCTCAGTCTCTGTGGAGCCATTTCTCAGAGCTGTCTGAAACACTGTCTCCTGGGCTGTAGTCTTCATTTTGTCCCAGATAAAACTCAATACACAAGTCTCACATTGCACATTTTTTTTCAGTCAGCACCATCATCTTGCCTAGCTTACCTTTCTTGTCCTTCTCCCCATCTCACTTTCAAAGCCAAATATCACACCCCCCCACCTGGTCTGGCCACAGAGGCACACGTCCAAGAAACAGCCGTGACATGCTGACCCTTCCCTCCACACGGGTCCCCGCAACTCCAAGGCTCCAGTTGCTGCCCTGCTCCCCGAACACTAACCTCCCCTGCTCCTCCCTGTCTTGTGAGATGTCACCATGCCTTCCGGCCCCAGCCTTCTCCGCAACAGAAGTTCAGACAGCCCGGAAGCCCCCTGGGTCCCAGATGTGTCTCCTCCTTCCCTGGCTTCCAACAAGATTGGCAGGAATGAGGCGGGGCCCGGAGCTCTGCCAGCCCCCAGCCAGGCCCACCATCTCACCTCCCCCGACATGCTCTCCCACCTCCTACCTCTCCATGGCCTGGACCACCTCCATCCACCGTGCGGTGATCAGCCCTCACCCCAGGATGTGCTGCTCAGCCATGCCGAGAGCCCAGAAGACCAGGCCACCTGCAGCCTGGACCCCAATCCTTAATCCGCGGGGAGTGGGGCTTGGCCCCCCGGCACTCCCCCATGCCCAGCTTCACGTGCCTTCACAGCACTTAATCACCAATGGTGTGCAAATCTTTGTCTACACCCCTACACTGTACACTCAATGGGGGCGTTTTGTTCATGTCTACTCCCCCAGTTCTTAGATCAGTCCTGGGCAAGGTACGTAGTTACAGTATTTATGTGATGGATGAATAAATGAAAGTTCACTCTGCACTGATGACTTTGCTTCTATTTCTTGAGAAAATAGAAACAACCAGATGAGAATGTCCACATGCCCCAGCACTCTGAGCGCCGTGTAACTGAACCTGACGTCTGTCCTCTGTTAGAATGTGATTCCATCTTGCCTGCCTTGCCGGCGTATTGGCTGTGGATCCATGCTGCGGTTTACGGCACAGATGGTTTTATCAGACCCCATCTTTAGGCAACGCTATTGTTCATCCTCACACGCAGCGAAGCTGACATCAGCCGTCCCTCCCCCGCCCTGCTGCTGTTGTCATCCCTCCTTTTCTACGTTTGTTACAAACCCACAGTGCAGTTCATTGGTTTTGCTGACATTGAGACAGCTAAAGCGTCAAACATGAAAATACCTCATGCCATTAAATTATTTTAAATTCACCTCAGTCCCCGTCTCTGTCTTCACACAGTGCTCTCCCTGTGGGCCTGCGTGTGCCTGCTAAGTCGCTTCAGTCGGGTCCGACTCTCTGCAACCCCGTGGACTGTAGCCCGCCAGGCTCCGCTGTCCTTGGGATTCTCCAGGCAAGAATACTGGAGTGGGTTGCCAGGCCCTCCTCCAGTGGATCATCCTGACTCAGGGATCGAACCCACGTCTCATGTCTGTGTCCAGATATTTCCCTTTCATAAGGACACCCGTCGTTTTAGATGGGGCCACCCTCCTCCACTGTGACCTCACGCCCACCGGTTACGTCTGTAACGACACTGCTCACAGACGCAGTCACGCTCTGTGGTCCTGGTGGAGTGGGCTTCAGCCCAGGGATTTTGAGCGGGATAGTTCAGTCCGTAGCAGGCGCTGTTTCTGGCCCGGGAGCAAGCTGCCCTGGGGTTTCCTTCCTTCCCACCCTCTGCCCCTGGCTCCCCATGAAGCAGGCTGGGATGAAGGCTGCAGGGCCCAGGCCGGGGGGCAGGTGTGGGGGAACCCACCCCTGAGAGAGAGACCACCCACACCAAGAGACCCACCGAGCAAACCTGCCTCGGTGCCAGCTCCCTCTGGAAAACAGGTCCTGTCGCATGATGCCGCTGCCTCAAGACCCCCCTTCCCAACCCTTTAACTTCTTTACAGAGGATAAAGGCACTGGGAGACGTCCCCGGGCTTTAAAACCAGCCCGTTTGTTCCACAGGTCACCTGCCCCCTCTGAGCAGCTGAAGACAGGATGGCGAACGGCTCCCCACCTGTCCCAGGCGCGGGCACGGCGGAGCTGGTGGTCGCCTGCAGGCACGGAGCACTTCTCACCCAGCCTCTTTCCAGCCAGCCCCGCACCCCTCCACCCCCCAAGCCCGCGCTCCCTCCTGTAGCACAGAGCACCCCCCCCCGCCATCACTTCATTAGCCTTCATTACCGAGCCGGTGGAATCTGACCTCTGGCCCTCAACCCCGCCCACCTGGCTCTCAGGCCAAATTCTAACTTCGGTCGCGGAAACTGTGAAACAGTGCCAAGAGGGATCCCTCGTCCCAGCCCCACTCAGTTATAAAAACTTCAAAGGACCGCGAGTGTTTTCAGAAGAAATCACAGCCAATCGAGAAGCCAGATGGAGAGCCTGTGGGCTAAAACTATCACACACGCGAATGATCCCAACGGCCGAGTGCAGCGTGGAGCTCTGGCCCGGACGGTGCGGCCTGCGGGGTGCAGTGTGCCGCTGCCCCCAGCTCCTGCCCTGTGTCCTGCCTGCTCCGGACACCCACCCCAGCCTCTGCTGTCGTTCAGTTGCTCAGTCTTGTCCGACTGTGCGACCCCAGGGACTGCAGCACACCAGGCCTCCCTGTCCATCACCAACTCCCAGAGCTTACTCAAACTCATGTCCATCGTGTCAGTAATGCCATCCCACCATCTCATCCTCTGTCATCCCCTTCTCCTCCTGCCTTCAATCGTTCCCAGCATCAGGGTCTTCTCCAATGAGTCGGCTCTTCACATCAGGTGGCCAAAGGATTGGAGCTTCAGCATCGGCATCAGTCCTTCGGATGAATATTCACGTTTGATTTCCTTTATGGACTGGTTTGTTCTTCCTGCTGTCCTAGGGAGTCTCAAGAGTCCCAGGCCTCTGGGCACATGTTTTCGAGACATGAATGGCATTGGTCTGCCTCTGTGACCCCTCAGGACAGCGGACGTCCCATCTGGTTCCTCAGGACACTTTGATGGACCAATGCCGGAGGCAGCCACGGCCTCCAGGATCCAGGAAATCCAGACATGATGTCTCTTCTGTGCAACACATGTCAGAAAAGACCCAGCTTCTGAGATGAAGGCTCCCCAGGTCCCACTGGACTCACCAACTTCAGGGGCTGCCTCTCCATGGGCGGCTCAATAAAGACAAGGCTTCCTACGTCCAGCACTTGACAGAAGAGCAGGAGAAGTGATGTGAGAGAGCTATCAGGGACCAGAGCACATCCCCGAGGATTTCCCCGGGGAGGTGATCTCTAAAGGCCCCAACGGGCAGAGCGTCAGGGAGAGAGATGAACAAGCAGGGCTGGTTTGCCTGACCAGCAGGTCGTTGCGGTGCTGACTGCGTGCAGGGCAGGCTGCCATGGTCAGGGTAGAGGAAATAGACCAGCGCTGACCTGTGGGCTCCTTCTCTTCAAAGAGGAGACCAAGCCGAGCTTGGTTATTACAGAAGCAACTGGTAGCTATAAACCATTTCGGGCGCTACTGCCAAGAAACAAATGGCCTGTGACAGGGAACAAAGGGGGTGGGGGAGCTCCCCCTGAGATGGGGGGTCACAGAGGGCACCCGTAGGGGCACAGACCTGGAGTCTGGGGCGGGGGGGGTGTACCTGGGAGCCGCTCCTGCCAGCAAGGAGACTGCAGGCTCTGCTTAGGTGTGCGGGGTGTTGCTGGGCCGTCTGAGACACTTGAGCCACGGATGCCATCTGCATGTGTAAGCTGTTCTGGCTGCCATGGCTGTGGCCTGAGACAGCGGAAGCGAGGTCAGAAACTGCCATCGTCCAAGCTCAGGGGTGGTGGGCACGGAGGGATAGCATAGGGTCTAGGAGCCGCCGCGGGTGAGGAGCTGACTGGCCATGGGAGGTGGGGGGAGGAGAACCAGGTCCCCGAGGTTCTGTGTCAGGCGGCTGGGCGGACAGCAGGCCGTGGGAAGCGACGGAGTCATGGGCATTTGGCCTGAGATGCCTCGGCTCCAGCCGAGTGGAGACGCTGAACTGACAGAGGGAGGCGTGGTGAGGCTGGAGCTGGGCTCTGGGACCACCCTGGGGCAGGGGGCATTCAGAGAGGGGCCTCCAGAGGGGAAGGCAGCCCAGGGCTGTGCCAGGCCAGTGGCTGACATGACCAGAAGCGCCGTTGAGCGTCGCAGTGCCTCCATCTGCCTGCTGAGCTGGCCTGTCTGCTGCTGTGAG
This sequence comes from Muntiacus reevesi, assembly GCF_963930625.1. Lineage (NCBI taxonomy): Eukaryota > Metazoa > Chordata > Mammalia > Artiodactyla > Cervidae > Muntiacus > Muntiacus reevesi. Next base: position 176,266,526 of record NC_089249.1, read on the forward strand.
GGGAGCCCAGGGCCCGCTGAGAGCAACACCCCCAAAGTCGGCTTTTCCTCAGAGCCTAGTCTTGGACCCCTGTGGGGGAGAGGGGTGTTCAGACCCTCAGACGACACATGGACAGCGGCAGAGATGTCAGACGCATGGAGCTGCATGTGAGCGATAAAGCGGGAGTCCACGTGTGCAGTCACGGTCCTCATTCTCCTGTTCTGCTAATTTCTGAGAAGGCCGACTTCCCCGGGTCTCCACCCTGTGGCTCCACCAATAGCACCTTCCAAAGACAGCCCCAGACACTCAGAGCCTCGACCACGACGCCTGCCCCCCGCTCTCCTGCGAGAGAGGGGCAATCCAAGTCAGAGGTGGTATAGACCTTCCACAGGGTCAGGCAGCTTGCCACCCGCTCTCTGGCCTCTGAGCTGTGAAGAGAGCGCTTGCTTTTCGCAGTCATGGGCAGGTCGATGACTTCTTTCAGGAAACTGTCTGCAGAAGGCCAGAGGGACAGGCAGTCCTCTGCCCACCGGCCCCGCGGGCAATGACGGGGCTCTGCCCCAGAGCCCCCCTCGGGCATCCACGTGGCACAACCTGGTTAATGAGAAGCATGCCCAGAGTCTCTGCCTAATTTGGTTTCCTGCCAAGATGGTTCAGCCTGAGTGGTTCCCACCTCCCTGGGGCCTGGGGTCTCCGCTGAACAGGAGGAAGAAGGGTCACCTTTGATAATTAACCCGGGGCTCTGCTGAATGGAGTGGGAGCAGGGGAGGGTCGCCCTCTCTGCCCCTGCCCTCACTGGAAGAACCGGCTGAGGAGGGTCAGGGAGAGAGGGGAGTTGGGGAGCCCTAAGGGGCCCCACAGAAGTCTCAACATGACCCAGATCGCTGTCCTCACCTTCCTGCTTCACCTGAGGCTGCCTGGTCCTCACTTGGACCTGCCTGCTCTCCTGTACCTTAGACAAGCTGGAGTCACACCCCCACCGTGCTCAGGGGTTGGGTCCCCCTCATCCCCACGGGGGCACTAGCACCCCTGACTGGCCCTTTAGGGGTACGGCTGCTTCAGGCAGCCTGAGGCCTTGGCTTGGCCATGCTTCTCAAACACAGCTGCTGAAAGATCCGCGGTGTGATTTCACATTGCGAGTCCAGGTGACTCAGAGCCAGGGCCTTGCTCACTTATGACCCGGCAGCTGCCCCAGCGCCCTGCCTGGGCAGGAGGACAGTGAGGAGGTCTCAGGGCTGTGGGGGCTGAGGCTCTGTCCTGCCCCTCCCATGGACACCAAAGACTACAGCTGGAGCTGGAGGTGAAAGTCAGCTTCTGACTCAGGCCAGGAGATACCCCTGTGCCCAGGTGCATCTGTGGGGTTTGTGCATCAGTTGGGCATTTCAGATGAAGCTCTGACCAGTGGCTGAGAGCAGGGGACACTGTGTGACTTGCTGAGCTTGCCTGTGACTCTGAACTCCAGGGACTTGTCTGCAGGCCGCTTTGGGCAAGAGCAAGGGGCCTGAACAAGACCCAGGAAGAGGAAGTATGCCATGTGCTGCAGACAGTGAACCCAGAGGCAGGCAGTCCAGCCACCGGTCTTTGGTGCCACAGGTCAAGATGGGAGGAGACAGCACCATGATCTGGTTGGACAGAGCTGGCAGAATAGCGGTGCAGCTGGAGAGGACAAAGGCCAGGTCAGTTCAAGGTGGGGTGGAAGAGGGGTCAGGGTAGGGTTTGGCCTGGGGCTGGGAAGGGGCCACAGGCAGGCAGGAACAGCGCTTGTCTGTTACAGACCTATTCCTCCCTTGTTAATGGAGACTGTTCTCCTGGATTATGTTGAGGCTACAGAGGATGCTTCCTGAAATTAACTGACACGTCCTAGAACAAACCATTTCCAAAAGCACGTTTTTTTCATCGCATCTCAGTCTTTTCCCCTCTGTTCTGCGGGCAGGTCTTTTGTGAACCTCCCTGATTACAAAGCGCCGGACGTTTTCCATCAGTTGATCATCTGGGAAGTGAAGTTTCAGGACTGATAGGTGTGCTGTGGCCCTTTCTGGAAATTCTGGGGTCAGGAGACCTCCATCTTGCAGAGTTTCTGAGTTGAGTGAAGGCTTCCTGTTTCTGCAGCCTTGTTCTCTGACTTTGGGCAAGGGGTTTCATCCAGATTCAAGCTCACATTATCTGTGGTTCCTTTTTCAGAAATCACTTCAGTTGCTCAGTTGTGTCCAACTCTTGCAATCCCACGGACTACAGCACTCCAGGCCTCCCTGTCCGTCACCAACTCCCAAGATCGCTCAAACTCATGTCCATCAAGTCGGTGATGCCATCCAACTATTTCATCCTCTGTCATCCCCTTCTCCTCTTGCCTTCAATCTTTCCCAGCATCAGGGTCTTTTCCAATGAGTCAGTTCTTCGCATCAGGTGGCCAAAGTATTGGGGTTTCAGCTTCAGCATCAGTCCTTCCAACGAATATTCAGGTCTGATTTCCTTTCGGATGGACTATTTTCAGAAATAGCAAATGCAAAACTTCAAACTCCAGCCGCAGCCTCCAAGGGTCTTTCTCCATGGTTACAGAACTCATTTCTTCAGATGCTGGAGACTTGCTCCTTTAACACCCGCTGTATTTGTTGTTGGAGGAGATTGTTGAGTAAACTTTGATAATTTGTCTTTCAAGGAATGGTTCACTTCATCAAAGACCATGAATCTATTGGCATAAAGTTTTCATAGCATTCCATCATTCTTTTAATAATTTTAATATACAGGATGGTTAAGTCCTCGTGATGAATTGGCCCCTTTAGCACTACGATTTAACTTCCTTTATCCTGGGTGATATTCTCTGCTTCAAAATCGCCTTTGTCAGATATTAATATTACCACTCTGGCTTTATGCAAATTAGTGCTGGCATAGCGCGGTGTATCTTTTTACCATCCTTTACCTTTAACCTATTTGTGTCTCTATATTTAAAGTGGGGTTTTTTAAAACAGCATAGAGTTTGAGTTTTGCTTTTTATCTAATATGGCAATATCTGCCTTTCAATAGAGGCATTTAGGCAATTTACTTTTAATATAATTACTGACAAGGTTCAATTTAAGGCTATTTTCTTGATATTCATTTTATAATTATCCCATCTGTTTTTATTCTCCCATTCTTCCCTCTTTGGAATTAGCCGAGTAGCTTTTATGACCGCATTTTATCCCCTTATAATGCTTGTTAGCTGTAGTTGCTTGTCTTGTCATCTGAGTGGCTGTCTTAGGGTCTAAACTGTGCATCTTTAAGTTCTCACAGTTCGTTTTCCAGTGGTACTGTACCATACCAGGCAGAGTGTAGGAGCCCTGTAGGACTGTACTTCCATTTCTCTGCTTGTGTTACCTTTTTTTTTTAAATGAAAGACTTTGTTTTACCTTCATCTTGGAAAGATATTGTAGTTGGGTATAAAATTTCAGGCTAATAACTTTTTTATTTTTGTAATTTAAACTTGCTGTTTTACCATCTTCCCACTCACATTATTTCTGATGAGAAATCTGTTCTTGTCCTACTTTTCTTCCTCTACATAAAATGTCATCTGTCTCTGGCCATATTTTAGGTTTTCCTCTCCTTTATTGCCTTTGAGCAGCAAAGAATGGGATGAGATTTGCTGTGTGTGTGTGTCTGTGCACATACTCAGTGGTGTCCAATTCTTTGGGACCCCATGGATGGTAGCACACCAGGCTCCTCTGTCCATAGAATTTTCTAGGCAAGAGTATTATTGGAATGGGTTGCCATTTCCTATTTGAGGGGATCTTCTCCATCAGGGATCAGATCTGCATCTCTTGCATCTTCTGCATTGGCAGGCAGATTCTTTTCCAACTGTGCCCCCTAGGAAGCCTTGTGACTTGCTATAACTTTCTTCATATATTCCTCATGATTGAGGTTCACTGAGCCTCATGGGTTTTTGAGTTTATAGTTTTCACAGCAAATTTGGGATATTTTTTATTATTATTTCCATTTTTCTTCAAATATTTTTGTATCTTCCAAGTGTTAGCTTTTGGAATATATGTAATGCAGTCTACAATAATTATATTAATTACTTTTATAATTCTAACATCTGCCTTAGTTCTAGGCCTCTTTCAGTTTACTGTTGTTGTTGTTTTTTTCTCATTGTAAGTTTTATTTGTTTTTTGCCTGCCTGATTGGATGCCAGATTTTGTGAATTTCATCCTGTTGGGTCCTGGGTGTTTTTGTATTCTTGTAAATATTCTAAAGTTTTGTTCTGGGATGTAATTGAGTTTCTTGAAAACACTTTGATCCTCTTGAGTCTTGCTATTGGTGGGTTAACTTATATGCAGAGTACATTATGAGAAATGCTGGGCTGGAGGAAGCACAAGCTGGAATCAAGTTTGCTGGGAGAAATATCAATAACCTCAGAAATGCAGATGACACCATCCTTATGGCAGAAAGCAAAGAAGAACAAAGAGCCTCTTGATGAAAGTGAAAGAGGAGAGTGAAAAAGTTGGCTTAAAGCTCAACATTCAGAAAACTAAGTTCATGGCATCTGGTCCCATCACTTCATGGCAAAGAGATGGGGAAACAATGGAAACAGTAACATACTTTTTGGGCTTCAAAATCACTTCAGAACGTGACTGTAGCCATGATATTAAAAGCCACTTGCTCCTTGGAAGAAAAGTTATGACCAACCTAGACAGCATATTAAAAGGCAGAGACATTACTTTGCCAACAAAGGTCTGTCTAGTCAAAGCTATTGTTTTTCCAGTAGTCGTGTATGGTTGTGAGAGTTGGACCATAAAGAAAGTTGAGCAGCAAAGAATTGATACTTTTGTTAACTGTGGTGTTAGAAAAGACTCTTGAGAGTCCCTTGAACCGCAAGGAGATCCAACTGGTACATCCTAAAGGAAATCATTCCTGAATATTCATTGGAAGGACTGATGCTGAAGCTGAAGCTCCAATACTTCAGCCACCTGATGTGAAGAACTGACTCATTTGAAAAAGACCCTGATGCTGGGAAAGATTGAGGGCAGGAGGAGAAGGGGATGACAGAGGATGAGATGGTTGGATGGCATCCCTGACTCAATGGACATGAGTTTGAGTAAGCTCCGGGAGTTGGTGATGGACAGTGAGGCCTGGTGTGCTGCAGTCCATGGGGTCGCAAAGAGCTGGACGCGACTGAACTGAACGGAACTGAAGCGCCTCATTTTAGTTCAGGGCACTTGCTCTTCATGACTAAGACAGGTACTGGTACCCCGGGCCTCCTGAGGCTTTCCAGTTGGGCTGGAACAGGCACTATTCCCAGACGTGGGCATCCTGGTCACTGTCCCTCTAATCCTTCTTCTCCGGGTTGTGGGTAGTTTTCTCACACACATCTGCTGATCAGAAATCAGCTCAATACTTCATGGTGAGCTTGTGCAGACCTCCAGGGTTCTCAGCTCTGGTACAACACCCTATAAAATGTAGTTGCCTTGGTTTCCCCAAACTCTAAACCCTGTCTTCTCAACTCAGGGGGTCTGCTGGGGCTCTGGCTGAGGCCTCTTCCTGTGAGGTGGCCTGAAAGTCCAAGGCTCTTTGGGGGGGCTCCCCACATTTCTTCACCACTCCCCAGGGATCACTATCTATCATTGCTTGATTCCAAGGTCTTGAAAACAGCTATTTTCCATCTTTGGTCTGGTTTTTGTTTTTGTTTCAGGAGGAAGGAAGTGGTGAGGGCTTTCCTGTGTTTCTGTCTTCTCGATCCCCACGACTCATCTTCCCCACCTTCCGCACTCCCGAGTCTGCCTCAGTGCCAGGCGCCGCAGCGGGTACTGAAAACACGTTGAGTGCCTGCATACACAGATGTGCAGACTTAGCCAGGGAGTCACAAACAAGGAGAAGCCCAGGGGGGACAGCCACAGCCGCGCACACTTCTGTGTGTAGGTCTTGCTTCTTCTCGGTGCAAATCTTGAGGCCAAGGAGCCTGTTGAATGTATTCTTAGAACATCCTTAGGGCCTGACAACTTTGCCTTGTGTACTTTAGTCTTTTAATAAATATTGGGTCAACGGAAAGACAAACAGGAGACACACGTTTGTCAACGAATTTGGGTTGAGCTGAGAGCACCACAAACTTGTATCTAAGCTCCACAGCACTGTGCCTGTATTCTCTGCCTGGTACTGTGCCTTCAAAGTACCAGTCTCCACCCACGACAAAAGGGTGACTTGAAGGATGCAGCAGTTCACTGCCGCAGTAACGTGATCACAGGATGTCTTAGGCTTTTCAAGGTTCTCAGATTGTTTGGGGATGGAAAGAGCACGGGAAGAGAAAGTGAAAGCAGAAAGGTTAGCTGCCACTGAAAACTGGTCACAAACAAAATTATGATGCAAGTCAATTGGAAAATACAAGTCAGTCTCCACAAATGGAAAACTTAGGGCAGAGTCTGGTGGGTAGTCATGCTTACAACATCACCTGAATTTGGAAGACTGGGACTGATGTATACACATGGCTGTATATAAAATAGATAATAGATAACTGCTATATAGCACAAGGAATTCTACTCAACACTCTGTGATGGCCAAAATGAGAAAAGAATCTAAAAAAAGAGGGGATTCATGTGTATGTATAACTGATTCATTTTGCTGTATACCTGAAACTAATACAGCATTGTAAATCAACTCTACTCCAGTTGAAAAAAAGCAAACAGTTACTATAAGCCCAGCCTTCTAGAAAAAACTCACTCATCTCAGGGACAATCTCTCATGCAGAATCCATGACAAGGCCGAAAGCAGGGGCTTTGAATCAGGGGTCCAGGTGTAGATGTGGGGAAACAGGTGGGAGATCAGGTGTTGGGAAGCAGGTGGTGGAGAGCAGGTGTGGGAGTAGGTGTGGGAGCAGGTGTGGGAGTGCAGGTGTGGGGGTGCAGGTATGGGGTACAGGTGTGGAGGAACAGGTGTGGGGAGCTGGTGTGGGAGCAGGTGTGGGAGCAGGTGTGGGAGCAGGTGTGGGAGCAGGTGGTGGGGAGCACGTGTGGGGAGCAGGTGTTGACCTCAAAGGAGGAGAGGTCATGATCAACCAAGAGGACATGGTATGCATGCTGACCTGACAGGCAGCTGTATCTTTCAGTTAGAGGAGAATGGACTGGGACACAGGATACAAATGACCCCTCTGACTGGACCAAAGGAGAAGTCTTGAGGACAGGCGGGTGGCCTGCTTGGGGGAGGAACTTCTCAGTGTATCTCCCCTCATGGACTTTTTTGCCTGTTTCCAGTCTGGTACCAGAATGGTTCACCAGCACAGAGTTTCAGATGGTCTGTAAAGCGCACTGTGATGAAACCAAGCTCGTGGCAACGTGGTGAGCCAGGAAAGAGCCTGACCCCCTCTGAGGTTTGGAAACTCATCTCCCCAGAGTCTGCAAGCCTGAGGGGTATGACATTTTATTTTTAAGCCCTGGGCACTTCCTAGGTTACTTTGCAATGAAATCTGTGTGTGTGTGTGTGTGTGTGTGTGTGTGTGTGTACAGTCACTCAGTTGTATCTGACTCTTTGAGACCCTATAGACTGTAACCCCCCAGGCTCCTCTGTCCGTGGGGTTTCCCAGGCAAAAATACTGGAGTGGGTAGCCATTTCCTTCTCCAGGGGATCTTCCAGATCCAGGGATCGAACCCAGGTCTCCTTTGCCTCCTGCATTGGTGGGTGGATCCACTGTGCCACGTGGACATACCCTCGATGAAGGTCAATATCTGAGTCTAAAATATTTTATAGCTAGTTTTATTGTTAAATGAATTCTATTTGGTGAGTATAAGATACTCTGTTTTTAAATAGTCTCAGCTTATTGCTGCCTTCGTATGTGTCCTCAGTCCCTTGAAGAAGCTGTGGCAGGCACTGAGCTCCAGAGGGAGACCCCAAAGGCTCCAGGAAAGAACAAACAGCAAATCTGGCTCCAATGTGTGCTGACCAAATCCGCTGCCCGCACCGCCCTCTTGTGGTCACGCAGCAGATGAAAAACTTCAAAGGCAAGCTACAAGGAGGTTGTGATTTTGCACGAATGGAAACATTATCTTCTCCATCAGGGAAAGCATCGCTGCTGGGCACCTTTTTTTCCACGTTGTGCATGCACATACAAGTGTAAGCAGGAGAGATGCTTCATCAGGATTACCTTCCTCCGTCAAAAAGAAATAGCATGAACATGACATTATTATTACTTTTTAAAAAATGACAGAATGGTAGATCATCACTCTGGCTGTCCAAAACCACAGGATGTCCAAGCTGGAAGGAATTTATGAGATGATCTTGTTCAAATCCTTCCTTTGAAAAAATTAGAGAATTTGAAGTCTAGAGATGTGGGTATCTTCCCTGAGATCACACAGTGACCTGCTGGCGGTCTCGGGAGTGAAGCGGAGAGCGGTTCCGACAGGCAGGCAGCTCGGTCCCTTCTCTGCCGCAGCAGAAGACACGGGGGCGGTGCGGTCCAGGGACGGAGCCCAGGCGTGGGTGCTGGGGGCCGGTCCCACGGGCAGGTGGTCACTCTTGCGTCTGTGTCCAGCCCTCTTCCTGACCTGACAGCATCCCCCCCGCCAGCCTAGCCTCACGCAGAGCCTGTGTGCCGGGACCCGACAGGAGAGACCCGCATGTCCGGGCAAAGGCCAGGACCTGGGTCCCTGTTCTTCTTGGGAAGTCCTCTCTTAGCTCCTCTGACCACTTGTCCTGATCAGAAAGTGGCTACTCTGTGGCCTCATGAGGCCATGAGTTCTGGTGCTTTTTTTTTTTTAACTTCATCTTTAAAAATGTATTTTATTATTAAATTGTAGTAAAATATGAGTGCCTTTATAAAATGTGTCATCTTAACCAACTTTAACCACGCAGTCCACTGGCATTGAGTGCATTCACAAGGTTGAACCACCATCACCACCATCCTTCTCTAGAACCTTCGCACCATTCCAGCCTGAGACTTTGTCCCCACTGGACACTAAATCCCTGTCCCCCTCCACGACTCCCATTTGACTTTCTATCTCCATGAATTTGACTATTGCAGGGACCGCCTCAGAAGCATGCAGTGTTGGTCCTTTCATACTGTTTCAGTTGAGCGAGCATAAGGTCCTCAGGCCTCAAGGTTCTGTGTCGTAGCCTGTACCCAAGTGGCCTTCCCTTTCAGACTGTGTAATATTCCACGTGTGCAGGGACCACTGCTTGCTTTTCCATTCTTCTGCTGCTGGACACGTGGGTTGTTTCCACGGTCCCTGGCGGGGGAGCCACCATCGCATGAACTGCCAGCGACAGGAAGCCGGGCAATCACATCCCCCTCTGGGAGGGGGTGTGCGTCCCCTCCCAGCCGGGCGGCCCGGAGCCCCTCCCCCGAGTCACAGGTCTGTTGGTGCAGCCTGGATTCCTTCCTTCTTGCCTGGGAGCTCACCCATCCTGGTATCTGGCATGGGCTATACAGCCCGGGATCAGATGCTGTTTGAAATTTGGAATTGGATTAAAAAAAAAAAAATCCAGAACCTGGAAAGAACCTTTCACTTGATCTGAAAGCACAGAATAAGTGTCGGTTTGCTGAAAAAGGTACTTCTCCAATCGGCGGTTACTAAATGCACAAGACAGAGGTCATCAGAGCGGGTGGGGTGGGGTGATGGCTCCCCCCTGCACAGTCTGCAGCTCATGGGGCGTGTGCCCCATTCCAGGCACTCTCGCAAAGCCTCGTCTTTGTCCTGATGACTGAAACCCTCCTGGACCTGTGCCGTTGCTCACCTCTCCCCGCCCGCCTGTCCTGAACGTAAGTGCAGAGCAGGGACCCGCAGCCTTCACTCCAGCCAGGCCCCCTCCCCCGTGTCAGGATCACAGCCCTGGGCCAAAGTGAATGAGACTTGCCAAAGGCCAAAGGCCAAATTGCCCTTGCTGCAATTCTTCCACACTTCCTGGCGCTAAGCAAACGTCCCTTTTAAAATCCTGCACCCGGTTTACCCTTTCCTATGAAAACCGACTTACAGTGTTCCTTCCACATCCCTGAGCCCTCAGGAGAGACAGGTCAAGCTCAGCCTCCCTCTGGTTTTACTGGACATCCTTGGTCCAGAGAGGGCAGACCTGCGCCAGCCAAGTGCATGTGTCCAAGCGCGGCACAGCCAAGGACACACGGACAGCAGCTCCCAGGCAGCCCTGGTCCTCGCCCCTCCGGCTGCAGGCACCAGTGGTTTCAGCTCCCCAGAATCCAACAGGTAAAGCCCTAGGGGGTGGCCTGACGTTCGGACGAGCTGCTCAAATAGCAAGTAAGTGCAATGAGACAAAGTCACATACAGTTAAGTAAAATCCTCACAGGGAACCATAAAGCTGTTCTTCTCTTTATGAACTTCTGAAGCAGATTGCTTCAGAAAATGAAAGTGTCATAAAAGATGGATTTCCGTGGAAAACCTAGGGATGTGCTACATGAAACAGTCACTGAGAAATCATCTGGAGGACGAGCTATTTCCCTGACTTCAAGTTTTGATGTTGTTTGAAACTGCAGCCTTCATTAACGATGACTAGATTTTTTAATGAACAGACTTCCAGTTTTGCTACCTAGATGATATTCTCCTTAAATCTTTGAAAACTAATTTTTAAAACTGGAAATGTATTCTCATAGCAATTCGTTAATTTCTAATAAACTCAGTATGGACTCTTTTGTAGTTGGTGGAGTTCTTTTGAATATGAACCTTTTATTTGCACTCCTTTGAACTCTTAGAAAATTGCAAATTGCTAAATTTAAGCTTAAATGAATTTCTTCATAATCCTTCAGAAGGTACACATACCTTAGCAAACAATGTCACATCTAATTAAAAATAAATAATTTAAAATCATGCAGGAAAAGATATAGAGCTTCAAATCATAGAGCGTTCTTTAAAAAAACAAAATCTCTGGTTTAACTGAAGTCTCTCTTCAGACTTTACGTTTGGGTAATTTTGAGTGTATCTCCCTGAAAGGGTTTCCTCAATGAATAAAGGCTTTCAATCCTACCTTCCTATCTCCACAGGAGTGTTTCTAACACAGCACGGTGATATTTTTTTGATGAAAACATCACCCCAAATCTCTGGGTTTTCCTGAATTTGTCTAGATAAAAGAGAAGAACAAAAATATTTTCCATCTGTAATTTTTTTGAAGTTATAAGGCATTTTTTAAAACCTGCATTAAATTAGCAACAGAAATCACATTCTCTGTCTCCAAACATTTCTAAAATTGAGAATGATTTCATTTCTGTAATTTTGGAACGTATAACTCTTTTACAACATGTGTGCCCACATTGACACAGATACACCAACATAGTCATTGCGGAGTAGAGCATGTTTCTAATATATATACCCACAGTGTTTAAAAGTGAGTGCTTTTGGCTCATCAACTTGTTACACAATAAAGGTTTTATGGGGAAAAAATCAGGCTTCGGATTATTGGTTCTTTACCGAGCCGTGTTATAGAAAGTGTATCTTACAATGAGAAAACAATACAGCAGGAGTGAAAAGTTTCCTGAAACTAATTTGATGCAGTATTCCAGTGGACATTCTCTGTTTAGGGTAAAAACGAAGATTCAACCCCATCCAGCCTAAGCTCTGCATTTAAGTGGTCTTGAATGTTTGGAGAATTGATTGTCCAGGCACGAGGAAGCCAGCCTCCCTGCTTGGACTCGTGTGCATTATTCTGTCTTCGCAATTTCCTGGAGCTGTCTTCGTGAAGCAGGCGATACACTCTCTTATTTTATCATGCAAGCGCTCCCAGCTGATTTACAGCAGTGGACACACCTGCGGGGAACCACCCCCACCCACCTCAGTCTCCAACCAAACACATCTGAAAACCTTGCCGTGTCTCCTCTATCTTTAAGGGAAAACAAGTTGTGTCCTTTTTTCTGGATTCATTACAAGCATGGACTGCCGGAACTCAGTCTCCACACTGCTCCTGCTTGTAAAACCCTGCAGGTGCGTCGGCTGTCATCTAGTCCAGCAACAGAAACTGATTCCCAGGTCTCCCTGTAATTGGCAGGGCTTTCTTTTGCTCCTTTAATCAGTTGCTAACACCTCGCTGTTTAACATCACAGCGAGCATAGCTCCAAACAAGGAAGGACACACTCCTGAAATAATAATAATAATTTTTTAAAAGCCCTCTGTTTAGTAACAAACATAAAATCCATCATTATTCAATACAGAGGAATTATAAGGTTTCATTGTAACAAAATAGCAATTCTCTTCCTGATGCTTTATTTTGATTGTGGAAACTCTTCTTTTTGACAAAGCAAGTTCTCTGTACAAAGAAACATTGTATCTTTTGTTTATTTTCATCCCTCTGATCTGACACAAAATAAGGAACAATCTTTTACTCAAGAGCAATTAGTCCTGTCCCTGTTTCAGAAAATGGTTGAACACATGGGCTTAGAGAAGAGAATATTCCTTCAAAAATTACTAGCCATTAAGTCGTAAAGACAGCTTAGAGGTTATTTTCCTCTAGCAAATAACCATAATTTCCTTGAAATCTAGTGCTTTATGTAATTAAAGTTATTTATTTAAGGATTTAAATTTGCTTTAGCATTTTAAATGACCTTAGTGTCTGTGTAAAATTCAATATTTTGAGCCTGGTCGGTGTTGGGTTCGACTACACATATAATTTTACCACTGCTCTGTAATGCAGGCCGTTGTTCCTGCAATAATAGTTTAAAATGCTAGCCTGCCAAGAGAAAGAATCAGGAGATAATTTGAGCTATACCCAGGCTGAGGCTTCTCTTATCCTGGACTCCTCCAGAGCCTCCTAAATGAGTTTGCAAGTCTGATTTCTAACGGCAAGGCAACAAGAGGGTCTCGAGCATGTTTATTGATACAGAATGTTCGAGATCGACAGCCAGAGCTTCGCCTATGATCAAGCGACTTTCTGTGTGAGTCTTATGGAATGTGGCATTCCAGACTTTAAAGGGAAGGGGAGATCGCCATGGTAACGGCACAGGGGGGGTTGGGGCTGGGGGTCCCCCTGGGAGTTTAAAGGCCAGCAGAATTTTAAGCATTTGCAACTTAAAAAAAGAAGAGGAGGAAAGCTCCATCACTCTGCCAAGTCTGTCTATAGAAAGGGATACGGTTAGAGGGCTCCTCGGAAAGATCCAAATAAACACAGCCGGAGCCTGCATGATGTGAGCTGGAAAGGACAGATGCTAAGAAAAACTACAGATCCTGGTCTCCTCTATCGAAGATGGAGCCGCTGTGGCTGCCTAACCTCCAAGAAGGAGCAGAGCTTGGGAAAGAGGCCAGTGACTGGTCCGGGGCGGGGGGGCGTCTGTCCTGGCCCCCTCCTGTCCCCCAGCTGGAGCACGCAGCTCCCGACACTGATGGAGACCCAGGCTGAGGACCCCGCCGCCTGGCCGGGGCACGGCTCTGAGTCCCGCGGAGCCCGGCCGAGTGCAGCCAGCGGCTGGTTCGCGGCTTCGGCTGCTGGATGTGTAGAAACAGTTTCGATTACCAGAGAAATCTCCTAGGATCGCAGATAATAAACATAAGTGAGTGCAGTATAAAAGTGAGTGTAAACCAATGTGATTTGTGGTCGTTGCATCTGAGGGAGGAGAAAAGATAACAGATTTACAAATGGGGCTCAGACACAGTAGGAATTGAAATTTAGTATAGCCCCCACCACGACCATTCTGAAAAGCAAGAGTCCAGTGGTAGGCGGTGGTCTGAGTCAGTGGTGTTGGCTCCAGAGGGCCCCGTGGTCTGGGCAGCCGTCGCGGGTGAAGGTCAACCGGGTGGGAAGTGAGGGCCTGGCTGCCAGTTCCCTGGATGACACGGTCAGGGTGCAGCTGGTCTGCACACTTGGGGGGTGAGCGCAGCCCAGCTTTCCACTGGGTGCTGAGCACCCACATCCCACCCATAACCGCCACTGCCTCTGTTGCACCAGGACTCTCAAAGGCACAGGCCCCCACCCTTGCAAGCGAAGACATTCCCATAGAGATGCTGAGCTGGGATCAGGGGTCCAGCGATCTGCTTCTTGGAGGAAGGCAGCTGGGGGCTGGGGGAGTGAGGGGCTGGGAGTGGGTGTGGGGGTGGGGCGGGAGGTTCTGGCATCCCTAGCAGGGCAGCTGGAGTCCAGGCTTGCCTGCCCTCCTGGTGGCCTCAGGTGATGTAAGCTGCCTGTCAGGCTTCAGTTTATTGTCTGCAAAATGGGTCTCATTGTATTTTACCCCCTCCATAGAGGACCCATCAAGGAGAAGCACAAAGGCAGGTGTGAATGGAGGTGAGGGGTGGGGATGGAGGGCTGGGGGAGAGGGGAGAGAGTTGAGTAAATGGCCTAGAGTTGTCATAAAAGTGCATCAAAAAGTATGGAAAGTGTAACGGAGGAAAGAAAGGTCGTTCGTCACCGAGGAGACACCAGAGACAGCCTTTGATAATCTCTCTCCTTCCTTCCTTCTGGGCTTGCAAATGGGTTCATGATATAAAACCTCAATATTTTGATAAAATGTACACAACAGATATACACACCATCTTACTCATTTGTAAGTGTATGTTCCGTGGCCTTAAGGGCATTCAAACTGTTGTACAACCATCCCCACCACCATCTCCAGAGCTTTGTCATCTTCCCAAATGGAAACTCGGGCCCCACTGAACACGACCCCCGTCCCCTCCCCTCTCCCCTGGCCCCTGGCAGCCACCATTCTCCTTTCTCTTTCCACGAACTTCACTGTTTTAGGTACTTCACATTCAGTGGAATCAGACAGATTTGTCCTCTTGTGAATGGCTTCTTTCACCAAATATAACATCCTCAGGGCTCATCCATGCTGCCGCCTGCATCAAAATGTCTTTCCTTTTTAAGGCTGAATGGTATTCTATTGTGTGGACAGACCACATTTTATTTATCGATCCATTCAACTGTAGATGGATTTTGGATCACTTCCAGCTCTTGGCTAGAGTGAATAATGCTGCTGGGAATGTGGGTGCACACCCATCTGCTTAAATCCCCGTTTTAAATACTTTTGGCTCACACCCGTGATTGGGACTGCTAGATCCTGTGGTAACTCTATGCTTACTGCTCTGAGGAGCTGCCACATTGTTTCCCATGGGGCCTGCACCGCTCTGCAATCTCACCAGCAGTGCACAAGGGTTCCAACTTCTCCACTTTTTTGCCAACACTTTTGTGTTTGTTTATAACAGCCATCCCAATAGACATGAAGTAAAAGTTATGAAGATTTGCATTTCCTGAATGATCAGTGACTTTGAGCTTCTTTTCCTGTGCTTGTTGGCCACTTGCATATCTTCTTTGGAAAAACATCCATTTAAGTCTCTTGTTCATTTTTAAATTGGATTGTTTGTTTTTGTTGTTGTTTGGTGTACCTAGATTTATAGTGTCTTCTTCTCACCTTATACACGGGGAACTTCTTTCCTTGTAGATAAATGAACATCTATTTTCATGGTTTCCAGCTTATTTTTCTGCCTCCTCATGGTGCCTTTGCCCATGAAACAGGGGGTCATGCAGTGGTTAAAAACACAGACATTGCCACAGACCTCACCCCACCCCTTACCAGCTGTGAATTCCTGGGCAAATGGCCTCCTGTGTACGTCGGTTTTCTCATGGGTAGGACGGAGATTCAGCAGGCGTTGTGTGGATTAAAAGAGCCAATCTCCGTTAAATACTCAGAATCCTGCTCGGAGCACAGAAAATGCCATGGGAGAGACAGCCGTGTTGCTTGTCATTTGTTGTTGCTGTTCCCCATTCCTCGCAATGGGTCTCAGTTCCAGCTGAAATGCAACCCAGAATCTCAGGCTGAGGGTGGATTCCTGGGTGTGCTGACGCCCAGCTCAGGGACCGAGGGAGGCTGATGCCAACACATGCCCGCAGTTGCCTCCGTTCTTCCCATCAGCTCCTCGCGTCCTTACACACACTGCCCCCCTTAGTGACTGTCCTCTCCCCCTGTAGCTGGAAAAACCCTAGGAAGGTTGAGTTACTCACCCAGAGTCACTCAGCTTCCAGCGGCGTGGCCAGGACGCGACCCTGAGAGCCACGCGCCGTCAGAGCCGTGTCGTTAGGGAGCCCTGCAGTGGTAGTACCTTGTCCTGACCTTGAATTCACTCTGTGACAAACCAGAATTTATGTCTTGATTGTGGTGGTGGTGGTGGTGGTGGTTTAGTTGCTAAGTCATGTCTGACTCTTTTGAGACCCCATGTCGTAAGTACGTGCATGCATGTTAAGTCACTTTAGTTGTGTCCGACTCTTTGTGACCCTAGGGACCTAGGGACTGCAACCCGCCCCAGGCTCCTCTGTCCTTGGAGGGCAAGAATACTGGAGTGGATTGCCATGCCCTCCTCCAGGGGATCTTCCTGACTCAGAGATAGAACCCGCATCTCTTACATCTCCTACGTTGACAGACAGGTCTCTTTACCACTAGCTGGCGCCACCTGGGAAACCCATGTCATGTATATATATTTGTCAAAAGAAAAAAGATGACTTTTACTAAATGCAAACTGTGTTTTAATAAGAAAAAAATTGGAAAAATAGGCTACACAATTTCCCTGAGTTTGCAAGAACTCTTTCTTTTAGTTTGAACGCATATAATGACATTTACTGTGCTGTTCGCTTGGTAAGAGACCTTCGCCTTGCAGACGTGGAAACATCAGCATGTATGCAGCCAGCATGGCCGTTCCTGGGAAGACACGGGGCTGTCCGGGATTCCACATGCTGGCGGCAGAGGCTCCAGGCCAGGCTTTGCTGCGTCACATGAGCTTCCTCTGCAGGTCTGTCTTGGAGCAAACACCTGCCAGAGAGCTAGGAGGCTGCGTCCTCCTGCTTGCCTTCATTCTGAGCACTGTCCCTGAACCCAGAGGCCTGTCTCATCTGCCTCTAGATGCTATCATTCTGTGAGAATAAAAAGGTATCATCCTACTCTGACTCGGTTCACACTGCCTTAACCCGAGAGGTCTCTGTGCTGCAGCCAGGTTCCGGAGGCCTTCGTGATGGCAGGCTTGCTTTTGGGGGAATGGCCTTTGCAGAGAAGAGTCACGTGTGTGATCACACACATGTGTTAGAGACAAAAACACGTCCGCAAAGCGCTCTCCTGGTGGCCCTGTCATCGTCGCCGAGAGGCTTTGCTCACACTCCTATGCTGGCCGATCATGCCCGGCGGCGGGTGGGGAGCTGGCCCCTGCTCCCACCAACATCACAGCCTCCGCTGGGCCTCTCAGTCCAGGCCCCGGCCCGCTCAGCGTCTCCTGCCTTCTATCCACCCTGATCGCCTCTGGCCCGCCCCAGCCCTGCTCTGTGCCGGCTTCTCCCCAAACCCCTTCTACTCCTCTCCCTTCATCCTATAACCTTTCTCCTTTCTTCAGGCGCTGAGGCACTGGTGGTTCATCGGCATCCTCCTCGCCTCCCTTCCGGGGGCCTAGTCCACTTCCATCTAAGTGGAAATCCTCTGCTCTAAATTCTGCAAAGGGACATGCAACTCAACCTGGGTGGGCATTCAAGGACGTGGGGCCGTGAAATGCATGTTGGCAGGAGAGAGAATACTTGGGTGGCTTTTGAAGGCAATTTTGTTGAATTAGGATTGCTGGCGTTAAACGCACGCACACATTCATTTACTGGCCCCATTCTAAATTTGTTAAATTTAGACAAATTCAATTATAAATATGATGGAGGAGAACTGTGTTTCTTTACGTATTAAATATTTTAAAACGAAATCTCGTTTTTTGATGAGATTATAGTTATAATCTCTGGTTATAGTTTCTTGATTCAAAAATAGGTTAGGGATTTTGGAAGGTGATGGAATTGTTTTACACCTTGACTGTGCTGGTGGTCACACAGCTATATATGTTTGTCAAAACCAAAAAGGATTACTTTTCCTGAGTAAAGTATGCCTTAATAGAGAAATGGAGAAACAATAGGTTACAAAATGAAGAGTTCAATGGATTTGACAGATATTTGAGCCCCAGGACACCAACAAACTAGCGGCAACATTTTTTCATTTCATTAACTGACTCTGGCTACTCTGGAACCTTGGAAAGGACCAATGCTCAATTCTAAATACAGACCAGACTGTGGGTGCACACTCTTCTCCTCTTTTCGGCTCTCCCCCCTTTCCTGGCATTCATACTCTCTCCTTCTGGGGAACTCATCCTTCCCTCCATGAACCAGTGGCTCTGGAGGGGCTGACCATCCATGCAGGGGGACCCCAGGCCAGGGGGATGGGCATAAGACCCAGCAAGGCTGGTCAAAATGCTTCCCCTGGAGGTGAGAGGGGGCTGGTCTTCTGGGAGGGTGCAGTCACAGCTCTGAGCCAGCAGATTGCTGGTGGCCAAAGCCCTTTCCAGGTGAAAGGAGGCAAGATGCAGGTGAAGGAGAAGGAACTCCTGAAAGAGTCCCATGTAGAACCTCAGATCTGGTCCAAAGCAGAGGTGGTGGGGGTGGGATGGGCAGGGAGTGTCAGAGAAAGGAGGAGCTTCTAACAACTTCGGGGACAGGGAAGGCGAACTGAGAAGCAAAAAGGATGATCAAAGCATGCTTTCCCCAGAAGAGAGCAGGTGTGATGTGCAAGAGGGGGGAGAGTCATCGACTGGCATGGCTCGCCCAGTTCCTCCTAGCTCTGTGTCTGCGCCAACCGTGTGGGTGTGGAGCCTCGGGGGGCAGGTGCTGGGGTGACAAGACTAGAGCCAGCTGCTCAGCGAGGGGAGAGGTGGCTACACGGAGGCTGCGGGCCAATAGCGGACACGGTGGAGCCCGAGCTCCCCCGATAGCGGACATGGCGGGGCCCACGCTCCCCTGCAGAAAGGTGAATCTGTAGTGAAGAAAATAAGCTTCTGAAATGTTATCTCAAAATGCAGATTAAAATAAGAAAATTATGAAAGAGAAAATGACAAAGAAAACAGAGAATGAAGATCCGTGAAAACTATGTTTAAAAAAAAAAGGAAAATAGAAGGAAAATCAAAGTTATAATTGAAGAAAACTTTCCTAGGCCCTTTGAAAATACCTGAATAGGCAAGTTTTGAAAATTGATCAACTCATGACCCAAAATGTTGCATATATTTGAACGAACATTTTGAAGGAAAAAGAAAGTTTTAGAGTAAACAACAGAATGAAGAGCATGGAACTTAGGGTTGATTGCACCATGTTTCTAAATAAAGAAGACTAAATATCCTATAAATAAAATTCCTCCTAAATTAATTCAAATTAAAATTCTCACAAAGTTTCTCTAACTTCATAAAGATAGATGACTCTGAAAAAAAGTTATGTAAAAACGGGGGAAAAGGAAAGAGAAGGAGGGAAAAGAAAGTTAAGAATGGGAAGAGAAAGGACTTTACAGCAATTTTCAACTCATGATCATTAAGTAGATTTTAGTCCTTACAAAAGACTCAGCAGTCATGAGATTTGTTCATGCCTGTTCCAAACACTTAGAACTGCTGATTTAAACCTAAAATTCTGAGCCAAGATAAAAGCAAGAAAGGCAAATCTCCAGTTCCCAGAAGTAAGGAGGAAAATTTCAGCTAAAAGCAGGAGTTTTGGCCTCATGCTCCACAGGGGGTGTGGGTTGGCGTTTTTACAGCAACAGAGGCCACACGTGATCCTAAGCAGCGAGAATCTGGAACTGCTCTCCTTATCTGAATCTAGGAGACAGAAATTAGAAAGTTCTTCTCCACACATGAACAAAGAGCAGAGAAATTCCTGTGTTCTGGCCCCACGTCATATCCTGGGAGAAAACTTCCTTTAACAAGCTGTGAGATGAGAAGAAACTCAGCCTGTGCTGCGCTAGGTGTGAAACCCAGACTCACGTCTTCTCCCGGGGTATGAAGTGCCACGCTGAAATGAGGCCACAGGTGACAGTTGACTACAGATAAGGCCAGAGTCACCTGAGATGGATCACGGAATCCACTTCACAAAATGGGAGAATTCACACCCAGAGAACTAGACTTAACGGAATAATATGAATGAAACTCTAAACTAAAAATACTCTAAATATTCAAGGAATCAAAAAAGGTAAGAACATTTGAAACAAGAACAGGTGATAATGAAACAGAAAAAAATAATGGAAATACAATCAAGTAGAAACTTTAGGGTAGTGAATTTTTTAAAGTTCCAATAGTAGACATAATGTAGCTGAAGAAAGAAATAACAAACTGGAAAAGAGTCTGAAAACTCATCAGCACACAGCACAGGAAAACAGAGAAGTGGACATACAAGTAAGAAACTGGGAAACTTAGAGAATAAAATGTTGTTGTTCCCTCACTAAGTTGTGTCCGACTCTTTGCGACCCCATGGACTGCAGCACACCAGGCTCCTCTGTCCGACACTATCTCCAGGAGTTTGCCCAAGTTCATGTCCATTGAGTTGGTGATGCTAGCCAACTATCTCATCCTCTGCCGCCCTCTTCTCCTTTTGCCTTCAATCTTTACCAGCGTCAGGGCCTTATCCAATGAGTCGGCTCTTCGCATCAGGTGGCCAAAGTATTGGAGCTTCAGCATCAGCCCTTCCAATGAATATGCAGGCTTGATTTCCTTTAGGATTGACTAGTTGGATCTTCTTGCTGTCCAAGGGACTCTCAAGAGTCTTCTCCAACACCACAGTTTAAAAGCATCAGTTCTTCAGCACTCAGCCTTCTTTATAGTCCAACTCTCACATCTATACATGACTACTGGAAAAACTGTAACTTTGACTACATGGACCTTTGTAGGCAATTAAGATGCTTAAATATATATCCAATAAGACTTCTAGAAAGACAGAACGTTGAAACTTGGGCACAAATGGTATACATAGAGATAACACCTGAAATTTTCCCAGACTTGAAAGAAAACATGAGTGTTGTGATTTCAAAATATCCTCAGGAAGGATAAATATCAGACAGGATAAATAAAAGCAAATTTAAATGAGGACAGAACATGGCAAACTTCAAATATCAAGGATAAGGGGGGAAAAAATCTAAAAAGCTACCAGGGATAAAAAGACAGTTTATGAAAGATGTAAGTGATTGAAAGACACTCAG